>NC_063181.1:9437180-9740211 GCF_023159225.1 Perognathus longimembris pacificus | reverse complement strand
GCAAAGAATCCAACCAGTCACTTCCTTTTTGCTTTTTAGGAAGATTTTATTACAACTACCACTACACATTATCGATCTGTTTATTTGTATCGTTTGGGTTCAATTTTGGTAGGTCATATGCATATAAAAATTTATCCATTTCTTCTAAATTTTTCAGTTTATTAGAATATATTTTTCAAAGGAGTTCCTAAAAATTCTCTAAATTTTATTGGTATTTATTATGACTTCTATTTTTTCTTCTTTAATTTTATACATCTGTGTCTTCTTCATATTTCTTTAGTTTAGTTTGGCTAACATTTTGTTAGTTCTGCTTGTCTTTTCAAAAAACCAACTTTTTGTTTTATTGATTCTTTATATCCTCATTTTAGTCTTTATTCATTAACATTTGTTCAAATCTTTTTCTTGTGTTTTTTGGTTTGTTTCTTGGTTTGTTTCTTGGTTTTTGCCAGTCCTGGGGCTTGGACTCAGGGCCTGAGCACTGTCCCTGGCTTTCTTTTTGCTCAAGGCTAGCATTCTACCATTTGAGTCACAGTGCCATTTCTGGCTTTTTAAATATATCAGGTGCTGAGGAATCAAACCCAGGGCTTCATGTATGGAGGCAAGCACTCTACCCCTAGGCTGTATTCCCAGCCCCTTGTTCAAATCTTTATTATTTCTGTGTACTGATTTTTTTGTTTTACTTGTATTTCTGCAAAGCTTGAGTTTTATCTGAGGTCATTTATTTGAGACTTCTTTGATTTTTTAAATTCAGGTACCCATAGCAATGAAGTTTCTTCTTGGGAAGCTGGCAGTTGTTTTCCTACAGGCCTTGAACTACATTTTTCCACGTCTACCATGCCTTTAGAGGTTCTGTTGAGAAATGTGCTGGGATTCCCTGCATAGGAAACTTGGGGATTCTCTTTTGATATTCCTTCCTTGTTCATTATTCTTAACCATTGACCTGTAATATGACATGGAGAGGTTCTTTTTTAGCCTTGTCTGTTTGGTGTTTGCAAAAGAGTCCTGCACTTGAATGGCAACTCTTTCTCAAGATTTTTTTTCCCCTGAATAATTATTTATTTATTGTCAAAGTGATGTACAGAGGGGTTACAGTTTCATATGTAAGGCAGTGGGTACATTTCTTGTTTATTGAATAGGATTTCTATGAATTTAGCTTGTACCCCTTGCCTCTCTTTTTATGCCCACCATGAATAAGTTTGACTTCTTGTTTCCTAGAACAATTGTACTTTCTCATTTTCTTCATCTTTATCTTAATTTTCTAATTCATCTATCTTGTCTTCAAACTCTGAATCATTGATGGTTGCTTGATCCAGTCTATTGATGAAGGTTTCAACTGTGCTCTTATTTGACTTATTGAGCTTTTCATTCCCACAATTTCAATTCATTTTTAGGTTTTAATTTTTGTTAGGATTTCTGTTTTGATAGAATTCCCACTTCATATCCTATGGTTGTGCCATTAACCATCAGTTTAACAGCCGTCTATTTCTATTCTCTTTGAATCCATGTAGGTGTTTATTGTCACCAATAATTCCTACAGTCGTTCTTTTGATTGAATTGTTTGGGATATCCACTTCACTATTGTTAAATTTAAGCTCCACAAAAATTGTCCTATGGTTTCACCTTTTTTCTTTTTTTTTTTTTTTCTGGTGTGATTTGTACATCTGAGGCTATGTTGGTAGTAGGAGGCTTAAATCACCTGTTTTTTTTTTTTTTTTCTGCAGGGCTCAGGTAGGACTGGGTAATGGCAGATTTCAGGCGAAGTTTCTTACCCCTGACCTATATATATAATTCAGTAGCCATGCACTTACATTCTCAGGGCACTGGGCTTGATCCTCAGCACCATTCAGATAGAACAAAAGTAGCTAGAATCTCTTTCTGTTTTTCAGGCTATTGCTGTTTCAGACCAAGTTATCATCTGATCAAAGGTCACCTTTCAGCTTCAGGAATATATTCAGTTTAGAAATTTCCCTTCTGTGTGTTCAAAGACCCAAGCCTGGTCCAACAAGCTGTGTAACCTGTGAATCAGGAAACTTTCTCCAAAGGGCATCAGGCATGTTAGGGTGGCCCCCTAATATGTTAGAGAGGAGGATAAGCAAACAGAGAACTGAGATCTCCACTTAAGGGAGAACCATGAAAACATGGCATTTAATCACCACCTCTGGGAGAGAAGACTGAGGAAATCCAAGTGATCTACTGTGCCTGGACTCAGAGCTCTCAGTTCTGCTTCATAGCAAAACACGTGAAGTAGGAAATTCTGAGGCCAGTAATCCACTAACCACCTGCTTGGATCCTCAGGCGATGCAATTCACTCCTTTCCACTGAGGGTAGGGCTCCTGACCACTGTTCTCTTCACTTCCCCAAGACCCCTGTTTTTCAAATGTTTTGAGCTGGTCTCAATGCTTTCAGACTTTGCCCAGCCGTTCACTACACTGTGGGAGGGAAAAAGGCTGGGGATATAGTGTCGCCTGCAGGATGTGGGCTCAGTCCATTGTCACTAGGTGTGCCAGGCTTACTTAGTGGTATTGGCTTCAGCTTTTCCTTCCCCAGAGAGCTAGGTTTGGAGCTGTGGGCTATTTCTTACTTCCCTTGCCATGTTTTGCAGTTGTCTGTCATGTCTTTCATGATTCCTTATGCTCCTATTTTCGCTCTTCAAAATGTAGTCTGTTTTCCTCACTTTTCTCTTTCACAGTGTCCCACAAAAGCTACTTCTAATTCTCCCTTAGTCATGACAATTTATGGAGAAAAGTTGGTTGTGACTTCATTGTGGTTATCTGGTATGTATTATTTATTCTTCTGGATTAACTTTAAAGATGGTGTTTTAGTTTAGTTTTGGTTTGGTTTGCTTGATTGTTTTGCCTTTTATTGTAAACTGATTATAGTGTGCCTGATTTTTTAGTTGATCCCTTCAACAGTTGATTAACCATTATATCCTCAACTATTCTGCTGGTCCCTCCCTCCTCTCCTTTAGGACTGTAATTACTTGAATATTAAAATACTTGATATTATACAAAGGGTTTTAAATATTTTGCTCTGTTTTTATTTACCCATTTTGCCATGTGTTTAATTTTGGACACCTTGCTTTGATGTACCTTCCAATTAACTCACCTTTTCTTTTTGGTTCCATTAACCTCGTTTATTTAATAAATTACTTATGACACTTTCATTTTTTTTGTTTCTTGCATTTCTTTTTATGCTTCAGAGCATTTATGTGCCTCTGCTAAAATTTCTCATTTCTGCATACATGAGATTATTTTCCAGTAGATTATAAATTTTCTTCATTGGTTTCTTAATTGTCTTAAGATAACTGATAATTCCAATATCTAGGTCATCTCTGATCTCTCTAATATATTTTCCTGTCTTAGCTTGGGGTTGTATTTTCTCACCTTTTGGTGTTCTTATGTCACATAAAAGAACGGCAGTTATAGGAATAAGTAATATTTTCTTCTAGAAGGGTGCTCTTCTGTTTTTCTGCTGTAACATGAAAGTAAAGGTTAACTCAATCCTGATAGTGTTAGGCAGAATCAAAGATAGCTTATTGAACTTTAGTTTACTTCTGTTCATAACTGGCTTCTGGTATCTTGAGGATATTATAAGCATTTTATCTTTTGGTAGGAATCTGGAGATTTGTTTCTGACTTACAAGTGAGCCACTAACTTTCAGACCTATGAGATACTTCTCACTATTGTACAGCCTAGCTGACAGGCATTTGGTAAATAGTAAATTCTTTTTGGCATCAAGTATGACCCACTCCCATCTCTACCTGTGCGTTTAGATTCAGTCATCCTGCCATACTCCCAGCCTTTGGAGATTTGAGGAAGGTGTAGAATACTTGAACAGTAGTTCTCTCTTGTTCATTCATCTCAGTTTCCTTGTATTCATGGTCCTGTGGTAACTCTTAGAAACATGTTTTCTTTTGGTAATTAGACTTGAAAGCTAAATAAGAAGCAGGAGTAGCTGGGTGCTGGTGGTACACACCTGTAATCCTATCTACTAAGGAGGCTGAGATCTGAGGACTGCGGTTCAAAGTCAGCCCTGAAAAGGCCATTAGACGCTTATCTCCAATTAATCACAGAAAAAGCCAGAAATGGTGCCTGGCTCAAGCCAGTAGAGTTCCTCAAGCAACAGGAGCTCCGGAACAGTGCCCAGAGGCCCAGAGTTCAAGCCCCAGGATTTGGAAAAAAGGAAGCAGGAATATGTATTTGTGTTTGTCATTGTTTCAGTGTTGGTAGTATTGCTTTTGTTCTTCGTTGTGGTAGGTGAGGCGTGTGTGTGTGTGTGTGTGTGTGTGAGAGAGAGTGTGTGTGTATGAGAGAGAGAGAAAAGAGAGAGAGGAGAGGGAGAGAGTGAAAGTGTATAGTTGAATGCTACATAGGAAAGAAGGATTTGTGTCTAATCAGATCACTCTAGGTAGTGTCTTAAGCCATGATGCACCTTTTGAAATCACTATACCAAATAACGATTTGCCCGTAGCGCATGCCGTCTGCTCACAACTTCCATTATCCCACTGTAATGCACATAGATCTTAATATTCTTGCATGCATCATCTAACTCCTGGGCACTCATTTGCAGTTGGGGCACTGCATTAGATCTATCTTCTCCCCCTCCTGCTTACAGGTGCACATGAACAGCCACTGAGAAGATGGAACAATCCGTCTACTTTTGGAGGTCTGGTTTTGAAGTCAGTATTTTGGTGCCATTGCCACTGACATATAGAATTAGCTACTGTATCACTAAAAAAGCATCTCATCATATAGCAACTTCCTTAAACATTTAGAAAGATTCAGAACCTGAAAAGCTTTGAAAAGGAAAAAAAAAAAAACCTCCAGGCTTTTAGCATTTTTTAATTGAAAAATATATGTAAGCCCTTGAAGTATCTATACCAGCCCTGGATTCAGTCTACATCCCAAAGGATATGGCTGTGTAAGGGAGAATCCGTGGTGAAAAATGTGCAAGGTGAGAAGGTCAACAGCTGTGGGGAGAGGGGTGGGGAAATACTCGATGAGAAAAGCCTGGAAACCAGCAAGGGAGATGGCGAAGCGTAGCCTCACGTGCTTGTGCCAGCTGAGGCTTTCTGGGCTGAGAGTTGATGGCTCTGATTGTTTCACAGAGGAAGACACCATTTGCTATAAAGTACTAACACTTCAATATTCAGTTCCAATCATTTCATTTCAATGCAATGCAATTCAGTGCAATCCAATCTAATACATTAAGTATTAAGTAACTACTATAGGTGTCTAATGCTATATTAGTCACTGTGATGATTACAGAAAAAGGACTGTACAAAATAGCTCTGTTCTCAAGGAGATTGTGAGCATAATCCTACTATAGAAATGACTAGTACTCAGCATTCAACGAAAATTACAGAACAAAATAAGAGAACCCGATTGCAAGTCAGCTTGGAGTTTTAATTCCAGATCAGCCAGTTAGTGATTGGATCATTTAATCTCTTCTTACCTCACTTTCTTCCTCTGTAAAATGAATGTTGTAATAGATCAGTGATTCTCAAACTTATTGTAGTTAATATTGCCTTTTATAACAAATAATTTGTAATGCCTCATTTACCAAACCCAAATGAAATTTGCAGATATTATACTTAGATTCATAATAAAAATCAGTGCAATGCCCTAAATACAATGTAGAGACAAAGAAAGCAACTATTTTAAATAAATAATGTGTAGCTCAATGTGAAAATTTTTGGATATAGCCAGGCTGGAAAATGTAATGAACTAATCAGATAGTTGCATCTGCTTACAATGAATACATTAGGATTTAGGAGACAGAAGAACACAAGCAGCCTGCGTAAGAATTATGTATCTACGCATATATTCTAGAACATAAATGCCTGAAGAGTAACCAGTAGCCAGCCAGACTTACTTGTATATGAAAGGAGAAAAAAGAAATTACTTGAAGCAAAGACCATACACCAGTTCAAAGTACAGGCTGAAGAAACTGAGAAAATGAGGAGCAAGTATACTTTTGTAAATGAGCTGATGTGGTATCAAAATCATGCCTGAAGTGGTAACATACCATGAGAGTGAAGATAACAGAGCACTCATGGCCTAAGGGGTCTTGTTTATCTAGTGGTGCAATCAAGATCAGCACCTGATATGAGACAACTCTGTTGTACAGGACTGTCCCTAGAAGTGTTGGAATTCAAGCACCCTGTTCTCTTTCCAGCACATGCTCAAATTGTTCTGCAGGAATAATTTATGGCAAGTAAGTGTACTCTTATAAAATCTCAAAATATTTCTCCAATTAGAAGGTCCTTATTGTGTTTGAAGTTCTATCAGCTAATGTTTGAACAATTCAGAACCAAATGTGCGGAACAGATAATGAACACAATGGCAGTTTATGATGGAAAGGACCAATGAGAACAGAGCCATCTTGGTAAAAGAAGGCACGTTTGAATTTGTCTGAAAGGATGCAAAATTGAAATGAAATGTTGATAGTACTGCACTACAAAACAAACAAATAATAAGTGCATAAAAACATACTTGTGTAGATAAAATAAAGCAAGAGAAAGATTCTGCATTTACTGACACCTTAATGTTAGGCTTTTCATGCGTTCAAACCGCCACGGCAATTATTCGCAATAATAAATAGAGATTTCAACTTAGCCAAAGAATGATACTTAAAAGTGGTCATATTGGACAGAACGGAGGGAAAGGGTTGCAAACCTAGGAATCCTGTGGTTTATTGATTTAATCTATTGATTTGCAGAGTATCTGTGCATGTTTCCATCCTTGCTAATACAACCCACTGAATGTCTCCACAGATGATGCTGAGACTTAGACTTTTAAGAGCAGCCAGGGAATCTTTTTGTTGCAAGCAGAGTTTTGATGCTAGCACTTAAGACACCAAGGAAATATGTCAGCCTGTGAAAGTGCATTAATAGCTGTGGGAGCGACAGAATCAAGCACCCCTGAGACGTTGCTCCACGCTGACAGTTTAGAGGAACAGCCATGAACAGGAGACACTGCTGGAAAAGTCAACAAGAGCTTCTGGAAGCAGCTTTGGCTGCTCAGGCAGTCTTGTTCCTGAGGATGTGAAGAAGAGTGGACACCAACACTCCCAGAGGAAAGAACCAAATGCATTGCTATGGCTTAGGTCTGGTTTATCCTCACCAAATCTCACGTTGAAGCTCAATTTCGTGATGCAGACAGCAGAGCCGGGCCTCTTCACCCTTTCCTACTCGTGCTTCCTTTCTGTTGTATTGCCCAGGCTCTCAGAGAAGCTGTCCTGACCTCATTTCATCTCTGTTTGCTTTGTGATTGAAATTTATATAACATGCCGATTGTCTCCTTTGCGAACAAGGTATTATATATGCCCTTTACATGGTTAGAGTATTCAACATCAACCTTTTTATTTTTCTCTGTGGGAAAGGAAAATCAACTTCCCAATAACCCCTCTCTACTCTTCATCCCAATACCACACACAGTGCAGAACACTGGGCAACAGTAGCAGGAAGTTAGGGAATCTGCTGCCGCCAGGCTAAGAGACTGAGAGGCCACACAATTGAGGCAAGGCATAGGGACGACATTAAGTTGGAGCAAGTGGTGGTGGTGGGGTGACATAAACAGAGAGCAGGCCCCCCCACCTTGTGGTGTGAAATGATCACATCCACACACAGTGAGACCCTCCATTCCTCTGCTCAAGTGTTTCTATTGGCATCTCCCAGAGACATTCACCTTTTCTAAAGTGAATTGCACACGCCTCAGACTTCTTAATATGGAGGTAAGTAGCTGCAATCTGTCTTCTGTGATTTAACTGAAAACACCCCGATAAAGTCTGAACTAATTAGCCTGGCATTCAAGCCCTTTCATGGTGTGGCTAAGTGATTGTTCCAGGCTGTGTGGGCCAACCTCTGAAACTCTGCCTCCTCCGACTTTCCTCAGCCTCCCAGAGCCAATGTAAGGCAAGCTCCGATCCCCAGAGCCTTTCCAAGTGATCTTGCCATCTCACAATTTTCTTTCCTATTTGAGGAGGAAATTAATTGCGTCTCTGCATTCTTTTTAAAAATTTTAAGTTTAACTTGTTATTTGTAGAGCTTGGTCCTAAATATCTCAGGGATGATTATTGCCTGATGGCTGAGAAGAATCTGTACCTCTGTCTCATTGACTGCTGCATTCTCTGGATACACAAAAAGATGCACAATACATAGGTGACATAGGTGATTAAAAATACCTTCCCATCTCAGCCTAGGAAATATCTTCACTTACGTTTCAATGACAAGATGTTCCATATCTTAGGAACGACACAAAGGAGTATGGAGCTGTGCTTAATTCACTTGCCCTGGCTGCTATAACTACTCCCTACACCTTCTCTTCTAACCTGGAGGACACGACTCCTTTGTGATGAGCCCACCAGTAAGACAGGAAAGATTCTGCATATGGTCCCATTATCCAACACTCTCAGATCCTTCCCAGAGGCTGAGCATTATCTGTGTATCAATAGGGGAAGCAAGTGAGGGCTTCAGGTTCCCTTGCTCTTCTTTCATGACCTCCTCCTTCTTTTCTGGGTACATGGTTTATTCTTTGAGGCCTTAAAAAGATTGAGATGGGGTGAATGTGATGCGTATCCTAAGGATCTGAAAGAAGATTGCAAGTGCGCACGTGAGCACTGGAGATGTTGGTAGGAAGAGGCTACCGGGCTGCCTAGGCCGGCAATTGTCATAAAGACCTGTTGCCATGGTTACTGTGGTTGGCAGAAACTTGGAACACAGGGAAAGACACAGAGAGAGAGAAGAGAGAGGAGGAGAGAAACGAAGAAGAAGGGGAAGAAGGGGCAAAGGAGAAGAGAGGAAATAAAGAGAAACAATTTCTACAAGGAGATGGGGAAGAACAGAAGTGAGAGAAGAGATGCTAGGGAAAGAGGAGGAGACTGAAAATAGAGAAAGGGAAAGAAGGAGTTTTCTGGGAGGTGGGAGAGTGATTTGGGGAAGTCATTATGAGCTGGGTAGGTGTTAGAGATGGTTGTAGAAAGGGACAGACCTAGAACTAGTAAAAGAAGTAGAGAAAGAGGTGTGTAGGCAGAAAGAAGAGGAAGAGAGATGGGTGAAGAGATAGCAGAGATGAGGAGGTTGTGAAGATGAAAGGGCTGAGGAATGAGCAGGGCTGGGCACGGGAAGGAGCTAGCTAGCTTCACTCTCAGAATAATCCTTAATTATCGCCGGATGTTTTCTGTCTCTATCTGCTCTTTGATCTCCTGTGTTACACATTAACTATGAGCAGAAAATGCCTGCATCTCATGTTTAAAAAGTCTAGGAGGCCAGACTTCAAAGCCAGGAGAGGAACAAAACAGGGTGGCGGGCCTGGCTCTTTGTACCTCCAGTTTCCTGGCCCAATTAGGTTAAATGCAGCCCTGAAATCCCCTTTCAGTCTGGATCAGGTTCTTTAACTTGTTCCCATCACCAGCTGCCAGGATTAATGATATCAGGAGCTTGGGCTGGTCAGCCATTGAGGACCCCTTTCTTGTTACTGTATCCCTCCCAGAGGCTGCCTTGAAAGTGGCATCCCTGGAGACCAGGTCCAGAGGACCCTGGGTAAGGTGCTTTCTTCCTAGGATTGGGACCAGTCAAGCTGCTGTGGTAGGACCCTCCCAACCTCCTCCAAAAACAGGAGAGGAAGCTACTGAGTCCTGACCACACCACCCCATCTGGATTTCTTTCCAGGTGTAAAGGACTTCCCCAGAGATATCTATGTCCATGATCTTTGGGTTTAGACTCAGGGTTTGATCCACCAAGAGCAGTGACTTAGTGGCCCTCCCGTGGCCTTAGTTTCTCCTTATGTGTAGGACTAGACTAAGTCTTGTCAGCATTCTCTCTCATGTTGCTTGGATTTTCTGGGCCCATTATGGGCATCTGTGAGGCAGCTTTTCAGAGAGCTGAGCAGCATCCCTGGGTCTGGGGAAGGAAATACTTTTGTTATCTGAACTGCAGATAAGTCCCACCCTATACAAACCTTTCTAGGTCCAATCACCTTCCCTTCTTCCCAAGCTTTGAACCTGGCCAGCCATATCTTCTAGAGCTCTCAGTTTACTTCAATCACACTCATCTGGGAGAAGTAAAACTGACAAGATGATTTGCATTGTATCAGAAAAGTAAACAAGAGTGTAGGTGGAATAGTCCTTATCTAAAGGAATATTGGACTTTGGATTTTGATGGAGGTATTGGAATATTTGCATATACATAAAGAAATATCTGGGGGATTCAAGTCTAAACAAGAAAGTCATTTATGTTTCCTTTACATTTATCCACATAACCTGAAGGTAATTTTTTTCCATAATTTTAAGAATTTTGTGCATGAAACAAAGTTTCACACTGTAACATTTTCTACATATGGCATTAAGTTAGCACTCAAAAAGTTTTGGCCTTTGGAACATTTGGGATTTTGGATGTTCAGATTAGCAAAGTTCTGTTTGTATCTCCATCTTGAAGAAATGCATCCAGAGATAGGAATGACGCTGAGGATTCTGTTGCTTAGTTTTATTTTTAAGAACGAGTGGAATCTCCCTGCCTCCCAAAGGGAATGCTTGCTCTGTTTGTCAACTTGAGAGTATGGGGTGATAATGTGGATTTGGGTTAGAGCCCAGGCTATAAGTCTTAGATATGCCTTTAGCATCCATATGTTATGTCCTTGCTCATACCCTCACAGTCCTGAATTGGTCATGGAGACCCGTGGCATTGAATCCAGGCATAGAAGGATAAGAGAGAAGTCCAGAAGAGCTCATAGCCAAGATGCATAGAGCACAAAGCTGTCAACGGGACAAGTGTGCTTTCTGGAGGGCAGCAGAACAGAGCTGGGCTGTGTCTGCCTGTGCTTGCCACATCATCCTTGAGGTCAAGTCCATGATGAGTCTTTTGTAGGCACGTACCCTCCCTTTTGGAGCCATGTCTGAGTGGCAGGGGAAGGCTCTGAGTGCCAGACTCTCTGAGGGCTGCTGGCAATGACAGATGCTCTTTTACAGAGCATGGCCTAGAGACGTGACATGCATAGCTTGTGAATTCCACAGAATGGAAAGCCAGGAAAGGGGAGGGGGAGTGAGGGAAAAGGGAGAATCATGGTTGTTTTCCTTCAGTGGGCTTGAGTAGAGAGAGACTTGTCTTCTCCTGTCATTTAGAGGCTGCAAAAATCAGGCAATTCTACCCTGGCCTGTGAGCTTATAAAAAAATCAATTAAGTGGTTTCTTCTTGTGGTGGTCCCAGGAAAATATGACATGCTTTTGTATCCTTTTACAGACCTCTGACACCCCAAGGAAAGAAAACACGATGGAGATATATATATATATATATATATATATATATACATACATACATATATATTCTTTTTTGCATCATTTCACTTGGTTCTCCATGCAGTCTACCCACTTGCTGTTGCAATGGTAAGATAAAGGGGTAACTCAGCTCAACCCATGAATTGATGGAATCTTGTCTTTTGCTATTTTCCTATGATGTCATGGATGTTGGTTTGATACATATCAGTTATAATACTTATGATAGCCACTGATTTTTATCAACCACTTATTGCTAGTTATTTGTCCTTATGGGGGAATTATGTCCATGGCCTTATCTTTGACAGATAATGTGTGAGAAGAAATTATTATGTATGTCCCCTTGTGGGGCAGAAGTTCTGAGACCTAGAGTCTACCTTGCTTAGATGTTTCCCCTGCTGCAGAGATTTCGTGAGCCCTCAATGACAGGAAACCTCTATTAGCCTGGGTTCCTGAGGGAACCAGGATAAGCAGAATGTCACAGACACTCTGGACACAAAGGTTGAGGAGGAACTGATATTGATTGTGCTGAGTTCCTGAGTCATGGGAACCATTTGTTAGCATAGCACAGCTCAGCACGTCCTAACTTAATCCCTACTGATCACACTAGTATATCTCCAAATCTTCCTTGTGGTAGGGCCTGCTACCCAGTTTTAGGAAAAGCGCAGTTAGATGGAGGCTTTTGATTTTTAAAGCAATTTGATTTTTTGTGATGCCTTTTTTCCCTATTCCTCCGTCCTATCGCTACCCTCAAGTTATGAACTGCAATTTTTGTTGGTTTTTTGTTTTGTTTTGTTTTGTTTTGTTTTGGCCAGTCCTGGGCCTTGGGCTCTGGGCCTGAGCACTGTCCCTGGCTTCTTCCTGCTCAAGGCTAGCACTCTGCCACTTGAGCCACAGCGCCACTTCTGGCCATTTTCTGTATATGTGGTGCTGGGGAATTGAACCCAGGGCCTCATGTATATGAGTCAAGCACTCTTGCCACTAGGCCATATCCCCAGCCCATGAACTGCAATTTTTATATAGCGTACATCGAATGGTATGACAGCACTTGCTCCGCCTTCCTCTCTCTATTCTTGTGCCCCTACCCCTACTCATTGCCCTCCCCACCCCCGAACATATTTCTGCCTCTTGATCTTTTTAAGCAAATCCAAAAATCAGCGATTTAAATTTAAACATAACAAATCACTCTTCTTTGTCTTTCCTCCATCAGTCTTTGTTGGCTTTATTTCCAACTGGCTAGAATTCAGTTCGCGGGGAGGAGGTTGTCAACAGTAGCAGTGGACTGTGCTATCTCACATGGAGTAAAGAGAGGCAGGTTACGGTCTCAGCATCACTGGCCAGGATGGGTTTTCAATCTGGCTATGTGTATCCTTGTCCTTGGGTTACCCTTTCCTAAGAACGTGACCTCTAAGTCTGAAGAATTCACAGTGGGGCTGGTATTTGGAGATTCTTTACCAAGGCACTGGATCCAGAAGATGTCTCAGAGCGAACACCCCTCTCCGTCCAGGAAAGGAAATTGGTTCTGGCAAGCAAGAGCTAGGCCCACAGTCAGACTTTGTACAATTTCTGTAAAGCAAAACAACTCCATAGACATTGACTGTTGATGTCGACACAATGTTGGCTGTAGCCAACCAGGTGATTTTTTCTAGAGAGCTTGTTCTTTTACAAGAGTGTGAGATGCTGCACTTTATCCAGACAACCACATGCTACCTGATTATGACTGAACATGCATTCATTCCATAAAAATAAACATTTCTTCCCGGAGCCAGGAAGTACCGTTCTAGTTCCAGTTATGCTTGTGTTCCATCCAGTCTAAGTAAGTGATGTCTGGCCAGAGCTCACCTCCTCCAGAGTGGGGGCCAGCTAGGTGGTCACACTAAGGGCAGGTATTTGGTCTGGGAACTTTTCTGGTCTCTGGTGTCATGCAGTGGTGTTTCTTTTTATGCAGCTGAGGTGGGGGGCCAAAAGAGTCAGGAAAAGGGACAGATAAGGTAGGAAGGGACCCTCCTCTCCTGCATCTCTGAAGACAAGGGACAGACCACCCCCCCTCCCAGCCCTGTTTGAAATGCCACAAACATAGCCTTTTCCAGTCCCACCCCCTCTCCTGTGTTACTGGAATGGTAATTTGAAGTCTCTAATAGCGCCTCGGGGCGCCAGGTTGAGGCAAGAGGGGGATGTATTTATGTTCACATTTGCCAGCCTGTCTTCCCCGGTGACAGGAGGGCTGATGGCACTGCTGATGAAAGCTGCTGCAGAGCAGGGGTTGTCACGTCTCCCCGGTGACCAGCCTGCCTGCAGCTCAGAGCTCAGGTTGAGCCAGCCAACCCACTGTGCCCCCTCACCCACCGGCTCCAGGCTGGTTTCAAGTCAGCCGCAGCAGCCCATGCATATTCATACCTAGAACAGAGCACCTACCTCAGAAGGCTGGTGTCCTGGGTGTTTGTTAATCATTGTCTCCAGCGTTTGTGTAAGAGGAGACCAGACAGCAGGCTCCCCAAGTGGGAGAGCTACAGTATCACTGGCAACAATAGGGTTAGTAGAGTGGAAAAGAACAATGCCACACTATTAATGAGGCTTCTGCGGCATGGGCATGGCGGGAGCAGTCAGCACCCAGTGCTGGGCCCAGAGGTGCTCCGCGAGCCAAGGCTATTGTGATCGCTGTCACTCAGTGACAGAGCAGCATCTGAAACACACAATGGATGCTTTCTGGGCATTGGTTCTCTGCTGGCTTTTCGGAAATGGCCTTGCACACCATGGTGCCCTACCAAATGTTTTCAACTTTGAGAGACAAGACTCCATTTGGGTCCTGATTCTGCAGGTGAAAAGCTAATAAAGCCAGCATTTGGAGAAGAGAGGTGACTATACTGTGTCATGTTGCTATGATGTAATCGATGTGTTTCCAGACCCCTAGCTTAATCTGTGGCAGCTTTCACAGCCTCCACTGCAGGTGGGGTTGTAAGTGGAGGCAGGTCCACTAATGTTGGTCACAGTCCCTTATCTATTTTATACCTGGGTAAGTTTATCCAAACTGGGGAGATTTACACTGATTCCACATTGACTGTTAGAGGAAATAAGAGTTGAGAGAGGCCCCTAGTCCACATTCCGTAAATAAACTAGGAAACTAAATAGACTTCAAATGCAATAAACAAATAGATTTCAAATGCAATTTTCCCAGCACCTTGTTGTCCTTTAGAAACCATGCTACGGTTGTGTCACCAAACCCAGCCTCCCTGGCCTGACTCTTTAGAACTTCACTATTTGCCACCCACTCAACTAAGCCTCCCTGGCCCTCCACCTGTTACTACATTCACAGTCCCAGGTGGACTCCACATGGCCTTAAAGGCCTGAAAGTTCATCCCTGTCTTTGTCTTTCCTTCAAAACGCTGCACTCTTCTTGTCTCTTGTCTGAAACTTTTCAGTGACACTTCCTTTGTGGACATGTATTTAGCCTTATTCTATTTCTATTTTTCCTTCTCAGATGTCCCACCACAGACAGAATTACACAGTCAGCCTCTTATCTCTGAGTTCTTCACCTGCTGATGCAACTGACCACAGATCAGAAATATTCAGAAACCAAAAATTCCACAAAGTTTCAAACATATTAAAGTTGAATTTGTTGGACACCAAGCCCTCTGCTAAATCCACAGGAATGGGGTGAGGTGTAGTATCGCCCCGTAGATCCCTACCCCTCTCCTACACTCATTATTTGAACAGTGTTGGCCTCATGTCTCATTTGTGTCCTACATAATGAGGCCTATCATGGTTGTGCCTGAAAAGAACAATAAGGACTCATAAACATTTACATTTTATTAGGTATTATAAATAATCTAGGCATGGTTTGGAGCATATAGGAGGATGGGCCTAGGTTATATGCAAATACTGTGCAATTTCATATAAAGGTCTTGAACATCTGTGGATTTTAGCATCCCCTGGGAAGAATAGGAAACCAGTCTCCTGCAGATACCGAGATGACAGAGCCTAGTTTATCTTTACTTCTAAGTCCTTGGTTAGTTCCGGCGGGGAAGGGGGAGGCAGGATGCTCTAATAAGCTCAGATATTTTATCATCATCTAACGGGGAGCAGACACCCAGCTGTTCCTGAGGATGGCAGAATATGTGATGATGTTGCCCATTTATGACTCTGTGTCTCTGATGTCTCTATCCTTGTGAATCCCAGTGACTTCAAGAAGTGTTTACTGAGGAGATTGTACAGAATGGACACCTTGGGATGGGATGATAAATAAGCCCACCTTCCCACTTGGAGATGGTTTTCAAGAGGAGGAGAGGGAATTAACAAGTTGGTGAGTGGTAAAGAGAAGAAACACAAGCCGATTGGCAACACTGTGAAGGGCTGACACGTGTCCACCATCTTGTGCCCACCCGAAGTGGGAAAGGCCCATTGCAGTCATGTCTGCCTCCCCTGACATATGCTCAGAGGAACCCTGAGTTTCCATTTCTGCTTCACCCCATCCCCAGATGTTCCATCTGTTGTGGTAAGCTGTTTCCTTTCTTCTGTTAAACCTTCCCAGTCAGATGTCCCTTCCTAATTGCCCTACAAACTCCATTTGGTGTTATTAATGACAGGGAACCAATTTTTATTGCTGCCCTTTGGAGACAGCGATGAATGAATGATTCTAATGGGAGAACCCTGGATTTATTGTCACTTCATAAACAATATCTGTAGATTGATTTCCTTTTTTCTTCCTTTTGCTTATTCAGTAATAAAAAGAGTGAGTCAACTTTACATTGTTCATTAGGGTACAATTGCATAACTGCCTAAGAGCACTCTGATGTTGTAAAGTAAATTGTATAAAGGACACAGGTACCCTGGAGGGATTGTAAGAGGTAGTTGGTGTTCATGATTGGGCCACTAGACCCAGAAGTTAGCTAGTCATAGAGCATGATAATGCATGCATTACAGTAAGGCTGCCTTTGGGGAGGTATTTATTCATTTATTCCCATCCAGCACTTACTGATGAACACATGCTATAGTGTATACACTGGATTAGGTCTGGCAAGTTAAACAGAGTAGATGCTGTTTAAGAATAAATAAAAAATTAACAAATAATTGGGTTTAAAAATGAGTATTGCTATGAAGGGAACAAACTGACTTCCCATAAGCAGGCTGGTCATACTTCGTCTTACTCCTGTATGTACATGGGTTGAGAAAGATCTTTCTGAAGAAATAGCAAATGAGCCAATACTGGAATAAATTGCCTGACATTGGTGGCTCATGTCTGTAATCCTAGCTACTCAGGAGGAGACTGAGAATGGAGGGTGGCAATTCTAAGCCAGACCCACTAGGAAACTTCATGAGGCTCTTATCTCTAATTAACTGCCCAAAAGCCAGAACTGGAGCTGTGATTGAAGTGGTAGAGAGCTAGCCTTGAACAACAACAACAATAACAAATGCTCAAGGACAGCACCCAGGCCTTGAGTTCAAGCCTCAAGACTCGCAACAACAACAAAAAAGTCAGCCCAGGAAAGCCAGTTTCTATGTGGAGGGAAGCGCAGGCACACAGGCCTTTGGGAGGTGGAAGGAAGGCTGTGTAGTCAAAGCATGTGAAAAAAGGGACAACTGGGCAGGGTGAGGTCAGAATTGAGTCCCTCTAGTTTAAGAAGGATGCAACAGGAAATCTAGTCAATGTTTCCAAAAGGCCCTTCCAAAGCATCGATTCCTTCTCATTTGATAATATCCCTAGGAAATATCTGCACATTAGTTGGAAGGCTATTGCAATGGTCTAAGCCAAGGGGAAGGGACATGGAGATTAACTTGTTCTGAGGAATGAACACAGGGAAAAAACCCAAAAGGCCTCCCAGTTTTCTGATTCCAATAGGGGAGCGGTCCTGCTTACTGACATGAGATGACAGGGAGAAGGAGCTAGAGGAGGGAAATGTTAAGTGTTTGATTTTAAATATGGTAAGCTAACAAATGCTGTGTCTAAAGCTTGGGTGCTTTGAATCAATCTCAGCAGTGATTAGCAATGGGACCTCTCTTGTGTTTGGTACTGCTGAGATTTGAACTCAGGAGTTCCCATTTGTGTTGAAGGCATTCTGATCTTTGAATCACTTTACCTCTTTGCCTTGGTTATTTTCAAGAAAAGGTCATGCTTTTATTATGCCAAGCCCAGCCTGGATTGCAGTCTTCCTCTTGGTGCTTCCTATCATTGTTGGGGTGGTAGGAGTATGCTACCATGAGTAGCCTCGGATTGAAATGGAGTCTTGTGAACTTTTATGCTTTGGGTGACCTGGAGCCCTAATCTCCTGGTCTCCACTGCCCCCGATGATAGGGTTACAGGCTTGTACTGCAGCACACAGCCCAAAGCTCTTTGTGGAGTGTCTACTGTGTGACAGAAACAGTCGTTAGAGAGGTTTTTTTTCTGTTTTTCTCACTTAATTCTCAAAACAACTTCTTTTTTGTACTAATTTTAGGGCTTGAACTCCAGGCCTTGCATAATTGCTTGGCCCTCTTGCTTACTAGCTCCTAACACCCTACCACTCCAGTCACTCCTCCAATCCAGCATTTTTCTCATTAATTGGAGCTGAAATCACCCAGCCTTTTCTGCCCTGCATTGGCTTTGAACTGAGATCCTTCGGGTCTCAGGCTCCTGAATAGCTAGGATTACAGCATGAGCCATCAGTGCCTGGCTCAAAAGAACTTGTTGAGGTAGGTGTCAGTGTTCTAATTGGAGAACCGGGGTACACAGAGGTTTGTGAGGGGGGCCTGTGGTGGTGTGGGAGGCAGGAGGCAGGGTATGAACACAACTGCCCAAAGCCCAGGATCATATTCCCTGTGGGATCACAGCCTGGGCTCTGAGAGCTTAGTCCATCATGAACTTCGCACCAGCTTCAGCTAAGGGATTCCTTGGGGGGTGATTTTCCCCACAAAGTTAAGAAGCTTCACCCTGAATCTGACACATTCTCAGTGACCAATTCTGTAAGGCTAGGCTTGCACACTCAGAGTAACTTTCCCTGGCTTTCTTAAGACAGGGAGGACGCTCATGGCTGGCATTATAGCTCAAGGTCAGCCTGCTGCACCTACTCCTTTGCTGGCAGGTTACTAGTCTCAGGGAGGAAACCCTGCTGGCTTGGTTCTCAGCCAGTAATTCAATTGGAAACAGATGTTTATTGACCTTCATTCAGATAATTCCAGATAGGCCAAATGTGGCCCAAATATAAACTGGCTTCTCTGAATTAAACTTGACCTAGACAGAAGAATGCCTTATGCTTTCTTTAACCTTATGCTCTGGTTTCTTTCTATCTACATTTCCCATTCGAGCCAGAGAGAGCACCATGATTCACTCTGTCCATGTGTCTGTAGTATGGTCCTTCTCTTCCTCAGTAAAAGGGAGTCCTGGTTGGGCTGTGGGAAATTACAGGGAGCTCTCTCTTTTAGGGAATCCACTCCTCAGAAGAGTTGAAGTGACAGATAGGAGTGACCACAGGAAAGCTGAAGTTGTTCTGAAGGGTAGGGACTGAGAATCAAGTAGGAAGTACTCATAGAGAGGAGAGAGAAGGAAGACAAGAGTAGACAATGTCATTCGTAAAGGGGTATTTACAGTGGAATTATGATAAATCAGAAAGAATGATATTGCACCACTTGTAAGGAAATGGAAAGACTTTAAACTACATTATATTAAGCAAAGCAAGCCAAACCCAAAGAAACATAGGTTGCATGGTTTCGCTCCTTCATGGCAACTAGAATGCGCCTATAGGTCTACAATTCAACACACTAAAGAGTAAAATAAAATAAAAAACACTGGGACATGATAATTTATTCAAGTCTCTAGTCATTCACACAGAGTAAGACCAAAAGATGCTATTCTTAGGAGAGGATCACATAGGAGCAATAACTGTGTGTATCTGTCTGACCATATAAGATAATATTTATTGAAATGAACTCCAGGACATGGAAACAAGAGGGCTTTCTTTTCTTTGTTGCCATTTTTATTTTAATGCCCTTTTGTCTTGTTTATTCATTTATCTGTCTTTAGGAGGGGAAGTGGGGGGTTCAGAAATTGAGGGAAAAAGAATGAACAAATACAGCAGGGGTTCTCACTAGACACCATGTTGAAAATGAGCAATAAAATGTGGGTAGGGATGGGAGGGAATAATTGGGAGAGAGCGAGGGAAGGGATGTCATTGCTCAAAACGAAATGTACTTTTTATCTGATTTATGTACCGTAACCCCTCTGTGCATCACTTTTACACTAACAATAAGTACATTAAAAAATAGAAGGAAGGGAAAAGGAATGTTTAATGCAAGGGATTGTGTTCTGCGAGTGACCATGGCCCAATTCCCCTTTCACTATTCCTGTGGAGCCTGTTATATACTTGAGAATGTTGTACGGGCCCTTCAGGGACCTTCATGATCTGATAAATGCTTTTCTAAATTCCAAGTTCATTAAGGATAAACTTACATGCAATGAAAGCTTCCATATTGTTTGCATAATTCTATGAACTTGCACAAATATGTACAATCGGATAACCACCCCCATAGGTCAAGATCTACACTATGTCTTCCTCTCCCTTGTTAGCAGTTTGTCTTCCAAGTCTAGCTTCTGGAAACTGCTGATCTGTTTCCTGTCTCTGTGATAGTTCCTTTTCCAGAAAGTCCTGTGAATGGATTCCCATAGTATTTGGCCTGTGCAGTCTGGCTTCCTTTTCCTGGCAAGACACATCTGCATTTGCATATATGTTATTGCATGTATCAATAATTTGTTTATTTTTATTGCTGAATATTGCTTTAGTTATGTGGATACAATAGCGTTTATCTAATTACTGGCTTATGAGCATTGGGTAGCTTGTAGTTTGAGGCATTTATGAGTAAAACGACTGTAATTGTAATGTATAAACTCTTATGGT
The DNA here is from genome assembly GCF_023159225.1 of Perognathus longimembris pacificus. Classification (NCBI taxonomy): domain Eukaryota; kingdom Metazoa; phylum Chordata; class Mammalia; order Rodentia; family Heteromyidae; genus Perognathus; species Perognathus longimembris. The sequence goes on along the minus strand of NC_063181.1, from coordinate 9,720,079 downwards.
AAGTACAGGTTTTCAGTTATCTCGGGTAATTAAGGTGTTTGCTGTATCATCTGGTGTTTGAATTGACAGCAAATCTATAATGATTGTACCATTTTCTAGTCTTACTAGGACTCTTACTAGGATTCATTTTCTGAATTTTCGACATTTGATCTTGATAGTTTCTTGTGTTTTGTTTAAAGTTTTTTTTAAATGTAGCTCTTCTAACAGGTATGTACCAGAATCTCATTGCGATTTTCATTTATATTTTCCTAATTTTTTATGTTACCAAGGGCCTTTACAAGTATTTCGTTTGTCATCTGCATATCTTGTCTGCTTAAGTATCTATTGAAATTCTTTGCCCAGTTTTTAAGTTATTTGTTTTCTTGCTTTTGGGTGTTCTCTGCTGTAGCTAGGGGTTACGGGTATTTATTGACATGTCTGACCTGGATTTCAATCTTTTAATCTTCTTAGGTCTAAGACTCCCTAGGGTGTTCTTAATTTTTTTTTTGCCAGAATTCAGGATAACTAATCTTTAATCACTTTAGTTTTTTTTTTTTAAATCCAAATGATTAGAAAGCCAGGCTTTTAAAGAGAAATGTTGGACCCAGGTAGATGACCCCTTGTTAATAATTATATATGTGCAACATACAGGAATGACCTGCACTGAGTTATCTGGGCATTGATAAAGTAAGCTTCTATTCTCATGTCCTACTTAAGGGGAAGGAGGTCCAGCCACTTGCCTAAAGGTAGGCCAAGTGGAAGTAGCAGAGAGAGAGATTAGAATGTAAGTTGTCTGATCATAAGCCATAGGTGTGGCTTTCCCCCACACTGCTAGCCCGAGAGTGAGTCGGCAAACATGGCACTTCTGAGAACTTTTAGTTCTTGGCTGCACGAATGTTCTATATCATCGCCACTAAGGACATTTAATCTGATCTTTGATCTAAAGAAGCACTTGGGAAATGGAAGCGGATTTACCACAATGAGTCATTCCATGTCAGCAGGCAAACTGAATCAAAGTTTTGATTACTATTTCATTATTTAATTAATTGTCTGAAACAGTGCATGGAAAGAAGACAGCAGCTCACTCTGGTAGCAATTTCTCCCTCGGACCTGCCTGTGTGCTTGCTAGACCAGACCCTGCCTGCCCAGTGAGCTTGGGGCTGATGATGGCCTTTAAGGGATCTAGGGCTATTTGCAGGGATGAGCTATGGGCTTGAGTAAAAGGAAAGATGCTGTGTGTATTATTAAGAAAGTGCCTACTGGGGCTGGGGATATGGCCTAGTGGCGAGAGAGCTTGCCTCGTATACATGAGGCCCTAGGTTCGATTCCCCAGCACCACATATACAGAAAATGGCCAGAAGTGGCGCTGTGGCTCAAGTGGCAGAGTGCTAGCCTTGAGCGGGAAGAAGCCAGGGACAGTGCTCAGGCCCTGAGTCCAAGCCCCAGGACTGGCCAAAAAAAAAAAAAAAAAAGAAAGTGCCTACTGAAATAACTGTTTTGTGACCCCTTGAGACTTTGTGCTTTCCTTTCCTTCCTAAAAGAAAATGCACAGTGGCCTAGAACTCTTCTTAGTCCTCTGATTCCATTTGTCATGGACACCTATTTTGATCTCCTCTGATAAAATCTCCTCTGTCGTTAGCTCAAAACATCCCTAACATTCATTTACCCTACCTCCAGTCCCTTCTCTTTCCCTTTTCTCAAAAGTTGTCCAAACTTCACAGCTGAAATCTCTTCCGATATGGAGGAATCCTAACTTGAGAAGCAATGTAAACTTGGACCTCAGTCTTGATTGAGTCAATCAATCTCCATGCTTCCCAATCTTATTTCTGGATTTAGCAAGATTGTTTCTAGACTTCAATGGGTTAATACCTGGGAAATGGTCTTGGCCTAGAGGTCAAAGGTTATCCTACAAAGCAAGGACTTAGAGCCAGGGATCTGGAATCATACTCTTAAAAGGTTGAGTTTCTTCTTTAGGGGCTTGGCTTCTATAGTGCCCTTAAGCTGGAGTTAGTAGAAGTCATTCTGTCCATTTATATTGAAGATGTCGATAAGAACTTTAAGATGGAGGACACAAGGGAATAAGATGTGGTCCCTGTCCCATGATAGCAAAAGTCTACCTGGGGAGGTAACAACTAAAGGCCAGTAACAATCTAAGATAATAAGTAGTTGTTAGATTATTCTGGATTTAATATCTTCCTGAGTATAAGAGTCTAATGAAATCTGAGATTTTCTGGACTATGCTGGTTGCCAGTTATGGCTACACCTGGAACATAGTAGGCAGTAAACACATGTTTATTTAAGGAAAGAATGAACCTAGAAGCCGGCATCTCAGACATAGTGAACCTATTAAAATTCAACTAACATATGTTAAGAAAATTACTCAACAGTTATATAATGTACACTATATTTTGATACACTCTCGAACCTTTATCTTTCTAACAAGAATTCCAAGTAAGTCTTTTATGGAAGAAGCTTAAACCACACACATGGGGTGGAGGTGGGATTTGAACTCAGATCTCTTACTCAGGACTCCTTTGACCACATTGCTGTGCTTTTCCTTCCATTTCACATATGGCTTTCTGTAGTTGCCTCTTTTATGCAGCCTCCCTCCCTCCCTCCCTCCCTGCCTCCCTCCCTCCCTTCTTTCCTTCCTTCCATCCTCTCTTCCTTCATTCTTTTCTTCCTTCTCTTGGACCTGTGGATTTCATCCTGATTTCCTGGCCCATCCAGAAAGGTCACTATTCCTCAGCTCAAGATTCTAAATAGACTTGTCAAGTCTAATGCCACTTGATGGGAAGGGCCAAACAAATATGAGCAGAACCCAGCTCTATTGCTTTCCCGACACCAAACTGCATTAATAAAGTTAATTAGCATTGACCTGGAAAAAAATCGCAACAATAACCTCCTGGCATTAGAATCAAATGCAATGAAGCACAGGCAATAAAAACTCCATTATGGTTCTCTTCCTAGAGGCTGCTGCTAATCTGAAGGGGAGGAAAAAGGAGGAGGATTCCCATCTCCAAACTTCTCCCTGCCTCTTCTAAGCCTCACTGCGGAACCCTGAGTCCCATCTGGTATGGCAAGATGCAGGTGAGAATTCAATGAGCTGGGCTGAGCCCCAGGTAGAATTACCTGTGGTACCTGTGGTAGGTAGGACTTCTGGTGGGGGGAGGCAGGCTGGTGATATACACCCAGTGTTTATTTTTGCTCTACGTACTGTCTGTAAGAATCTGTACAAAACCTGGCGTTGGCAACAAGATGATAACTTGTTGTAGTAACTGATGTGAACATTGTCAAGTCCTTGGGGCTGGGGATATAGCCTAGTGGCAAGAGTGCCTGCCTCGGATACACGAGGCCCTAGGTTTGATTCCCCAGCACCACATATACAGAAAATGGCCAGAAGCGGCGCTGTGGCTCAAGTGGCAGAGTGCTAGCCTTGAGCGGGAAGAAGCCAGGGACAGTGCTCAGGCCCTGAGTCCAAGGCCCAGGACTGGCCAAAAAAAAAAAAAATTAAAAAAAAAAAAAACATTGTCAAGTCCATTTTTAAAGTAGGTCCCTTGTCTCCATGAAAAGGATTATTCAGAATAGTTAACAAACCTCCTGGTCTGCAAAATGAATCAACAACAAACAGCATGAGCTTTGAGCCCTGGTGGTTGCATAAGCCCAGAAAGGTGGAGATTCAGTTAAACAACTGAGTGCCCAAGAGTCTCCAAAGAAACATGGCTGACGACAGTAAGAATAATTCCAGACACCATTTTTTTTGGCAGATGAGTGACTGACGAATATCTTACTTGGCTAGAATTGTCTCAGACAGTGGCAAAGGCTATGAAAGTCATTACTGATCTCTACCTCTAAGGTCCTGGGTGGTGTTAAGTCATTGACATGTTCCCACCTTACATGCCCTCCATTTTATGTGGACGTTCTCTGTCATTTGCAAATGGCCACTTCATGTCACTCTGAAGATACTAAGGGGCTAGAATTTGCCCTCCAGTGGCCTCAGTGTAGAGGAATGTTTGTAAGCAACCCATTGGATCTCTCCTTTTCTAGAAACCTAGTTATTCCAGGGAGCAATCTGCAAGAGTATCAAAGTCTTCTTATCTTATTCTCCACCTGAATCTCTCCTCCCTCTGGGTCCATCCCTGAGGACAGTGCTGGGAGAAGCAATGGGGACATTGCTAATTCAAATCCAATTCATAGTCTTTTGTGTTATATAAACCACATGGGATACCATCACTGTCCCATGGATTTAGATAAGCATGATGGGAGTTTCTGTGCCCTTTGGGAAGAATGGAGGTAGACCCTTTCAGAAGTTGCCTTCAGCTCCAGAGGTACTTTTTCAGAGATGGGTCAGGGGTGCCAAGACTGGCAAAGGAACACACACAAAGACAGTGTCCCTTTTTATGACACGTGAAAAATACATACCTTGGTCCCCAAGTCACAGCAATGAGATGCTCAGGAATGAAAGGAAGGTAGAGTGGAAAGCAAAAGTCCAGGGCTGGGTTAAAGGAGGCAAAGGAGACTGCCTGCCTGAGAACCCAGCAAAGTCTTAAAGTAGTTTCAATGGAGACAACTTTCTTGCTTACTGATCTTCAATTCCACCACCTGGGGGGGGTGTCTTTAAATATGAATATATTTGAGGAACAGTGGTTCAAAGCAGTATGTGAGAGAGAGAGAGAGGCAGATAGATACAGAGACACACACACAGGGGGAGGGAGAGATGTAGGCTCATAGGAAGAGTGCTACTTCACTTTACCTGCCCTACTTCCATTCACTGCATCCATTAAAGTCCTCCAGTCTGACTTCCATGGTTTGCAAATGGCCACTTCATGGCTTCCTTTGCTACTCATTTATCTTCTCTGTTGTCACAAATAAAGTCACCATTTAAGAAGCCCTCAGATTATCTGAAATTCAAGCTCCTGTGCAATCTACTCCCATCCTGCTTCCTGCCTTTATTCTGTTGATACCAGACTTGCTATTCTTCTGACGCTGCCATTTCCTGCTTCTTATAAGAATTTAGTTCAAAAAAAAAAAAGAATTTAGTTCAAACACATACATTCGTTCTGTGGTTGTCCAGAGAATTCCATGCTTTGAAATGATTTTTCTGCATTCTTATCTCTGCTACTGGGCCATGGGCTCTTGGACTCAATAGATGCCAATATTATGATAATAATATCAAATATGTACTAAGCAATTCTTGTATGACTTTTCATGTCACTTCTCATTTAACCTTTATTTTTTTTCAAATTTTTATTATCAAACTGATGTACAGAGGTTACAGTTTCATACATTAGGCATTGGATACATTTCTTGTACTGTTTGTTACTTTGTCCCTCATACCCCCCTCCCTCCTCCCCCTTTCCCTTCCCCCCCCTGAGGTGTTCAGTTCACTTACACCAAACTCTCATTTAACCTTTAAAGGCAGGTACTATTGTTAATGTTACTTTACCAAGAAGAAAGCCAGACCTAGTGGCAAGAGTGCTTGCTTCGTATACATGAGGCCCTGGGTTCAATTCCCCAGCACCACATATACAGAAAATGGCCAGAAGTGGCGCTGTGGCTCAAGTGGCAGAGTGCTAGCCTTGAGCAAAAAGAAGCCAGAGAGAGTGCTCAGGCCCTGAGTCCAAGCCCCAGGACTGGCAAAAAAAAAAAGAAGAAAGCCAGAGGAGAGCCAAATAGATACAAGGGATGGAACCTGTAGGGAAACTGGATAAAGTGACTTCACCACTGTGTTCTTGACCTCTAAACCATTACTGGGTCTTTGAAACAGCCAGTGAGCCTATGAGACAGTCTCCAGTCCACTAGAGGGCCTGGTCAGTGAGTAGAGATGGAAAAAGAAGGCATGCGAATACAGGGAGAGGAGGAAGATAAACCACTCTGGAAAGATGAGCCAGCCAGCAGAGTTTATGGTACTGGTGTGTTTGCTCTGTCTCCCTTTTGACCTGCTGGATGACATTGGAGAAGCAGCCAGGGAGGTTGTCTCAAGGGTGCTGTGGAGGTCCTCCTTCTCTCCAAATGCCTCCCTCAGCTGCTCGATGGTGCCTGAAATTGTACCATTTCAGCCTAATTCCTTTAGCTTTGGCTGCTATTCCCCTGTTAAAATGCAAATACTCCTGGGAGAGGCAAGTTATTAAACTTTATTAGTCTTTTATATCTCATGGTGAATTTATTGATCAGACCCTTCTCCTTAGAAATGGCTGGGATAAGGGAGAAAGATGGAGGCACTTTAAATGTCCCAGGCTCTGGGGAATGAGGTCATGCAGAAGGCCAGGGGTGGAGGAAGGGGGCTTAGAGAGGATTGATGAGAGTTCGGAAGCCTAGAGAGCAAACATTCCCATGTGAACCAGGGCATGGCACAGAGCCATAGCTATGAAGCCTGCAGTGTGTGGCTTAAACGGGCCGAGGCTGGGGTCACAGGTCTCAGAACTGGAGAAACCAAGCTCCATAGTCAAGATAGAGCTTGAATTCACTACAGGAACCTTCATGGCCTCTGTCTTGTGCAAGAAAGCCTCTCAGTGGCATCATGACCATTGTCAACAGGGTTCTTAACATGTACTCATGAACAGCCCTTTAAGGCACCCAAGTCCAATGAGTGGCCTGGAGCAGCTCTCGGCTATGAGTCGCTGCTTGTCTGTCGCTCTTGTCTGGCTCGTTTTCCTGGAGATGACCTCTCAGCTTCATTCTCTTCCTTGTCATAGGTGCTTTTCTAGAAAACTCCCTTGCTGTCCACTCACGGCTTGGGTGACGGTGAGCAATGGATTAAGAGAGAGATCCTTTTCTAAGAGCACATCAGGGTTTTGAGAACAATATTATTTTATGTGTTTTCAAAAACATTTTGTTCTGCCTTCAGATTTATGTGGTGGCCGTTATTACTTTGATAAAATATTTAAAACAAAAATAAGAGAAGCCTGAGGTTTTCAGCGTCCATTTCTTTGGAGCCAGCACATACAGAAATATGCTCTAACCTTTGTATGCACACCTACTTCCGGCAGCATTAATTCTCATGAGATCCCGAGGTGAAAGAATTAGTCAAAGCTGTAACTTGGGATTGTATCTTTATTTAACTACTGTTGTTTATCAATTACTAGAGAAAAAAAGGGGATGTTTGAATTCCAACACCGGCTTTATAATTTTTGTTGACCAGTGATTCATTACAGTGTTTGCACCTTACATTTGAAATTGAAATACCATGCAACTATGTTTTTAAAATGGGAAGGCAGGAAATTGCTCTACTTAGCAGTGGCAACAAGATAGCAGGGCAATCTAGGTTGGATGGATTGTTAGGAGCACTCAACTGAGATCTGAGACACCTGGGGCTTTGAATCAACTTTGAGCCAAACAAGTTGCAAATAAGCTTTAGGGGAAATGGAGCCCCCTTCAGGACCATAGATTGATTGATTGCATTTTGCAGTCATGCTATTTGTAATTATTTATTTGTCTACTATATATCAAATGCCATGCTTATCAGAAAAAGCAGGAAGGGGAATTTAATGGCTTCTTCACACTCAAAAATCCAGTAGAAGAATTAATTGCAGTAAGCCTTGAACATGTTGCATGAGTGTTAAAGCCAAGGATGACAGACAAGGGCTTTCTAGATGTGGAGGTTAATAAGAAGCTAAACCAGGTGGTAGAGGGTACAAATCTTGCCCTTCTCATTTTCCACTGTGTGTGTCCAGCCTTACAGTTCATGTGATAGTTAAATTTACTTCCCAGTGGGGTTTGTTTTCTTGCTCAGACGGCAAACAGCTCTGTTTCAGGAGTTGGCCTCAGAATGGTTGCTGAAACAAAAAAGCCAAGTGGCCTCCATTTCAGTCTATCCTGAGATAATCCTGCTTATTCCATGAAAAGGTTTGAGGCTGTATCCTCACAGGCATTCCCCAGGCTTTCAGCCTATGGCTCTATGGTTCAGTTTCGGAACCTTCAGATGTCTGACCCTCTTACCTCTAGGCTCTCTGCGACTCCATCCCTGGGAGGCTGTAGAGGTGTCTGTTTCCATCAGCCCCACTGTCAGAAGAGAAGCTAACATATTGCAAAGTCGCTTCCCCAGTACAAGTCCATCATCTCAGTTATCCATCACTGAAAACCTTTGAGGCAAGGGTCATTAACCCCAGTTTTATAGATGAAAAATGGTTACTGTGAAAGATTGAGTGGCTCTCCTGCATTCATATGGAAAAAGAGTGGATTGAGAGGTTTACTCTGATCCATGAGTGTGACACCTATTATTGGGTCAATGATGTGTCCGATTTGTATCTCATTTGATGTAAACATCAAACCCTCAGGTAAGAATGTGGGTTCTTAAAAAAAAAAACAAATTTTCAGCCAAACAGATGGGTTTTGATTTTGTCATTGTATATAGCTGTCCCCTTATCTCTGTGTCATTCTTTCTGGTACCTTCTCACTCTGCCTCCATGCCTGACATGTCTATTAGGGAAAGAAGGCCAATGATAAGGTAGAACCTGCCCCCCTGGGCACTAAGTGTTTGGGGGTAGGAATAAGCATAAGGAGAGATTTATCTGCTTAAGACTGCACCAACCTGCACTTCCCTTGAAATTGGTTGTTCTAGAAGCTCTTTCAGACTCCTGACTGCCCTTTGGCTCTGCCTGAGGCTGCCCACTTAAGAAACCACTTCATCATGCCTCCATGTGATTATATTTGCCCCAGAACTGAGCTCAGAGCTCCTTTTAAATTAAAAGGTTTTTTAAAAAGACCTCTCGGAGCAGCGAAACACTCTTGGGAGGAAGGGGGAGGATACAGGTATCCTATTGTAGTCTGTTTGCTCTCTTTGGCTTAGGTTGAGAGTCAGTGCCAGTGTTTGGGGGTAGATGCAAGTGATCTTGCCGAGAAAGTCAAGACTTGATGTTATTGTGACTCCTAAAATTGTGTACATGATACGGGTGGAGGACTTCTCTGAGATGGGTTGCTGAGGACTTGAAGTCCCGCTCCGGGAATCATCTCAAGGTCAATTATGTCATGGCCTCATGAACTTAGCATGTAGTCTCTTGATGTGTCTTCCTCCACAAGATGAAAGAAGTCGATTATCTTTCCACAATTTTTAATAATGGAAAAGATCAAACAAAGCACAATGGTAGTCTTTAAAAATGGCTAGGAAATTAGAAGAGGGATGATGACAGATGGATTGTTGACTATCATTATTCTTCACCCTTGCCAATGCCTCATTATGGACAAAATGGACCTCTTCAGTCCCTTCACTGAAGAATCCTTTTGTTAAAGAGGTGCTGGTAGATAAGGCTGCTAGCTGCCTTTTGAAGTTTACTTGAGCAGCGGAGCCCACCTTTATGCCACCTCCATGAGAAATCAGAAATCATGTCTTCAGTAATCCACTACTTGGATTGGGCATGATGGTGTACTCTTTAATCCCACTCAGAAAGCACAGGTAGGAGAATCACAGTTTGAGGCCAACCTAGGCAAAAGCATGACACTTTCTGGGGGGAAAAAAAGCCAAGCACTAAACGACTAGGACTGTAGAATGCTTGGACAAGCTCTGAGTTCAATCTCCAGTACTGCAAGACAGGAGGACTCCAGTAGCTGAAGGAGAAAGGTGTGTTTTGTAGAGCAGAGCCATCTCACCTTGCTGGAGCAGCATATAACTGTTCTGCTGGAGAGAGCATGTCTATGTTATTTGTCCCATAGTTTGTGCATTTGTATATAAAGTCATATGTGTGGGTCTATTAAGTCTTCTTTCCACAAGCTATTCCCTTACAAAACTCTTCTAGCTATCTCCTCCATGCCAGCCCAATGCTAGGCCCTGTGGAGACAAGGGAAGATTTGAAGAAATTACCCATCTCCAGAAATATCACCCTCTCAAGGTGACAAAAACAAATACCAGAACTCAAGATGGTGTCTTACCACAGTGTCATCATGGTCTTTACACGTGGCATCAGCTGAACTTTGGGTCAGATTTTGTGTCTTGGACTGTGTATACATGCTTACTCTGAAAGCTATGTGATAAAACAATAACTATTTGCCTGTCTTTGGTTCTTGCCTCTACCCTCAAACACATGTGTGTACCACATGAAATAACTGAAATAAAGGGGAAGTATTTATTGTCGCCATGACTTTGTGTATCCTACATGCATTTTGAAGACTAGTTCTCTGCAACAGAAGAATCTGAAATGAAGACAACATGCTATACTGTTCTCAGTCATGGGGTGACTGCAGGAGCTAGAGTTGGTGGGGCTCTACGCTCAAGGTCCTTCTTGATGACCCGTGGGCCGTCCTTCTTTGATCCAGAGGCAGTGTGATATGGTCACTGAGTTTACCTTGGACAGAGCTGGGCCTGGTACTCCTTTTGTCTCTCTATTGGCTGGATGACTTAGAGCTTGTTGTCTCATCTTGCTTATGTTGCTGTTTGTGTACCTTTAAAATGGGGATAATTCTTAGACCTGACAGGTATTGTAAGGATTAGGAAGAATGTGTCTGTTTGCAACCTCTTTAAATTTGTATGCAGAAGCTCTAACTCTCAATATTTCAGAATGTGACTATATGTGGAAATAGGGTCTTTAATGAGATAATTAAATTAAAATGAGGTCATTAATGTGGGCCTTCATCCAGTATGACGAGTGTCCTTATGTAAAGATTAGGACACACACACACACATACACACACACACCACTTAGAAGACTAAGTAGGACACACAGTAAAGACGCCATCTATAAGCCAGGGAGAGAGGCCTTAAGAGAAATCAACACTGCTGACATTTGATCTTGGGATTTTAGCCTCCAGAATGGCAAGAAGATGAATTTCTGTTGTTTCAGCCACCCAGACTGTGGTACTTTGTTATGGTGGCTGCCTTGATTCAGTGTCGAGAACTCCTGGCATAGAATCATGAGTAATCCTTGCAAGTACAATAGATTGCCCTCCTCTCCTCCTCTGCTCGGCCTGCTTCTCGTTATGATTTCTCTTCCTCTCCTCTCTCCCTTTCTGCAGCTAGTGCTTGTCTCTCCAGTTCCCTCTCACCTTCCTCCCATTTCCCCTTCTCGGCGTACTCCTTTGTTTCATCCAGACTGCATAGACCTCCCTCCCTGTATGGGAGAGCTGCAGTAGCGAAGTGACCAAAGGAGTATTTATGCTCATATAAAAGGGAAAAGAAAGACTGACATTCTCCCTGGGCTGCCTGGAGTCACAGAAGAATAACAATCAGGTGAAACGCCGAGCTGCTCGTGATGAATGTCTCTTTCAGGATTATGGAGTTTAACTGAATTGGAATGGGGAGAATAGAAGCGTCAGACTTCGTAATGTCTCATAAATATCTTTCACATCACCAGCAAAACAAGAAACAGCAAAGTCTTGTCCTTCCTCTTTCTGTGGCCCCAAGGCTAGGGATCTTGTAAGGCCTTTGGATTTTGATCCCCACTTCGTCTGACCCCCTACATTCGAGAGATAGGGCAGGACTGGCAGGAAGTTGCCCTGGTTTGCCCTTGGAGAGTACCCAGGCCCATCCTGCAGTTGCCGTATTTGGCAATCAACTTGCCTTTCAGAAAATACACTTTCCTCTATGAGAAAAAAAATGAGTGCAATCAGACTGGCTGGCAAAAGCATTTTGAGATTTCCTGGATGAGAGGCTCTGTGTAAACCCAGGGCACTGTTGTTTTCGTACCTGACTGCTGGGCCAGGAGAGCAGGGAGATGGGAAGGTGAAGCTTGAAGGCCTCTTTGGCAGGCAGACTTCCAGCCTCTCAATCACGTCTGACATGGGCCCCGGAACGTTCTGCGCAGGGCAGCCAGGGACGAAGGCAGAGGTGAGGCAGATGGGCATCCAGAAAGAAAGGATGTAAACAGTATGAGCGAGGGTGTAAGGTCAGACAGGAGACAGCCACACCAAGGCGAGGAGAGGAAGAGCAGCCAGCCAAGGCCACTGCTTCTCCCACGCAGTGTTTCTTTGTATTTGAAATAGCAATAGCACTCTCTTTTCACTTCTGGATTCCAGATTATAGAATTTCCAGAATCCCTCATTGGCAAATAGAGAGATGGCCCAGGTAAAAGGTTAAGGGAAAGTGGGAGGAGGAGGAGGAGGAGGAGGAGGAGGAGGAGGAGGAGGAGGAGGAGGAGGAGGAGGAGGAGGAGGAGGAGGATCTAGCTTCTATGATCAGATGCTAATCTGCGATTCGCAAAGGGCAGCTTCCGTTTTCAAAGGGTTTCACTGCCCTTCAGAAAGCAATGGCAGCCTTGCAGATGCATCGAGGTGTTCGCGTTCATCAGCAGGAGGAAAGCTCCTTTGAAAGATCTTCCTGATGTTTACAGGGAGTGTGCAGTCCTGGGTGGTATTGGGCCAACAAGCAGGGGCAGAGTCTGAACAGCTTGGTGTGGGTGCGCATTGGGTGGTAAGAAATTAACCCTGATCGTCTTTTCCCTTGTTTGTGCTCAGTGACGAGCATCACTTTGAGATGAGAGGAGTGTAAGGGGCTTCCTAACCTTTCCGTGTCTCTCACTCCTCAACACAGGACCGGGAGTGTTGCTACAGGAGGCTGCTTACGATGCAGAAGGAAGAAGTGGTAAAGCTCAAAGCCTATGACATCTAATGTGAAACATGGAGGTCAGTGGGGCGTCCTGAGCAGAAGGCCTGCTCCTGCACCTCTTGATGTATGAACGGCTCCACCTGGCATTGCAGTCAGAAGTTTCTGCCATGGGGCCACCAATGTGTGCATGTTAGGGGGTCTTGTACATGTGCATTCTGTTTACAAACATAGGGGGACACATACACACGTGCCATCATGGCTAGCAGCTGACAGTAGAATTGACGATGGTGCAATCTATGCAAAGTGTTTGCCATGGCTGTGTTGTCTCAGAATTTCCCACCCTCGGGGAAAGCCACCTTCTCAGTACTAATTGCTCTCACTGGGGCAGGAAAAACAACATTCATCCCCAACCACTACTGGCTTCTTATCAGAGAGGTGGGTCTCTTCCAACAGATTTGTCTTCTCTGGTGAGCTCTGCAAATGCTGTTTGGTCAGAGGATGTTCCAGCAGGGATACCCGACTGTGGTATCCTGCTCTGTGACCTGGGATTGCCTCAGGTGAGTCATTGCTCATGTGAATTACGCCACAGGAAAGGCTCAATCTTCCAACTTCACCTTCTCTATTCTTTCAAGCTTACAGTCCATCTTCAAGCCAACGCCACTCTTGATGGCATGTGATAGCATGCCAGTATCTCCTCAGTAAATATACAGAAGAGTTCAGGATCTCTGCACTTCCTGGGAGTTCCGGAAAGGAACCTCCCCCCCCCCCCCACATTTTCATATATTATTTAGGACAATAGACTTCATGACCTCCATGCCAGAAATATTGGAATTCTCTCTGGAAGACAATGACTAGATATTCAAATTTGCCTTGGACCACTGGACTTGACTTTCTTGGAGCATTCCAATGATTATGAGGTGACACTACCATGATCTCAGCTAGGGGTTCGGTTGGGGGTGTAGCACTGCCTGCCCTTTAGCCATGCTGGAAACTCAACCCATACTTTATTGCACATTGACAATCAAGCTGAAACATTCACACAACACTTTGCCAAAGGGTACAAGAAAACAAAGAAGAGATGCTCACAAAAACAATATGGATTCAGTCAATTTGGTTTACAAGGGATGGCGCAATGCTGGAAAGTAATACTTTCTCATTACACAAGAAATTTAGGGGAGAAAAAAATAGGTGCTTCAGGGAATTTTCACCTTTAAATCTGCTTATCTTTCACCTACATCTAGATGAAAACACCCGAAGAACATAAAAGTGCTGGCTCTCAGGACTACTTCCTCACACTTGCCAGTACATAGAACTTGAGGCTCGAAGGAGATTCTGGGATCATCTGCTGGAATGCTTCGTACATCTGGATGTTTATCTGAATTACAGAGCTTGTCATAAACAGAGACTCTTGGGCCCAGCCCCAGATATTTTATCCTGAAAGCCTTGAGAGGGCATTGGGAATCTTATTTTTAATAAATACCTGAGATGATGCACCCTTTTGACATTTGAAACATAGGGAAAGTGAGGCCCTAGATGGGATTGATTCAATTTCTTACTCACATTAAACTTGAGTAAGGAAAAAGGTTTTGGTAGTGTTTCTTCTGCTATTTCAGTCTGGTATTCTAGTATCCAATCTTAGCAGGGTCCCAAGAGAGAATAAGAGGTCTCTAGTTCCAAAGAGAATGTTTCCCTATTTGGCTGTCTTCTAAAGGGTCTAATTCTAGGGTTGGAAAAGAAAGTTCCAGGTAAGCAGCTAGTACACCTATTTAGAGAGGATGCGCCTACCTTCCTTCCATATTATTTAGACCCACTGAAATACAAGTGATTTCTAGCTATTTCAGTGAGTCCAATCTATTACCGAGGGTCTTGGAAGCCAGACTTACTGCAAGTTAGGAGAATGGGCAAAACACAGGACTAGTATTAAAATCTTGAGTGCTAAGCTTAGCTCTTTTCAGTTTCTTTACCTAGCGCAAATTATTTCCTCCCTTTTAAGCTCAGCCTTGTGTGCTATGAATAGATCTGTGGCCTGATAGATATAAATATGCACTCGTACCTATTTAGCCACTGCCAAGTCATAAGGATATATACCACCTCGGGAGGGGAAAATCTATTTCTGTTTCCTCCAATGTTGTTCCCAGTCCTCTCCTGACCAACAGATTCCCCCTGGGGGTGGGGATAGGGAGGTAACTCTCTAAACTTAGTATCAGTGCAAACAAAGGCCTAGGAGGGCAGACTCCATGGCAATGCTATGGAAGTTCATGGCTGATTTTCCTGACTAGATACCGGATGAGGAACCATCTTGGAACCACAGAAGAAAGAGTAAGGGAGATCTAGAAACAAGTGATCCTACCTCCTGTTCTCATCACTGAAGCCTGGAAGGTAAGTTTCTATCCGACTTCCCATCACTAACCTCATTATTTTCCCATCCCACCCCATCTCTGTCACATGGCAGCTCATGTATCATTTCTGTAATGCATGTGCTATCATGCCATTCATTCCCTGCTGCCATTTCTCTCTGGCTGTTGGTGACACTGGGACCGTGCCTTTTGTATTGTCTGTACACAAAATAGTAGATGTTCAGTAAATTGTAGCTTGAAAAGTCAACAATATCGACTGCTTTTGGCAAAGAAGAATGTTGAAGTGAGTCTACAAAGTATTAGAGGTGCGCATCTGTGTTCATCTCTTTAAACTCAGCTTGTCCCTTCCCATCTCCCCTGTGCCTGCCAGCCACCTTAGATGATATCTTTTCACCCACTCCTTCTCCCTTATGGGTCCGTCAACCCTTAAGCACCTTGCCATATTGACCCTTCATTTTAATCTTCACCATCCTTCAAGTTTCCTTCAAGTTTCCTTCCTTCCTTCCTTCCTTCCTTCCTTCCTTCCTTCCTTCCTTCCTTCCTTCCTTCCTTCCTCCCTCCCTCCCTCCCTCCCTCCCTCCCTCCCCTCCCTTTCCTCCCTCCCTCCTTCCCTCCGAACACAATTCCTTTTGTTTCTCTGTGCTCTTCCCATCACCTGTAACCAGCTGATTCTCTTGGTATGGCCGCCCTGATAGCTTTACACATTGTTCCAAGTTTGTCCATTCTCCTTTGTACTCATCCTCAACAGCAGGATCTTTGATATGAGGGAAATAAAGTTGAGTACAGACCCTCAGGCTAGAATAAGGCATAGGTAGAATGAAAAAGTAGAAGAGTCACTGACAAACTGTGTAGATATATCTGGAGACCTTATGGGATAATGGAATCCAAACTCTAAGTATCCTTTCTTCCTTAGGTCTTTAGACCTAGAGATCCTACTTCTTTTCACATCATGTCCTCTCTTCTCACTTCCCTTCACAGATACTCGTCAACAAGTACACATTTCTTAACACTGAATTATACAAATTGCAGGCACAGGAGATAACTCATAGGGAGGAAGAGTAGAAATCACTTTTTTCCTAAAGATGCTGGCTGTATTTCCCTGGACTCATTCATACACTGGCAAAAAGACGTTCAGTTCTGGAGAGTCTGCTCCATTTCAAACTCCACAGTGGTGTCTTCATCCCTGCTGAATCTTACCCACTGATCAGCATTAAACATTTCAGTCTCTTTTCTTTGAATACAACTGACCACTCCCAACCCTTCCCAAGCAGTTCAGGAGAAACCTGCAAATGAAGATTGCGCCCTGATGCCTCTCTGAACAGAGATGCTCACGGCATGGCTGATAAACATAGGAAGGCAAATGCAAAGGCCAGTTGTCATAAAGAGGTATCCAAGCAACCTTGGTGCTAAGCAACAGATGGGAACTCATAAGGTCCTGGTCTACTCCAGAGCCAGCTGCACAGAACTTGGCCTTGGTGATGGAAAGGCTTGATTTGTATCGAGGAAGGGTTAGAGGAGAAGAGAGGAAATAGGGATGGAGGAAGGAAAAAACGAAGCAAGAAAGAGATAGCAGAGAGAATGGGATTTTAATGCACAGAAGATGGCTGGGTTCAAACCACATGGAATGCCCTTTCTGACTGTCATTAAAGCCTATATCTAAATGGCCAGCCTGAGGGTTTTTAATTTTCAGAGTAAATGGCAGTAATTAAGCATTTGGAAACTTTACGTACACGCTATTTGGTGAGTGCAACTTCCAGGATGTCAAAATGTTGCCTGTTAAAAAATATTCTAGACCTGAATCATCTGTGGTCCCAGAGTTAGTATCCTTTCCCTTGCTGGCTCACTCCCAGAGGCCTAGGTGTGGCATACACAGAGGGATGGCAATGAGGACCCACGCATGGAGATGTGCATGGAACATTGTGACAGAGAAGGGAACACAGGTGGAAGAGAGAGATCAAGTTAATAGATCCAGCTGGATGATGAGGTCAGTGCTACGGTGAGAATGAAGTCCCTCCCAGACGTCTACATTCCCACAACTGTTCTTAGGAAAGAAGATGACCAGAAATTCTTTCCTGACCATGAGACAATATGGGATAATAAATGCCAATCCAATTGAATCTACATCAGGATAAGGGGAAACACTCTGACAGCCACATTACATAGGCTGGGTGAACTCAGTGACAAAATGAATGACTTTAGGCCTTGACTGGCAAGCAACTTCTGGTATACTAGCCTCCATCCCTGTGCCTCTTCTACTTCGGACTCTACCTTCCTCACCCACTTCTCCATCTGTACTTTTTATGCTCCTGCTACCAATGCTAACAAGTCTCTCCCCATTCTACCTCCTCCTGGCAGTGGAGAGTAGCTGCGATGTAGTGGATCTCACGTGGGCACTTACCAGAGCCTCCTCATACACACTGGTAGGATGATTAGATGCCATTCCAGAGGCCCTGAAACAGGGTCATTAAGAACTGTCATTCCCTTTTTCTACACCTATTTGTCTGTATCAGCTGTTGTCGGCCGTCAGAACCTCTCACAGTCAATGAGAATTATCTGAGCCTCAGAAACACTTGGCATATGGTTACTATGGCCCGTGCCCACCAGCCATATTTCATCCCTGATTGAGATCTATCATCACCAGCCAAACCCCAAACTCTGCAATTTACAAATCTCAGGCTTTTGTGGTTTGTCTCTTCCCCCGGGTGATTCCAGGCACAGCTCTGCCTGGAAAGTACCAGGTGCGTTTGGTCTGCCGTTGATGAGACGTCTCTTTTTGTTTGGCTTTTAAAAGCCAGACAAGAAGAACATTGGGAATGAGCCCATTGTAAGTGCCAGATGAAGGTATATATTCTGAAACAGTGAGGTGTGTGTGTGTGTGTGTGTGTGTGTGTGTGTGTGTGTGTGATGTAAAAACAAAAATTTCTAAGGACTTATAGCATACTCTCATACTCCCTCCTCCCACGCATGCATACACACACATACTGGCAAAGAAACAGATATCTGGGGGGAAAAAATACCCTGTCATCTGCAAGCCACAGAACCAAATGAAATGCCTTCATTTTCAGTAGAAACCTAATATTTAAGTGTAATGGGCATTTGTTGTTGATACCACAATAACTGAACCCCATTCAAGTGTTGGAAGAATTTCCATTTCCTTACAGGATTTTCCTCTCACCGAAACCTACCCTATTCTAACTATTCTAGCTTACCTTTCAACAAGAGATTTGTTTCTTGCTGCCTCTAACCAGACACACATAATCACTGTGAATTGACAGCAGAGAACTGTTCGCTATGAGGAGTCTTTCTAGTGAAGAGGGGGGTAGTTGCTGGAGCTGTAGCAGCCGCATCTAAAACATGGGTAAAAGTGGAATTATGACTTCTAATTTCTGAGACAAATTAAGGGCTAATACTTGTATTTGGTGCTGACTGCTCATAGCTATTTTTTCCTAGATCATCTTGGTGATTTGATCTGGGGCTGTGTTCTTTCCTTCACAGCCACCGATTCTGGTTCTGTGGACTTCTGGAGTGTTTGTGACCTACCTCCAATTTCTTTCTGATGAATTATTCTTCTGGTCAAACAACTATGGTTGCTTTCTGTTGCTTGCAATTAAGAACCATGATTGATGCAGAAGTTGGGATCAGGACAAAGATAACAGCACTGCAGGGACATAGAAGGTAAGCCTGGATTTGATTATCCAGCTTCAATAATCTTGAAGGTCATAAATATTCAAGTCCAATTTCAAGCTCGTATTCTAGCAGTAGCTTTCAGTGATATTGCTCACTAAATTATCATCAGTGGTCTTCACTAGCTCATCCATTGAAGGCAACATAGAACATGAGAATTGAATCAATGTTGGGAGAGCAAGATTTTTAAGATCCTGTTGCTTCTTCTATCTTTCATGGAGACAGACAATACTTGGAAAGGATCTATGGCTTTGGGAAATAAAATATAAGTTATTTGGATATACTGCTCTCACTCATAGATTGGTTGGCCATCTTAGATTATTCTACATGCTAACAACTTTTACTTGCAGTGTAAGGAGCATTGCTACTTAGTTATTATAACCCTATAGATTCAAGATTTCGAAGACAGTTGACACTCATGATTTGTAAGCGTAAACTGTGATCTGAAAAAAATAAAACAACTTTCTGGAAATGTAGCAAAAGATTCTCCAACTCCTTCCATATTTAAGGCTGAGACAAGCAAAATCATGTGCAAAATTTCATCTGGTTAGTATCAAGTATTCACAGCTTCATTACATTTCTCAGATGAAAGCAGACATTTATTAGCAAAGTGTGACACTTTAAAACTTACAGTGGAGGAATAAAAAGATTTGACACTCCCCCCATACTAAACCAGCCTAGTCTTTTCAGTCCTGCCTTAATTCAAGGCCCTGTATTGAGAAAATAGCCCTGCAAGAAAAAGTTATTTATTTTAATTACCACCCTTAAATTTTTGCCTAAACCAAATACTTATAACACTTTTCAGATGCCTCCAGGGATTCAGGGAATAAAGGTCTTTATATTGAAAAGACTTGCTATTTTTTATAATAGCAATGCTATAAACCTGCAGAAATCACAAAAAATAGTATCATCATCAAATGTTGTGATATGTTAGGGTGATGTGGTCAGTTAGATGGATTAATTACTCAATAATGAATCACCAGTGTCCTGCTTCTCTGAGGATAGAATATGAGTTCCCAAATCACTACTCTTGGGTTTGACCATGTGACTTTAGTCAGTGGAATGTGTTCAATAGACAAGCTTTGTGTGATTTGGCTTAGCTCTCTGCTTTAAGAATCCACCCAGAAAAGGCACGCCCCAGCTAGCTAGCTACTGGTCCCTGAAAAGGTAGAGAAATTTAAGGGAGACCCCCAGACTAAGCTTTAGTTAAGTTTCTGGAGGCTAGATTTTGTATCCCAACCCTACAGCTTTACTGTGTTTCTATCAGCCTACATTTTTGTTTTTTTACTAATTTGCTGCCCATCATTATTGCAGCAATAGTTGACTAATATAGGTCTTGTCCCTACTTTAGTCCCTGTTTACCCAGTATAAAAATGTGGAGGATAAGACAGTGAATTAGTGAATGCTCAATCAGCCTCCACTAGGAACTGTTGGTCCAGATGTGTTTCCATTTTGGAGCAAATTAACACAATCTCTGTACACTGTGGGATCCTATGCATCTGGAAAAACACTTTTATGTGTACTTCAATGAGACATTGGAAACAAAAACAGCACAAAAATTAAAAGTTTGACTTCATGTAGCAAGGATAGCAATATATCCTTAGGGTCTTTCCTTAGGATAGTAGTCACTGTGGCTGAATGTAACAATTCAGTCCTCAGGTAACTTGCTGATCTTCCTACAGAATATTGCTGTTGCCTACTGCATTGATGACACTAAGCTGAAAGGAAATGTACAACTTCAAAAGACACAAGCATCTCAGAGCAATGGGAAGAAATTACATGATAATGCAGAAACTTGCCAACCTCAATCAGAGCCTTGTGAGATAACTCTTCAGTGCAAGGAATGAGCTATTATCTTCTTGTTGTATCTTTAAGAGAGACACACAATACTTGAGGGAATCTATGGATTTGGGAGCGAACGTATAAGGTATTTGGGTATGATGTTCTCCCACAATCGCATGACAATCTTAGATGGTCCTTGAGGTTGTGAACTTCGAGTGGCAAGCAGCATTGCTACTTGGCGATTCTAACCCCATAGATCCAAGAAGATTAAAGTGTCAGAGATAGACTGGGATGCTTCAGGGATTCAACAGCTGCGCTTAGGAGAACAATGTCATGTTTGGAACTGAGGATTTGGGAACAATTACAAGTTCCCTTTTTCCCCTTCAGCAAATAATTTCCCTCCTTCTTTAGGGAAATGTGTTTTGGCTGCTAGAGGAGCCTATGAGGCACTTGGATAATATGCCCATCACAAGGTAAGCATTGACTGATCCATCCAAATATACATTCCAGTGAGCCCGAATAACTCCAGGATCAAGAAGAGATGCTATGGGCTGGGGATATGGCCTAGTGGCAAGAGTGCCTGCCTCGGATACACGAGGCCCTAGGTTCGATTCCCCAGCACCACATATACAGAAAACGGCCAGAAGCGGCGCTGTGGCAGAGTGCTAGCCTTGAGCAAGAAGAAGTCAGGGACAGTGCTCAGGCCTTGAGTCCAAGGCCCAGGACTGGCAAAAAAAAAAAAAAAAAAGAAGAGATGCTATATAGGAGAACTTGGTTAAATTACTTCTGGTTAGATCAACAATTTCTTTCTGTATTTTTGGGGGTGTCTCCTGTCAGACTGAAACCTTCCTCTACATCAACAGCTATAGCCTCCTAAAAAGGAAAAAAAAAGACTACCTTGCTTATGTGTACCTCGAAAAGGTATGTACTGTAGTATTTGGGCCTCAATAAGAGATTGACTATGGTGGGTAATGACCAAGTAAAGATCTCTAAACAGTTTACCTTGTGGGTTTGGAGAAACAGGAGATTAACGAGAAGGGAACAAACAGAATGCACAGTGTCAAAGACTCAAGAGTTCCTAGCCTTATGTTGCAATAGTCAAGTATTACATACAGCAATGGTGTTTATAAAAAATATTTTTTACTATCATTAGGTATCTGTGCAAAGGAATTGCCATTCATCAAAGCCGTTTTTGTATACAGTGAGTTTTCATCAATGTTACCCCTTTCAACATTTGCATTCACCCCTTCTGGCCTACTCCTTCTCTCACTTTTCTTAATTTGTTAGGATATATATGGAATGTTTTTGCCATTTAACAAAGCAGTTTATGTCTACAATGTATCTTTATCTGTATTACAGAAAGCCTTTACTGAGCATACATTATATGATTTGTGAGATGCAGCAATGATAGAGACTAAATTTCCTACATTTTCCTAAAAATAGTAGTCATTATTGCTCCAATACAACTGGAGTAGTAACAAGTGACTCATATATTGCAGATCGCTTTACCACAAGTAGTGTATCTATTAGTTGTGGGTAAAACAATGTATTTCTATTTTTTTTGGTGTGTGGAAATGGAGTACGGAAATATGGTTAAAACAGCCACTGCACCTAAGACATTGCCAAGTATTGGAAAGAGCTTGAGCTCTACAAAGCATGCTTCCTGAATTCTTTGGGTAGGAACATCTGAATTTGGAGATTAGATCACATAGTTGTTTTAACTAAAGGGAATAACCAAGCTATATGATTGCATGCAACTCAACAATTTTTTGCATCTACAATCCATTCATGTCTTTAACCTACCTTGGGACTTTGGCTGTTGAGACAAGACAATTAGAGAACAAACTATGCTGTGCATGTTTAAGACAGAAGGGTGAGTGGAGAAATGGCAAGTGTGTCTCATGTACTTATGCATGTTTACATCTTTTATGTGTGCATGCCTGACACACTTGGTGTCATTATTTTCTTTTTCAGTTTCCTTTTAAAATTGTATTCAAATACCTATGCACGGGGACCTCAATCTAGCATGTCAATTTATGAGTATAATGAGTTTGGGTTACTGTCACCTCTTTATCACCCCTCCCCCCAATATATTTCAATCCAAACTATTCCCTTAAGTTTTCTCGTTCTCACATACTTTTAATCTACAAAAGCATTTAAGATGGTTTAATAAGCATATATCTATAAAAGAGGAAACAAAATATAAAATATTCAAATGAGAAAAGTGATAAAAAATCAAATCAGCAATAAGATGTCACACAAGTATAGTCCTCCTGACATATATCATATTTAGAAGGAAAAAGAAAACTTAGCTTGAAACTATCCAGTATTTTACTCATGAAAAATAAGACAGAAAAAATTGTTGTTTTAAATAAGGCAGTGAGTAGGCCAGAGGATCGGAAACTACTATTTATTCAGCATTGATTCCATTTAATCCCAATCTAAAGTCTACAGAAAAGATGTTGATTCCTATTCTGGATGAGTGAAATGTTTAGGATGTAGTTTTAAATGCTCTCAGGTGTTAAGTGTGTATGTGTGTCTAAGACCAATGACTGTTCTGTTTCTCTTACAGTACAAATGAACAGGACTTTTGCGTTCTGTCTAGGAAAGTGCTGAATTGGAAAAAATAAATGTTTGTTGGTCAAAGAAAGACATTATCCTTTATTAGTACTGTTGGACCTTCCCAATGGTGGTGACTGGATGAACTCAGAAACCCCATTTGATTGATGATTGCCCACCATAATACCATAAACCCCTTTCATGGTCGTCAGAAGATGGAAGGCAATATTGCTCCAGCTACTCCCAGTGTCCCTGGGATGAGCAAATAGGACCCTACTCACCAAGCTACAGCATGCAACCATCTTGAAGGAGAGAAGGAAAGATAACATGGTAGAAACCCAAGGTATACTTGTAGAGTTCAAGGTGAGCAAATCAAAAGGAAATGATTCAAATACTGAAAAAGGAGGATGGCAAGTGGTGAACATGGAAGAGACTCCATTTCTTAGTAATTACTAGCCTCCTTGGCAGGGAATTACCCTCTATTAATTAACTTTATTTATTGCTGTTGGCAGAGTGACGATACAGTAAATCAAGCAATTAGCAACCTTCCATATTACACTCAGAAGAGAGGTAACAAGATGCCAAGTAGAATTGCTTCTGGCCTGA
Source organism: Perognathus longimembris pacificus (assembly GCF_023159225.1). NCBI lineage: Eukaryota > Metazoa > Chordata > Mammalia > Rodentia > Heteromyidae > Perognathus > Perognathus longimembris. Next base: position 9,696,640 of record NC_063181.1, on the reverse strand, counting down.
CGTTCCACCCAAAATTTCTCTTCCCAGCGTTCTGATTTTTGTACTAAAATGGGAATTTGGTCAGCACAGGGAGAGGTGCACAGGAGTTGGGGCTGACTGGGGGGGTCTAACTGCATCAGTGGGAAGAGCCAAACTCCTTCTTAAATCAGGTATTAGAGAAGAAGACAAAGAAGCTACAGGCTGGAGCAGAAAATGGGGGATAACTTCCATGACTTGTTTACTTGGTTTAGAACTTTAGGCCCACCTTATTGTTCCAATTACTCATAGAATTTGGAATATCCAAAAATTCGTTGTTAGGTTTCTTAAGAACTACAGAATAACCGGGATCAACTCGAGGCATATGTTAGTTTAAGAAAGAAACATCTCACCTTCTGGAAGAATCCTCTCATTTGGATGCTATTTACTGAAGTCCCTGGCTCATCTGCCAATATCCTTGGCTCTTTCCAGCTCTGTGTAAATCTCTCTTTCCCTCTTTTGGTCCTGCCTGGTATTTTACTGGATGGCCTTTCCTGATCCTCTTTACACATTCAGCGTCAGCGTCTAAACACATTGTGATTGGCTCAGCCTCTCCATTTAGTTTTCAACCTAGTAGACAATGGAGTCTAAAATCAATCTGACCAATACAAACCTGAAAACCAGTGTCCCTGGGATGAGCAAATAGGACCCTGCTCACCAAGCTACAGCTCACATTGGATGACTGTGTACCAAGGGGGAAAGACAGGCAGAGAAAGACATGGTGCAGAGACACCTGAGATGGTCTCTGCATCTCTTGTCTAAGTTCCCTCCAGTTAAGGTATTTTATTGACTTAGGGAAGGGACTCATCCATGGGTGTATGTATCTTTGGCCTAAAACTCTGCAGCCTGCACAGCAACACTAAGTTGCATGTTGGGTCTTGGGAAAGTGTATCCAGGGAATGGAATAATGATTGACTGTTGTTAAATGAGGTGACATGTACAAACTCTTCATTTGGTTGCTGGAGCAGTGTTAATTGGTTCTATGGTCACCGTGATAATGTTAAGAAAACTGTTGAGTTGCACACTCAATTTCAAAATATATGTATGTCACACTTTGATGATCTTACTCTCAGGGGACTGTATTAGTTCCCATGTGTGTTGTAAAAATGTTACCACCAACTCAGTGGCTTCGTGCAATGGAAAATGATTCTCTTTTCTCGATTGCATGAAGCTACCTGTAAGAGACAAGAAGTTAGAAATCAGAATTGCAGGACAGAGATTAGGTCTCATGAGAACTGGTTCCCTGACAGTTTTCATTTCATTTAATTTTATTGTCAAGCAGTTTTTACTTCTTTGGTTTCCATTTTAACCCATGGCTGCCTTGCTCCAGTCTCTGCCTACATGGTCTCATTACCAACCCTTGTTCCAAGTATCCATTAAGAGAATAACAAATAAAGACCAGAATTTATATCTTGAATATATCCTTACTTTCCTTCCCATTTCTTATCTCGTTGATGGAAGAAATACTTAAGAAGTTTTTCTGTAGTTTTTATTGGTGACAGATTACACATTTTTAAAGCAGAATCTTGTGTTATTATTTTCTGAAATTTGAATCATCGTTAGTGGAGAATGTCATTGTTGCAATTGTTGATATTTTCACCCATCCTATAATAAGAGTTTCAAAAGTACTGAAAAAGATGTTTTACATTAATATTATAGTTTCACATTAATATATACTGCTTTTCCCCTAAATATTGATTTATCTAATATTAAAGCCACGACTGTCCTTATTTAAAATTTTTCTTTTGATGTATTTACTAATTTCCTTTTTTTTTTTTTTGCCAGTCCTGGACCTTGGACTCGGGGCCTGAGCACTGTCCCTGGTTTCTTTTTGCTCAAGGCTAGGACTCTGCCACTTGGGCCACAGCGCCACTTCTGACCGATATCTATATATGTGGTACTGGGGAATCAAACACAGGGCTTCATGTATAAGAGGAGAGTGCTCTTGCCACTAGGCCATATTCCCAGCCCTACTAATTTCTTTTTATTTTTCTCATTTAGTTTTGTCTACTTCAATCTTCATAGTATATGCGGTATAAAACTTTCTTTACTACTCAGGCTGTTCTATAAATCAGTGTCTTAATTAAAGAGACTCTGTGTTTTACTTTTATTCCCAAAGTTGAAAATTCAGTCTTAATTTATCCTAGCCTATCAAGTTTTCCATGATGTCTATGGTATCTCTTTTTCTTTTTTTTTTTTTTTTGGCCAGTCCTGGGCCTTGGACTCAGGGCCTGAGCACTGTCCCTGGCTTCTTCCCGCTCAAGGCTAGCACTCCGCCACTTGGGCCACAGCGCTGCTTCTGGCCGTTTTCCGTATATGTGGTGCTGGGGAATTGAACCTAGGGCCTCGTGTATCCGAGGCAGGCACTCTTGCCACTAGGCTATATCCCCAGCCCATTTTTCTGATGTCTTTGATTATATAGACTCTATTTTCATGGACAGTCAAAAGCCAAAACACTTACATTATATTATGTGGATATAGTTTCCCTATGTTACCTGGGTAGGTCAGGAATTTGCATGCATCTCTGGAGGCTTATGTTACCAAGGTAATTTCATTTGACCCAGTCCCCTAACTTGATGTTTCTATCCACATTCTCCAACATGCCCACAATATCTGAAATTATGAACTTACTATACTTTCACGCTGCTCAAAATCATTTTTCCAACTTTATGCATCTTGAATTGTCAAGATGAAAAATGAACAGGTGTTATGTTGGTGTGCCTTTCAGGATTGAATTTGAGAGCCTTGTTCCTTCTTCCTCTCTTTCCCTTTTGCAATCTTTGTTAATATTATTTCCCCTGTTATATGATTTTTAGTATAGCTACTTTATTAGTTTCAAAGTAGTCATTATTTTAGTGTTGGTGGGGATCAAACTCAGAGTCTTGTGTATGGTAGGCGAGCAGAGCACTGTATTACTGTGCTCTACCTCCGGCTGTAATGTTAGCAGATCTTAACTCTGTGTCTTCTCCTTATGAAATGTTTTACATGCCTGAATTTCTCTTAAACCAGATTTACAATTTAAAATTTTAATTCTCTTTTAGTAGTTGCGGGATTTGTGAGTGTCTCATTCTTGGATTCTGATTTTTATTCAGCATAGTTAATGCTGTCTTTGAGTAATTTTTTACTGGAAAGGTATAGGTGTTAAATTTTCTGGACACTTATGTATCTGCCAAGAAAACTATGAAGACTTTAAAATCATGGCTTAATAATCTCCCATCCTTTATAACCCTTTAAGTTTATATCACTACCTTCTGGTTTTAGTATGACCAAGAAGAGTTCTGAGACCAGTGTAAGACTTGACATTTTTTGTAAATATATAAATTAAGTTTTTTTTCTGGCTGTAAGGAAAATAGTATACCACTAACAAACTTAAGACAAACGGGATTTACTGAAAAGATTATATGATGGAATTGAAAGAAGAGTCAAAATGCAAGCTTTGGGAAGGCCAGGAATCAAGATAATTAGATTCTTCATAGATCTTTCTCGGATGATGTTATTGGAGTGATTAAACATGAATACTTCCAACAGCTTGATGTTTCTATTGGAACTTCCACTTCTAGGAGAGAAAGTGAGATTGGTATCCAGCATAAGATGTTGATCTCCAAGAAGCAGAAAGTTTAACAACAGTAGGTGGACTCCATTAGCACAACGGTGAAAAGATGTGGACCCAGACTGGTTAGTGATTCCTAGAGCAACCTGATTTTTTTCTGCAAGAAATAAGTGAACTTTTATTTATTCCTGTTATTAAAAAATTTCCAGAATAGGTTTAGAAGTCCAGATTTTTCTTCAATACTAAATGGCTTTCTTTTCGCGTAGTAGGTCTATTGTTTCTACTTTCTTGTCTCTTCTGAAAAACCAACTATCCAGGTATGCCAGGAGTCTTCTCCAGTGTTGGTAATCTTGTAGGTGGCAACTTTTTTTGTTGCTGTTCTATTTTGAGGCACTCATAGTTGTCCTCTAAAAGTAAATTTCTATTTCATAAGATCCCAAAGAAAGAAAGACTTTTACAAAAAATACTCTTACAAAAACTTTTGGAATTATTTTACATCTATAGAAAAGTTGCAGAAATAATTCATACACTTCTTTTGTTCTGAATAATTTGTTTATTGTCATACAGTTCTCATATAAGCTCACACACTTCCCATAAGCCTTCTCTCAGTTCTAGGAGAAGGTGCATTTGTTATACTCTGAAACCAGCACTGCCATATATTTTAGTTTCCTATTGTTGCTGTAACAAATTATCACCAATTTAGTTTTTTTTCTTGTAGCATTCTGGAGGCCGTAGGTCTAAAATCAAGGTGTGAATCTGTTTCCTTATATCACAATATGCTTCCTTAACTTCCCAGCTCCCTAATTTGTAGAGGCAGTCTAATTTTCTTGTCTCTTAGACCTTACTTCCTTCTTCAAAGCACAACACTCCAACCTTTGCTTCCATTGTCTTAAATCCTTCCTCTGACTTTGTTTTGTCTCCTATTTAAAAGGTCCTTTGTGACTCTACTGAGCCCACTTACATAATCCAGAAAAATAAAAGGCATATTTTAATCATACCTACAAGGATCTTTTTGCCTTAGAAGGTGACAGTAGATTTTAGCCATTTAGAGATAGATATTTGGAGGTGAAAGGGACATTATTCAGCCTACTGTAGTATAAAACATTATGAATGAAACACCTATTGTTTATATTTCTTTGGTTGCCTACTGGTGTCCTTTCTGTGTTTCAAGAGCCCATCTGTGACTTCACAGTGCATTTAGTTACTGTGTATTTCTCAGTCTGGTGCAAGACAACTCAGACCCAAAGAAAGAGTTCAATTTCTCTCTCTCTCTCTCTTTTTTTTTTTACTTCCCTTACAATCCTCCCTGTGTTATTCATTTATTTTCTCCATTCATCCCACTATATCTTATCTTGTTTTGGTTTTTCTGTTTCTATTTCTCTTGCTTTGTGTCTTTATTATTCACCCCTATTTTTTTGGAAACCAGTTCTTTACCATTCTATTGAAAATGTCAGGATGATTCCAGAAATTCCTTTTTTCACCCTGTAGCAGATGTTTTTGGAGTACTGCTGTTCCTCTGAGTCATCAGGAGATGTGTACTTGGCTTTGTGCTCAGGGAAACTCTCATACACACTGCAAACTATCTGTACTTGATGTTTGCCAACACCCGGGCTTCTGGAAGTCATCCCTTCCCAGTGTGTCCTGGGTGTGGAAAGGAGCTCAGTGGACAGATGGATGGGGGTCTGTCAACTAAGGAAGATGTCTCATTTTGAGTCCTCTTCTGAGATGAGGTCTGAGTGTGCTGCTTACTATCCACCCATGTGCCTTACAGAAAGTTCCCTGGTTCCTGGGAGTGGACTGTTTCTCCGCCTCAGTATTTATTACTATCGGGGGTCATGTTTTTCTTTGTTTAAAGTATGGGGAGTACACAGGCTAGAAATGGGGAGGCCCCACATAAAGAAGTTATCGAGCATAGGAATGGTATTTCAAGACACAGCACTGACTAATAGGGTGAAAACATAGAATGTGCTGAGGTCAGCACTAGGCTCTGCATAGCTTCATGGGTTTGTGCTTTGTCAGTTCTGTTTGGAGGGATCTGACTTGGAATTGCACATGTGGGGAAATACTCAACTTTCTAGTGGGATATGAGCTCAGGATAAGCTTCCTGAATGCCGAGGTAACGTCATGCAATGAGACTAGACATTCTTGTTTACAGATGAGCTTTATAGACAGACAGAATTAGGTTCAAATACAGTCGTGCCTAAGAAAATGTGTGTTGGTCAATGATGGGCTAAATATGCAATGGATGTCCTAGAAGGTTATAATGGAGCTAAAAACTCCTATTGCTTAGTCGGGTTAGGGCCATCATGGTCATAACACAACACATTCTTCATGTTTTTGGTGATACAAGTGATATGTATGGGGTGGGGAGGGGGAAACAACTATACCTTAGTTGACTACATGCAACATTATATAGTATACAGTATATGATAATGGTAATGAATGGCTATGTGATTGGTTTATGTGCTTCCTGTTCCATAATTTCTATTTTTATTTCAAAATATGCTCCTACTTCTAAAAATGGTTTATATGAAATACTATGGTATATTACACCTGCAGCAAACTTCTGCATTGCAGGCTCGAAGCATTTTCTCTTTTACTGGATTCAGTCTCTTATTGTTTTGTTTGTCTTGGCCCTAGGACCAAAAATAGGCTATGTCAGATAGATAGATAGATAGATAGATAGATAGATAGATAGATAGATGATATAGACTAGTGTGTGTGTGTGTGTGTGTGTGTGTGTGTGTGTGTGTGTGTGTGGCGTATTTCATACAGATCTGATTTAGGTATGAGTTAGGCAATTCCATAATTCTATTCACGTTAGTGTAAGTAACTCCACAGTGTCTGCATAATGATGAAATGATGTGACGACACATTTCTGGAAGCATTATGCTATTGAGTGACTTGTCACATTAGCGACACAGTAGTATAAAATCTGGAAGGTGGAATTTCCGTCTCTGGATCTCGAGTTCTGCATCTGTAAGATGGGTTTAGTGAAAGACCTTAAAGGATTTTAAATAGCTTCACTGATGTGTAATTGGTAATCATTAAACCTCTCATTTTTCAAGTGTGCTTGATACATTTTCACATACGTATGCACCCATGAATCTATCACCACAATCAAGATAATTAGCACTCAATCATCCTCTCCTTATAATCTCTCCCTCACATCCTTCCCCTACCTCCACCTTTTCTTCAGGCAACTGATCACTGTAGATGTGTTTACAGTTTGTACAGTTTTATATAAGCAGAATCATGCAGTATGTACTCTGTATGCTGCTGGATTCATTCAGTCAGTTTAATTATTTTGAAATTTATTCATCTTGTTGTATATATCTATAGTTCCTTTTATTTTATAACAGAAATCTAATTTATCACTTTTTTTTCTTATCATAGATTAACCCAAGATCAAAGTCTTTGTGATCTTGGGAGTTTACATGCGTTTTATTTTTCCTGAAGTTTTTATGGTTTTAAGTTTTACACTTAAGTCTTATCTTAGTCCATTTGTGCTCCTGTAAGGAAATACCTTCGATTGTGTAATGTATAAAGATGATATCTTTATTTCCTACACTTATGGAGCTAGGAAATTCAAGGGCAAGGTGCCAGCGCTGGCACGTGGTGAGTGCCGTTCTTTAGTTCTCAGATGCTGCCTCCATTCTGTGTCAGTGCAGGGTGGAGATAGATTGGAGGGGAACTGCTCTCTTCCTCCTAGAACCCTTTCACAGGGTGTTTAATCCCATTTTCCAGTGCCCCATAATAACCACTTCCCAAAGCCACAATTCATAATACTGATGCCCAGAGGGTAAAGTTTCAGCCTGAATCATGGAGAAGACACCTTAATTCCAACTACAGAGAGTCTCATTGCACAAATTATAACATGGTGTGCTTTTGGTTTTATGTACAAAAATCATTTCTTATTTGCCTTTGTTTTTTTTCCCCTCTTTGAGGTAAAGATTGTGCAAAAGTGTGTAAGTTGCTAAACAAGTATTTATTAACTTTGTTTTCAGGTATCTCTCGAGTTCTTTTTTGTATTTCATTAGCATATATAATGTAGAAGTTAAGAGGCTTTATTATTGCACAGGTCTATGCCTGCAGATAGTGTACTTTGATTTTATTTATGCCTTCTACTACTTGATTGTTATTCAATTTCACTGTGGTCAGAAATCCTATGTTGAATGACTAGAGTCTTTCTAGGTTTATTGGGACTTTTTTATGGCCCAGCATATAGTCTATTTTGGTAAATGTTTCATGTGCTCTTGCGAAGAATGTGTACTCTGTGTTTGGATATTGTGGGGTAGAATGTTCTGTAGCATTCCATTTAAATGTAAATCAGGCCAAGTTGGTTCACAGTGTTGCTTAAGTTTTTCATATCCTTAGTGATTCTTTTCTTACTTGTTCAGTAAATTATTGAGAGGGATATTGAAATCTCCAAATGTAATGTGGATTTATGCCCCAGTTTTCACTTTATATAGTTTCAAGCTCTGTTATTTGGTGTATAAACATTTAGGATTCTTATGTCTTCTTGATGAATTGACCTCTTTAGCATGTTAAAATAACTCTAGGCTTGGTGCTGTTATTAACTTTGAAATCTATGTGGTCTGATAGGAATATAGCCACTTTAGGTTTCTTTCTTCCTTCCTTGAGGCCTCTCTTTGTCACACACATACTGTGTCTTCTCTCTGTGTCTCTATTCTCTCTCTGTGTCTCTGTCTCTGTCTCTTAGGCTTTGTATTAGTCAGACATTTTACTGCTTTGAAAAAACACCCGACATAAACAACTTAAGCGAGGAAGGATTTATTTTGGCTTACAGTCACCTGGCTTCATTGTTTGGGGGTTGTGGTATATTATGCAGCGAAGCAGCTCACCTAATGGTAGATGGAAAATAGAAGACAAGAGAGTGCTAGGGAGGGGCTGGGCATGTGACCTAGTGGTAGAGTTCTTGCCTAACATGCATGATGCCCTAGGTTTGATTCCTCAGCACCATATAAACAGAAAAAAACAGGAGTGGCGCTGTGGCTCAAGTGGTAGAGTGCTAGCCTTGAGCAAAAAGAAGCCATGGACAGTACTCAGGCTCTGAGTCCAAGCCCTAGGACTGGCAACAAAAAAAAAGAAAGAAAGAAAGGAAGAACAGAGAAAGAAAGAAAGTGCTAGAGACAGGGTATAGACCAAGGACATAGTCTCAAGTGGCTTACTTCCTCTATTTAAGTCTTACTAAATAAAGTTTCCAGCACCATCCTAAATGTTGCCTCCAGCCCTGTTTTTGCTTGAATAATCACCCCAAATTCAAGCACTCATGTTAGGTTCCCTTAAAAACGTAATATTCTCTTGGATATGATATCAACAACATAAGCAATGAGAAAAATTACAGACAATGGGAGTGCATCATAGCAAAGGAAACAATCAGCAGGGTCAAAAGGCAACCTACAGTATGGAAGAATATTAAAAAAAATGTATGTCAAATAGGAGGTTAACATTTGAAAAATATACAAGCAATACCACAAGTCAATACCTACATTAAGCATAGTTAGAGGTTGTGGGCAGACATTCCAAGGAAGATATACAAATAGTCCACAAGTACACGAAAAATTCTTTACATCATCAACCATCAGGGAAATGCAAATGGAAAACACAATGAGATATCACTTTGCCATACTTAGAATGGCAGCTAATAGAACAAGATAGGTAGTATGGGCAAGCATGAAGGGGAAAGAGAACCTTTACAGTGCTGATGGAGATGCAAATTAATACAACCACTATGGAAAACAGTGTGGAGGTTCTTGGACAGACTAAAAACAGAACCACCATATAATCTAACAGTCCTGCTATTTAGTATATGTCCATAGGAAGTGAAATCAAGACCTTGAGAAGATATTTGCCCTCCTGTGTTCCTTGTAGCATTATTCATAGCTAAGAGGTGCTAAATATCCTCCCACAGAAAAAGAAAGAAAATGTGGTCTATATTTATGATGAAATACTAGTGAGTCTTAAAAAGAAAAAGAAGGAAATCTTACCATATGTTTCCATGTGGATGGAGCTTGAGGGCATTATGCTTTGTGAACTAAGGCAGCTGCAGAAAGACAAGCGTTTTATGATTTAATTATATAAAAGACAAAAACCTGTCAGATTCACAGAAACAGAGAGGGTGGAGAACCACATTGAGAATATTGCTCAATAGTTAGTTTCAGTTATGCTCGATAGAAAAGTCCTAGAAATCTGTTAGACAACAATGTGCACATTATTGACAGTATCGAACTAGACCCTTAGAAGGGTAGATTTCATGTTTTGTGGGAATTTTTTTCATCACAGACAACTTTTTAAAATGGCAGTGGGGTTGGGGGGGTGGCAGGCTACTGTTTAAGGGTTACACTTTTAGCTGAGGAAGTTATTAGAAACTTTCAGGATGGATGGTAGTGATAGCTGCACAACATTGTAAATGTGTTTAATATCACAGAGCTGTACCTTTAGCATGGTTAAATGTACCTTGATACATGCTCATGTGTATTCTAGCATCATTTACTTAGACACAGAGGATTCTAAGACTTGGCGAGCATCCAATTGTGGAATGAAAGCTGGTCGCTGATCTTGGCATCCTAGGCTGCCCTGCCACTCTTAGAGTTTCTTCAATTTGTCAGGCCATGGATAGATGAATTGAAGAGCACATAATATTGCCTGGTACTGGTGGCTTACTCTTAGAATCCTAGCTACTCAGGAGGCTGAGACCTGAGGGATGCAGTTCGAAGCCAGCCTGGGCAGAAAAGTCTGTGATATTGGAGGTGTAGCTCAGTGGTAGAGTACTAATAAGCAACAACAACAACAACAACAACAAAACCTAGTGAGAGCATAGATCAGACCAAACCCCAATAGTAGTGCGTGCATGCAACCACACAAGCACCTACACACACAGAGCACATCTTGTACATAATTGATGTTCAACTTCCTTCTATAACCTCTGCTTCTCTAAGCTAGGAAGGGGTTGTAGGTAGGAATTTAACTGTGGGGCTGTGATGGGTAGCTGTAAAGCTATTCCTGCTACCCCTCCATTAGCTCAGAAGGTGGAAACTGGCCCTACTGGCTCGAAGTTCCATTGAGGACGTTTCTTTCTGTGATTCTGGGCAGTGTCTGTTAGACCAATAGTCTATTACAGTGTTTAGGATGTACATAGGAAAACTTTGCTGCTATCTTTTATAGCTGGAGTACTGCCACAAACAGAGTTAAGCTGAAATCGAATGCACTTGTGAATAACTAAGTATACTGTAAAAAAATAACTTGTTTGTAAAAAAATATAAAAAGTAGCTCCCTCAGAATCTTCCCCTATCCCCCAAATTCTAGAGATAGAGTTTTATTCCTGTTTTGTCTGGGTGAGAATTAAGGGAAAAAACAATTTATTTCTATGCCCTTCCATACATGTATATGAGGACAACATAGGTATTTAGTGAACACTAACTGTATTCTATAAAAAGACTCCAGAGAAAAACAAAATAATGAAGGGCAAAAGTCAAAGTTGGGTGTAATGAAAACATAGAGAAACACCATCCCATCAACTAGACACTTGAGCACATCCTCATTTCTTCTATCTATTTCCTAACCATAATCTGCGGCATACATGCAGCTATGAAGTATGTAAAGAATTATATGCGGACATAAGACCTGCTCCCAATGGCTAATGGTGAAGTTAGAGGAGATCCTAACACTCAAAACAGTAGCATTTTGTTACACAGTCATGGAAGACAGCAGCATCAGGTGCCCAGTCACAAAGCAGTTCATGGTTGTCAACTGGCTTCTGTAGAAAATTAACTTTATGATACTAAATATCAGTGGAGTTTGAGTGATCAGAGAAAGCCCAGGGGAGAACATAAAACTGTATTTAGGGGGAAAAAAATCTCAGAATCACATCCCCAGAGAACAGCCTTGATTCCAAGTGTTTCTGTCTTGAGAGGGTTCCCACTACTCAAGGCAAGGAGCTGCTGGGAAAACGATGGTGTTTTGCTTTGTATCTAGGTAGGACATACTGACGAGTTTAAAATAACAATCTCCAGACCCTTTGTGGGTGAAATGAACAGTAACTTAACTAGCTTTGTTATTATTAGATACAGATCATTTTAAGTGAATGGAAATGGCTATTCTGTTTTAAAAAAACAAACAAAAAATAGTAAACCCTGAGATTCTGTGAGCCTCTAAATTCATGTAAGTGTGCCTCCTGAATACATAAAGCCTAGAAATTCTCTCTCTTTCTTTCTGTCTCACATTGGCTAGGCAAGTGCTCTGCCACTTGAGCTATACCTCAGCCCTTTGTAACAAAACATTTTACTATTGTTCTTATACAGGTGACATACACAGGGGTTACAGTTACACCAATTGAGTAAAGAGTTCATTTCTTTTTGGACAATGCCACCCCCTTCCCTCGTTCTCTCCCAGCTCCCCCACAAGTTCTATAGTTCATTTTCAACATAGTGTCCAGTGAGTACCACTGAAGCATTTGTTCACCCTTTGTCCCTCCATTTCTGTGCGTCCCCTTACACTCCCAAAAACATATAAATGAGATAAAAAAAACAGCAAAAAAAGAAAAAAAACCCTTTTGGTTTCAATTTCCTGGTGTTCATTTTAATACATATTATTTGGTATGGTCAGATGCACATAGACACTGTGCCTTTGTGTTCCTCTCCTAAGAGAATCCTCTTTTGGTCTTACTGTGTGTGGATGCCTAGACACCTGTATAATTTATCTAGGTCCATCCACTTGCTTGCAAATGATTTATTATTATTCTTTCTACTGACTTCAGCCCTTTTAAAAAAATCTTTTAGGTTATTTTTTAAGTAAGTTTTTGTTTGTTTGTTTGGGTCAGCCTTGCACTGTAATCTTCCTATTTATGTACCTCCTCAAAGCTGGGATTACAGGATATGCTACCGTGCCTGACTTACCAGTTGACGTGCCATCTCAGTAACTTTTGGTTCAGGTTGGCATTGAACTGTGATCCTCCAAAATATTTCCTTCCTGAGTAGCTGGGATAACAAGCATGAACAACCATAATTGGCACTAAGCAATTCTCTGCTGAAGACACGTCTCCTATTCAGATCTGATGTGTGAGCAAAGAAGAGAAGGTGATTGTGATCTTTTGTGTCTTCATAGGAAACGTGTCTGTGTGGTTCATTTCCAGGATTAGTGATGGCAGAGGAATGACATTACGTGGAGCCCCTTCCACAAGAGTGAAGTTACTCATGTTCTGCACCTAGTGCTTAGTGCTGAGGAAGGAGCCTCTGTGCTAAAATATGAACCTCCTACAGCATTGACTCATTCCGTTCATTTTCTCTCTCTCTGGGTTTTTTGATATGCAAGCAAATAATTCATCCTGAACAAATTGTGAGGAGCCAGACCTGCACGCGCCAGTTGCTTTGGGAAGGAAAATGTAAAAGGTACAGTGAAAGAAATCTGTTACAGCCTGAGAAAGCATTGATTCACTTAGAGTATACCTATTTGCGAAGCGTCATGCCAAGTTAACCCAAGAACAGGAAAACCCAGTGACCAAAGCATTCATAAGGCGAAGACTTATTTGGGTCTCCGGAAAGGCATGGGTATACGATTTCTTACTGCAGAAAGATAAGGAGGAGAGGGAGCTGGGTGAACACTTCCCTGGGTGTTCTTTCTGTCATCAGGGGGCTCCTTCAAGTGCCTGTGGCTCTATGCTCGGGCCTTCACTGAGCACTCATTGCGGTTACCATGCAGTGAATGAAGCACCCGTATGTCCATGATGCCCCCAGGCCATTCATATGGATAACTGGAAAGTTCCCAGCAAAGGGAACATGCGCTATGCATCTATCTTCCCATTGACTCATAGCTTTTCAGGCAACTATTTCAGTCTGACACCTTCCCTTGTCATTCTCTAAGTCATCGCAAGAGCTGGACTTGCCCTCATGGAGCTTAGGACAGTCCCTTCCTGGAGAGAGGCAAAGTAAAGCATTAGGAAGTCCTTTTGTTTTCTACCAAGGAAAGTGAAAAAGGATTCATAGAAATATCCAGAAACTGTCCCTGACTGTGCAATGGTCAATTCCCTTCAGTCACCCAGTCACGAGCAAAGAAGACTCAACAGTGATGCCAGATTCCAAACATCATTTCCAAGAGAAGGTGGGACCTGACATCCTATGAATGCAGATACGAAGGTCACCTGGTGGGGGAAAGCAGTGGCTAAGTCAGGCAAGAGACAGGTGTAGAGACACTTGTAGCTGGGGCAGCCATTAGTTGAGGAACCGTGTCTTCAATCGGTTTGGGCATCTTTTTACATCTGGAAGGCTGGAAGATTGGTGGGTGGTGGTACTTGAAGAAATGTTTGATCAAACAGTATCAGGGCTGATGAGTGGGTAGGTGTTAGCAAAGCTCCATCCCTAGAGGAATAATAAAGCAAGATGGATAAGTTGGATTGAGTCACTTACAGGGTTGGTTTTCATATAGAATGAATGAATGCATACATGCTTGCATAAAAGATCCAGGCAGAAGTCTTGTCTCTCAGACTGTGATAACACAATATAAATAAGAGAGTGAAAAAAAAATAACATGTCTGTGTTAGATAAACTAGTCCTCAAGCATTATTCTTGAAGGCACAGTCTAGCTCAAAGAGAGAACTCAAAAAGCAAGGCAGAGGCTCAATAGTTGGATTCTGTATTGATATGAATAACTGGATTTAACCCCACCACTAAATGCAGGTGAGGCTCTCAATATACTGTGGTCTTTGCCAGAATTAGGCGAGACCTTAGAGACTCCAACCAGGCCCTGAAGGGGTGGGCATTCATCAGGGGTGATAAAGACTGAGCAGCCAGAAATGAAGCGGACACAGGAGGAAGGAACTGACAGGAGACTCCGCCCCAAGCAAATGAGAGAAGAGTGCAAACTGAATCAATTGGTTGTCTTAAAACTGACTGATTGCTGTGAAGTCTCCTCACACCATTGAATTGACCAACTGTCCTGAGATTGTATTGACAGAGCTCAAGTCCCCAGGAGAAAATTCCAAAGATACGGGTTGTTGGGAGCATTGATGGTTTGAGTAGTTTGAAGAGAAAAGAAGAGGCCATCGGGATTTCACTGCTGGAGTCCAATTTGTTAGCTTGGTTTCCAATATCTGAGATTGAGAAGGATCAGTCTGAGAGGTAACCGATCATTTGCTGAAACACGGGGGGATGTGAGCAACCTTTGATCGGTGCCCTGCATCAGATGATGTTGAAGGACACCTATTGGGTTTCCCATAGTGCAGGTAAAATTTAACACAGTAAACTCACATGTAAATGTCTTCTGTAGATTCTGTGGGTCCATTCTGTCTCTTCTGCCACTGATTTTGCCTAATCACCTGGGTCTCCAGGGTAAATGCAGCTAAAGTAGATGGAAAGAGAGCAAGGGCAGGTATTTTTGTTCCTGCAGATCTCTAATGGATGGGTGGCCGTGGATGGCTTCAGCGCTTGGTCCTCTCGTGCCATTGCAGTTTCCAGGGACTGATCCATCCCACACTCCTCCATACTCCGCAGAGCTAGCAGTGTTCCATGGTTTCTCGCTTTAGGGTGTGGAATGTCTGCAGTGATTTCTCTTAAGTCCCACCCACATCTCTGCAAATAACCTTTACATGAAATTCTCCTTGAATTCTTTTTTAAAAAACATCATTTACATTTTAGCCCCATTGTAGGCTTAAGCACCTGCAGTGCTCCCTGGATAGTGCTCACTGCCTACTGTCTGATGAACAGAGCCTTACTTAGGGAGTATCACAGGGGGAAGGTTTAGTCAAAACCAATTCACATCACTCAAGACCTACCTTACTCTGCAGCTTTCCAGGGCTCCATGGTATTAATCTCTGTGGCTTACCATAACACGAGCTGCCATTGTTTACTGTTTTGCCTTCCAGCACTGTCTGAGATTGGGTTTCCTCATCTATAACCTCTGGAGAAAACTGTTTCTCTCCCAGAGTTGCTGGGGGGATAAGTGAATGGAATGAGCAGTTCCATTTCAGTAGCTGGGAAGTAGAAGAAAATGTAAGCCCAAGAGCTCTGACTCCAAGTTTG
This sequence comes from Perognathus longimembris pacificus, assembly GCF_023159225.1. Classification (NCBI taxonomy): domain Eukaryota; kingdom Metazoa; phylum Chordata; class Mammalia; order Rodentia; family Heteromyidae; genus Perognathus; species Perognathus longimembris. The sequence continues at coordinate 9,681,040 of NC_063181.1, read as the reverse complement.
GGGTCACTTCTACCAAACCATGTATCACTGGACAGCACATTGTTTTTGCACATCTAGCACAATTATGGTAGACCAGGAAAATGGAGAGGCTGTGCTAGATAAATTCTTGGGAGGAACATAGAGAATTCAAAGTGCTTCCTGCTCTTTTAGAGTTTGAATGTGATCTTTGAAATGTACTGGACAGCCAAAGGTTCATAAAGCATTGCATCTGTGAATGAACGGTAATATGAACAAATATAATCACCATGAACTGTAGTAACCACCATTATATTGACTTCTAAGTACAAGGATTCTTCCTCTTCTTCTTTCGTCTCTTCTTCATAATTATTATTGTTGTGATTGATTTTATTTGCTGAATCTGGAGCTTGAGCCTCTTTATGCTCAAGGTTAACACTCTACCACTTGACCCACAGCACCATTTCTGGCTTTTCATGAGTAATTTCTTGGAGATAAGAGTCTCACAGACTTTCCTACCCAGGCTGCCTTCAAACTGTGATCCTCAGATCTCAGCCTTCTGAGTAGCTAGCATTATAGGCATGAGCTACCAAGCCCCCGCCTGTGAGGACTCTTCTACACACTAATTCTACAAATGACCCTCTTAGATGGTTGCTGGCATCCCCAGCACAGGAATGTGGACATGGAGATCAACCGGAGTCACAAGTCATTCAGAGAGCCACAGTCCAACCTCGTCTGTGCAGTTTCAAAGCCTGGAGCTTTGGTCTTGACTCTTCTCTGCGGTTGGAAGACACAAAGTGCTTCAGTGTCTATTGCTTTTTCTCTTTCTATGGGACATTTACTCCAAAGCAGATGCCATAGGACAATGATCATTTCCAGGCTGAGGATGATGGTGAGCTCCCTCTGACATGTTTTCCTCGGCAAGGGGTGGGGGAGGGTGGAGGTGGGGGTTGACACAGAGGCATTTAGTGAGTTTTGAATGAGGAATAGTTGTCACCTTTTGTCATCCTGAGGCCCCCACCCTGAAGAACATCCCTCTTGCTGCTTAGGTTTCCATGCACGCCTGGCCTTTTCCACTGATTAATAATTGAAAAGAGATGAATAGCAAATTTCCTCCCAGTGATAATTATCAAATTCCTATGCGGGAGGGGGATCCTACCTGAGATTTTATAAATATTGAATCAAGATCTTTCCAGTTCTGTAAGACTTTGCAAGCCTCTGGCCACAGCCCAGGAAGTTACCCCTGGTCCCCTTTAACCTCATGACTTCATGGCCTACAGCAGCCTGTTAGAGACTCAACCAATTGACAAAGAGGAGTGAAGATGGCTGCTGGCATGGTCCTGGATGTGTCTCCACCATGGTAGACAGTGTGTGAACCGCCACAAGAGCCTCTTTCTTGGCCAGTGTTCAGAGAAGCAAGGGTCTGCAAGGAGGGGTTAAGCAAGTTATCTCTTTTTAATTGTTCAAAGTCCTTTTGTATTACTAGGGTCACTCACTCCTATTCACAATTGCGTTTGGACTTGAAGCTTGAGATGAATTACTCAGAGCAGCCTACTTCTACATGTAAATAATTTAGCTTAATAAATAAATGAACATCGAAGTCTCTTCAGCTCTTCTGGCAGCTCATTCATCTCTTGTCTCCTCAGAGTGTCAAGTTGTGCTTGGTTGTCAGGACTTCTCAGGGCGGATGGCCTTCTCCTGTCCTGTCACAACAAACAGCATTTGTAAGAGAGACACATTTCAAGTGCTTCCTCGGCATCTTAGCAATCATTCAACGGAGTGGTTGAAACAAGCAGCCAATTTACAGGGCAGTTAAATGGGGAAGCTGGGACAGCTCTGGACCCCGCCTTGGGAACTGCATGTGGGTACCTCAGAGGAGGGCAATGTGGGAAGGAAGGAAAGAAAGAAGGGCCCTGTAGAGGAACCGAAGGGAAGTGGAGACAATGTGGGAGACTCTAAGAGACGTGAAGAGAGGCAGCTGAGCCTCATGTATTAGGGTTCTGTACAGAGCTTCTCGGATAGATATGTGAGAGGAAATGTGCTAGGAAAAGTAGCTCACATGGATGTGGGAGCTGATAAATTCTGCAGCAGGTCATCTGCAAGGTGGAGATCCTGGGAAGTGAGAGGTGTGGCTTTAGCTCAAGCACAAGGTCCTGAGGACTCACGGTGAAGTTTTAAAGCCAGAGATTCTCTTTCTGTCTCTTTTGTGTTTGCCCTATTCAAGCTCATTAGATCAAGCTAGTGCCTGACCACATTGGAGATGGATTTGGTCCATCCCGCACACCAGTGTCCTCTGGGAAGGCCCTCACAGACACACCATGAGTAACGTGCTGCCCGTTCTCTGGTTATTCCTTAATCCAGTGAAGATGACACCTGAGGATAACCATTGCTTCCTGAACACTGACTGGGGAAAGCCCGCAAGAAAAGGCAAGGAATAAAGCTGGGCTGACATATCTTACTCATTGGGTTTGTACAATAGGGCCAGGTTGTAGTGCCCCAGTGGCACTAATATACTGCAATCCATCTCTAAACCTGTGAGACACAGAAAGCTCAAGAAAATACACACATCATAAATAAACACATAAATATTTATAGTCAAAGAACCTACTGCTACCGTGCCATCTATCCATTCACTGGTAAAATAGCTTCATGCCCATCTCCAGCCCAATAGGAGAAATAATTACAAGATTTCCTAGCTGCCCTGAGAGAGAAAGGAAGGAACAAAGAGAAGGTAGTTCTGGCCAGAAAATTCACCCCTACTCCAAAGAGGTCTGTTCCCATCAGCGCACGGCCCAGCCAGGCACCACAATCCAATTAAAGTAATTGTTGCCTAAACGGTCCGTGCAGAAGAGAAGCAGCCACTAAGGGCGGGGCATAACATCCTTGAAGGAGACCGAATGGCTTGAAAATGCAAGAAACAATTTCTCTAGATGGAAAATGAATGCAATGAATCTGAGTGTGGCAGGAAATCTTATGAGAAAATAAGACTTTGGGAGGATTTATTGAAAGACATAATTGCAACAAGTATATTGATTTTACATAGATAAGAAAACAAATGTTGGCAGGGATTGGATTTGGTTTATTACATTTATTTCCCCACAGAGTTAATGCATTTAAAGATGGTTTATTTTTCAAATGGAGAAACATGGTTTTCAGAGACCTTTATTAGGTTCCTGCCAATTCCCTGACTTCCCTTTCTAAGAAAATTGGTTTGTATTTGAGGGCGGGAGGTCCTCCTCTTTCTGGGAAATTCCAGAACTAAAGGACGTTGGTGCTTCCTGAGCAGGGAACAGTTACTTCCTCTTCTCACTACCCCCTGACTGTCATGAGAAGAGCAGCTACACAAGCAGAGAGAGGAAGGAAGGCCCATGAGCAGGTTTTCAACTCCCCATAAGCAGCTAGATATTCAGTCATTAAACAGCTTTCAATGTTAGATGATATGTCTAACTATTAGTAGACAGCTAAATTTTCTAACCAGTCCAGTGGTGAGTGGCCAGGTCATCAGTCTGAAATCTGAGAAACAGATAAAAGAGGCTGTGGTCTTTGCCTTTCACTTGGAAATCCTCAGACAAATCCTAAAAGTTTTTTTTGGTAGGCAGGAGCTTGCAGTGAGTATCACCATGTATGAAAGGTGACAGTTGATAAGTTGGCGGCTACTCTTTTCATCTTTTCCATGACCCACCAGGTAGTTGTAATCCTCATTCCTAAACCTACATGATGAGCCTCAAAAGTCACTGTATTTGATGTTGGTATACCATGGGTATTATATATATATACATTTATCTGAATTAGGGAAGGGAAGGGGAACATTAAAATGGTGAGACCAAGGATAAAGAGTGAACCAATGCAACAGTGATGCTTACAAGACAATAAGTTGGAAATTAACTGTACAACTCCAGGGGTGATGAGGGGGTAGGAGGGTGAGAGAAAAATGAGGGAGGGGATAACAAGTTTGACAAGAAATATACTCACTGTATGTATGTAACTGTAACCCCTCTGTACATCAATGTGACAATAAATGTTTTTTTTAAATAATCTTAGTCAATAAAGGCAATAACCACTTCCCAAGATCTTAGCTCAGCTAAGCTTACTATCAACAATTTAATAAATTTATTCACTATTTTATTCAATTAACATTTGTTGAAAAAGAAGACATCCAGTTATATAATTTAAGCGTTTAATTGTATCTGTTTTATAAACGACATGTCATGAAATCAATGAACATCTGTGTTAGTTACTTTTTGATAAGATTTATGTCTCATTAAATATAGGACCATCCATGAGAAAACAACAACAACAGAGACAATGACCTTTGACAGGGTGACCTGCCTAATTGTTAAGTGAGTGAATCTCATTTCCCCTCTGTTAAAGTGACTGAGTTTTGTGAAAGTTCTGGGACAATGGCGTCTACACTGGATGGCATACAACTAAAGGAAACAAGGTCTGCTGAGCTCAGCAAAGATGTCCCCTTTCACCCGGGGTCCATGTGAAAATGTAGACCTGAGGAAGAAAGGAAGAACGAATCCAGGCTTTCTGGATTGAGAAGGACAATACTCTATGTTGGACGTTGGTACCTAGTGAGCTCTTTTTATGAGCTTTGGTATCTTTATCTGGCTCATTCAATGACCACACTCACACCGTCTCCTTCCCACTCTGATGGCACATGGTATGGAAACCCCTGGCCCTGAGTCCATCTCTGGTGTGAAGCTAACCTTTGGTATAAATTCAATGTGTGTGTAAGAACACCTTAGTGTTTACGCAGTGCTTCTGTAGGGCTTTATGCAGGTCATGAATTGTTCTGCGATTTCTAGGGCTGGTATTTTCTAAGGGGAGAAATCCAGATTCAAAGAAGTTAAGAATCTTTCTTAAACTTACTCAGAAAATCTAGGGTGGACAGATCCTGTTGGGGCCTTGGAGCTGATTCTGCTGGGAGCTCTAAGTAGCAGCCACGCCCTTCTCTGAGCTTGCAGAGCTAGCCCCAAAACATTTCCATTTCTCATCTGATAACTTTGACCATGTAAATTATTCAGCAATAATTCTACTTGCTCCTAAATCTCCTGGCAGTTTTTCACAAGTAACTAATACTTGTTTTAATCACATCCGAGACACAGCTTTATATGCCTCCTTGCAACAACATGTTCAATTATGATTGATTGGAATTTAAGTTCTGATTTCTCTTAGAACATAATCAGTCCTGAATGGGAAATTTTTACAGTGACAATTAAAATAATGAAAGTGAACTTTAAATGACATTCAAACAGTGTCACCTGGGAAAAACTCCACTGTGCTGGCCTCCTTCCTGCGTTCTGGGAGCTTGGCTGTTCAGCAGGTCTTTTAGCTGCCACTGTAGATATATCTGGTGCCATGTTAACCCCTCACCAGTGGCCTTTTAAACACTCACTGCACGTTGCCTGCTACTTAATCATGTATTCCTCTGGGCTGATTTCTGTTTACATCTAAAAGGCATGTTAATTGTGGGAATGTGTAAACAGTCACCAAATTACTCCACCAAGGGAATCTCCTGGCTTGGGAATTCTCTTCTGGTAACTGGCAGAGATGAGAAAGGTCTTTCTGAAGGGTAGATCTGTACCTTTTTGGGTACCACTGATCAGAAAAATCAACTCAATAATGAGATTTTCCTCCAGGCAAGGGTTCCCCAAACTGGGTCTAACTAAAACCATTGTCTCTGAAAGCTTAGTTTTCTGTCTGGACTTGACACACATAAATAAAAAGAAACTGCCTTGTAAGAAGGAAGATTATATCTTATGCTTTTAGAATGGTTTGCTTATTTTCTACCCAACTCTGGACAGAAAGAAACATATGCCTATCAAATTGCTCTGGCATTGGACTTCTGAAATCCTGTTCATGAGATTCCACCCCAGACCAATCATCTCAGTCTATCCATTGCTTTCAGTCTTCTACTCTGGTCTTGTTGACTTTATCATCTTGAGTGAATCTGCTGTGTCCTCATTCCTGCGGGTTTCCTTGTGTTTGGTTTGTCATGGCCATCTCCTCATTGGGACAATGTCAAGTCAATCCTGCTAGTTCCCTCCCAGGCTATCCTAGACATCGTGCTTGATCTAGCACTGTGGTAAGCTATCAACAATCTTGTTGAATTTGAGCCAAAAACTACCTTAGCTTGAAATATAGCTTTTAGTTTTAATAAAAACATCAGTCAGAGAGTGATGAAGATGATTAGTGAGATTAAAAATTGGCAGCAGATATTTTCTTATGCTGTGAAATTCCTGAAAGCTGGTAGGGAATTCACTCTCTTCACTCCACTGCTGAAAAACTGAGGATGAAGATGTCTTTCCATTGATTTTAATGACTTCATTACAAATTACTCCTTGCCATTAGATTATAAACAGGGACCATCAGTTACACTTCTCTGTCTTGGTGTCCACTACAGATCTCAGAATACTAGCCAGTGTCAGTCACATTTCATGAGGATGTGCTGATCGGTCTTCACAAATTAGAGGAAAACTCAATAAGGTGGTGCTACTCCATTTTCAGGTGTGATGACAAAATATTTGAGGCTGGGTAAACAGAAAGATTCATTTTAGTTACTATTTCAGAAGTAAAGAGATCCAAGATTGTGGTACCTATATCTGTTCACCTTCTAATAAGAGCCTCATGAAGGATGGCATGAGGTGGGAAAGCATAAGAAAGAGAGAGAGAGAGACAGACAGACAGACAGACAGACAGAGACAGAGACAGACAGACACAGACAGACAGAGGCAAGGTGCTGACCTGTACTAAAATAAGACACAGTTGTGGTAATGAATCCAGTCCTAAGATACCTAAGTTAATCTCTTAACATATAGTTCACTCTTACAAGACCTAATCTAGTCTCAAGATAGTGTAAGACTTTGATCCATTTTTGAGGATGGTGCCCTCTTGATCCAAATTTTCTCCCATTAGACCCCCATCTCTCAAAGTTCCCTCTACCTCTCAATACCATTACTTTGAGAAACAAGATCTCAGAACATGCTCTTCAGAATAACAAGCTATGTCCAAATCATAGCAGTGGAAATTTACTAAGATATCCATATAGGTTAAAAAAAATAAAAACAGAAACTTCAGTGTCTTGGGTGTAGCAACTCAGAGGAGCTATTAACATCCCTAGGCATGAAGGAACAGATGGATGCCTAGAAAAAACTTGGAAGAGATGACCATCCAACAGTAGCTGTGGCTTTGTTCAAAGCAAGGGGGCCCAACCAGTACTGACTTAACAGAAAGGGATCCCTAAAATAAATTTATTGCTCATAGTCTGCTCCTGCCTTCTGATTTTGGCTGGTGGCTCCCATTAGCCATACACAACAGGAATCCAGAGGTCAAGAGATCCTTGGCGCAGAATGCAGGACTTCCAGTGCTGAAAGGAAAGTCCTTATCAGACTGGGACAATGGTTTCCCTAGCAAGTGAGAAGATCTTAAAGGCTGGTCTCCTAGGCATGATGGAGAACGTAGACAAGTAACCAAGATACACACACACACACACACACACACACACACATACACACACACATACACACACACACACATACACATACACACACACGCATATGACAAGACCTCAATAAGTATCTGTAAATCTGAATTAAGAACCATGACTATTGGTATTTGAGAATCTGCATTTAATTCTTGATTTATAATGTCATGATCATGTTAGGGAATATGATAGATAAATAAGACTGTCTCATATTGTAATTTCCACCAAACCTAAAAATAACATGTGCTGGTGACTTTTGATACCTTGGAACCCTTTAATGCAATCGTCTACCCAATCACATATCATCTCTGTCTGCTCTATGTCAGATACTGTGTGAAGCACAGAGCAAAGACCTAGAAAATAAGATATGGCTTCTACCCTCAAGCAGCTGCAGAATACAAGTCTATGCTCACTAAGAGCAACGTAAAACTAATTATGACCAATAAGGGAAATTAATAGTTTTAGACCTAGTGAAACTGTATAACACAGCTCTGAAGGAAGATCTGGGACCAAAAGTGTCTTTGAAGACTTCTGAGAACACAGCCATCTATGGAATTAAAGGAACCAATGTTTTCATGTCAGAGATAAAAACTACACTTGGGTTGACTTTTGCTTATATTATCATGTGTCAGAGTTGACTATATGCCAAGTATAGGGTATTCTTTGCTAATGAATTTACATAGCAGTCATGTGAGGATGGTATGGATTTTCCTAATAGGTATGTGATGGCCTTCAGAGCATGTGTGAAACTTTCCCCAGCATGACATAACCCCATAGTTAGATCTACCTGATCCCAATGTCCTCTGTTACATCTCTAGGAAGGTTTACCTAAGGGGTATGTGATGTTAATCACCACATTGAGAAGAAGAGAGTCCAACACTTCAGTCATTTCTAATCCAATACCTTCAGAAATATATCCCCCTTTTCTCTGGGATTATTAAAAATACCCATCACTGTTCACACTCTCCTGTATTTATACTTGCTGCAAGGTGACTTTCAAAAGAAGTTTATTTTCCTTTCCATTAAATATGAACTTGGTCTGTAACTTGCTTTGGCTCATAAAATTCAAGGGAAATGGCCATGTGCCAGCTCCCAGTTAGGGCTCAAGAGACCATGGGCATTCTGCTTTTCCTCAAAACCATTCCCAATAGCCATGTGAAACAGCTTGGGCTAGCCTACCAGGCAGACAGAGAAATGAGAGGCCAGCTGATGGAAAGTGACTTAACCTAAAGCATTCAGCACCCCTACCTTTCAGCCATATTTTAGAACTGTTCTTGCTGCAGACCCTGCTGAATCATCTCCCCTCCCTTCGCCCCTGAAGAACTGTACCTGTGGTCTTGGGAGAGCGCCTACGACCCAGGCCCCATCCATATCTGATGCGGATGCCCCTAACACAGAGGCTATTGCGACCTTGAAACTCCTCATCCAAAATAGCATTGCCCATCCAACCAGCGTCCATCTTGCCCTGCTTCCATCTGCTGCCCCTCACTCTTTCTGCCTCACATTTAAAGAGCCCTAGCTGTAAAGGGGGATGCCTCATTCCCCCTCCCAGGCTGAGGAGTCTTGGTTGCCTTTTCTAGGCTCCAGTCCCAATTAGATCCTGTCCGTCTGTTAAGTTCTCTTTATTCTGATACCCTCACAACTCAGTTTCCTTACACCAGGCATTCCCAGCCAACAGGCTGCATCACCATCCTTCAGGTAGCTCAGAACGTAACCATGGACCTAAGGGTGAGGACAGAGGAGATGAAGAGGACAACTCAGCTGAGCCCAAACTGCCCCATCTTTTTGATGAGCCTCAAACTTAGGGTTTTCTTGCGTTCACTGGGCTTGCTTAGTCAACTGGCTCTTACCCACTTGTTCCATGCCCCCAGCCCAGCTTTCTGCTGTCTAATTTGGAAATAAAGTCTTATAGACTTTTCTGCTTAGGCTGGCTTTAACATCAACCCTCAAGTAGTCTCCTGTCCCCTGAGCAGTACTAGAGGTGTGCACTTGTTCCCAGCTTACACACTGGGTGTAATAGTGGCTAAGATGATTTACACATTAGATGATTCCAAAAAGAAAAATATATTTAGACCTAAATCTTGGAAGAGAATCTCTAATTGATTCTGTCACTGAAGCTGTCTCTGTCTCAAATTCTGAGTTTAATATTTAGAACTATGATCTCAGTTCATTAACACATCTATTTTTAAACATTAAGTGTCTTTTTTTCCTTTCAAAACTAGTTCAACTAAATACAAATCTTTAAGATGTCTAATCAACAATTGTGTTATACAATAACTGTATTGCCTTCTAGAGAAGCAATGAAACATCAAGAAATAAGACATTCTCTTTGTACAGCTACTTAATTTTATAAAGTTATAAAAAGAAATGACTTTAATAGATGCAGACGCTCTAATAACCCAGGTGTTGGAGTGAGCAGCTAGAGCATTCAAAATATTTCTAATTAATGTATTTATGTTGTTGTATGTAGACAAAACAGTGGGAAGAATGGACAAGATTCTTAGGAAAATAAGTAGAATCTAGAAGACAAATGAAATAGACATGCTAACATGACAAAAACATATAAGAAAATCAGACCCTATTTAGATGAATCTGACAGAATACTTGCATGCTACAAGATTCATAAGGTATGATGACGTCTAGTACATCCAAGTGGACAATATGCAAAGCCTTGAAGTGGTATGGGACAGATGTTAACTTAAAGACCTGACATATGTATAATTGCAGCCTATGAAGAAGAGAATGAAACATATACTACTTTTTAAAAATAGATGTTTTTCTAATCTACACAAGAGTGACTTTTATAATCAAGAAATTTAATGGATGATAAACTAAAAGGAAAAAGACAGAAGATCACATTAAGACAACATGGTGGGACTACTAAACTAAAGACAAGGAGAAAATACATTAGCTTCAAGAGTTCTTATCAGAAAACACACACACACACACTCTCTCTCTCTCTCTCTCTCTCTCACACACACACACACACACATAACATTTTTAAGTTGTTAAAAAAAATCTGTTGGGATTTATGTCCAGAGAAAATGTGTTTTATTTAAAAATAAAAGTGGAATGAAGACACTTAAGCTAAACAAACAAGCTGAATTTGTCACCACAAATTCTTCTATCAAAAGTGTTATGATACCATTTGTATATTATAGAGAAAATTGAAGAATGCTAGGAATGGAAAATACTTTGGAAGACACAAGATTGTTTTACAAAAACATTTGTTAAGCTTTTGGACAGACATTTGACTTCTAAAGAAAATACCAGGGCAGGAGATATAATTAGATAGTAGAATACTTGCCTAGCAAGCATAAGTCTCTGAGTTTAAACCTCAGTGCCACCAAAACAAACAAGCACAGACAACAAATAACAAACAAAACACCATAATATTATGTTCTGAAGTTCATGCTGTTGTAATTATATTAGGAACAAGATTATGAATGAAAGGACGTGAGTAAAAGTATACTGTTGTTAAGACTCTTGCACTATACATGTTAAGTGTAATATTAATTCATGGTTAGATGTGAGAAGCTAAAGGTGCATATAATATCCCCAAGAACAATTGTTACAAATGGTATTAGTAATTACAATGAATATAAATGGACAGAGCCCTTCCATTAAAAGGCAGACATTAACAGAATGATTAAAAAATATCCAAAGTTATGCTGTTAAAATGAAATACACTTTAAATACAAAGATCCAGATGTGCTGAAAGTAAAATAATAGAAGAATTAAAATACACTGTGAAAACAGGAAACAGAGAACATTGGTATGACAATACTGATGTCAAATTGCTTTTGAAAATAAAGGGTAATACTAAAGACAAACAAGGAATTGAAAGTGCCTCAAAACAAAGTGTCAAAGAATATGAAGCAACAACTGAAATAAGGATACTAGAGCTAAGTAACACCATCTTGGCACCTTAATAACAATCAATAGAAGAGGAAGACTTCCTGAGAACTTTAGAGGTCATAAAGGACGTTGCTTGCATTGCAAATGTTATGAGTCATTGAGCTTCAGGAAAGTCATGCTTTCCCTAGATTATCGGAGTCCTGATAACCCCTGATTGGTCTCCTGGATAATTGGTTTTGCCTGTTATTTTTGGCCTATTATTTTTATTATAAACAAGTATCCCCATCCATTTTGCTCTGCCTATGTATGACACTTTTGTCAGAAATAAGTTATCTTCATCTAGCTTGCTTTATTTTATGTGTAACATTTTTGTTAAGGTTGTTAAGGCTTGGTCTCCACCTTAAGAATGTGTTTTTTGGGCTGGGGAGATAGCCTAGTGGCAAGAGTGCCTGCCTCAGATACACGAGGCCCTAGGTTCGATTCCCCAGCACCACATATACAGAAAACGGCCAGAAGCGGTGCTGTGGCTCAAGTGGCAGAGTGCTAGCCTTGAGCGGGAAGAAGCCAGGGACAGTGCTCAGGCCCTGAGTCCAAGGCCCAGGACTGGCCAAAAAAAAAAAAAAAAGAATGTGTTTTTTGTCTTTAAAAGCTACATGTGAGCTCTGATCTGGGTGGCAGATCTTTGGGACAGGGATCTATCTGCAGACCCCCAGTGCTCTAGTTAAGACTCCCAGTTTGACCTCTCAAAATGTGGCTTCTCTGTTTTCTCGCTTTATGACACAGCCAGTAGAAAGAAATGAATCTTAGCAGAGGATTTTTAACACTTCTCTCCTAGAAACTGATAGGAAATGTAGAGAGAAAATCATAAAGATAAATATTTGAGCACTACTGTCAAGTGAAAGTGATTTACATCCACAGATCATTGCAGCCAATAATAGCAGAACACACATTCTTTTCAAGCACACATGGATACCCAGATACACCATATGCTCAGTCATAAATAAGACTTGATACCTTTCAAAGGGCTGGAATCAGGAGTGTATTTTCTGATCAAAATAAACTTAAACTCTAACATTATCTCTCAAAGGGCTTGGGCTACCATGATAAAATAAGAAATATTTTGTGATTTAAATGACAATTGTTTCCTTTGGTTTTGTTGAGGATGGCCGAGGGACCAGGTACACTGCCAAGGCCTTCTTACTGGGTTCCAGGTGGCCCTGGGTGGGTGTTGTATCCACACAGGGCAGGACAGCAGGCCATCTCTGTGACCTATCTTTACCCTCATGAAGGACCTCTAGAAGGCCCACTTCCAATATTAATCACATTGCAATTAGGGTTTCAAGATGTGAATACAGAAATGATACAAACACATAAGCCATTAGTGACAAAGATCCCTAGGATTTTCACAAGTGACAGGCTTCTCAGTAATATATTTCTAATCCAATTACAAGAGAAACTACCAAATAGTTTGAACCTCCAAGGGAATGGAAATAGGTAGAATGATACATTGAATAATGACTGAATAAGGAATGTTCTTGTTCTTCCCTAAAGATGTTGGGGTCAGCTGTGCCTTTAAGAGGCCACAGCTGGCCTTGGCCTGGCTCCTCCCCTCTTCTTCCGTCTTTAACAGGAAGACAAGCCCCTGCTCCTGGGGCAAGCACGTGTGCAATGGCAGGGGTACCCCAGAAACCCAATCCTTGGGGGGCTGGGCCTCCGCCCACAAGGGAGCCCCCTGACATCACTTGACGGACAGCTCTCATGGCCAATCTGTTGTCCCTCCTCTGTGCCCGCCTTTGGGGTATATCTTTGTGGCTTCTCATTTGAATAAATCAGAATCATCCCGGGGAATCGTCCCAGAGACGATCTCTGAGACCCCACGCGCCCGTGTCTTCCTTAGGCTGGTGGGCAAGGGGTTCTTGCGACCACACAGGAACCGAGGCACCTGGGACCCCGCTCCCTTGTCTGATCCGGGGGGGGGGTGGGTGGACAGAAGAGATAGATAAGCCCAGGACCCCTCCCCACGTGGATGGGGAGGAGTAGAGCGAAGCCAGGCAATTTGGAGCCCAACATAAAGAGATCCCTGTCCTAGAAGTTGTGAATAAAAAAAAAGAAAAAAAAGAATTTCCTGGATTTTCCCATATGTTTTATGTTCTACTGTATTGATTTCTGCTCTTGATAATTTCTGACATTTATTATTCCCTTCCATCTACATATCTTGCTTTCTTTTTCTGATTAAGGTAAACACATATTAGCAATTTTAGATTCCTTTAGTTATCTGATATGAATATTTTAAGGTTAAAAAAACTTGCATCTTAACAGTAATTTAGTTGAGTCCCATACATTTAAATCTGTTGTATTATTGTTGTTTGATGTTTTCTAATTTCCTGTGTATTGGATTCCTGTTGCTGATGTGACAAATTGCCACAAATATACTATCTTAAAACAATACGAATTTATCTCGTAATTCTGAGGTCAAATCCAAGATCACTATCACTGAGTTAAAATCAGCAGGCCACTGTGATGCCTTGAAGTTCTAGGAGAGAATCTACTTTCTTTCTTGTCTTTCTCAGTCTTCCCAGACCACCTGCATTCCTTGGCTTGTGGTTGCTTCCTCTGTCTTCAGAATCAACAATCTACCATTCTCTCTAAGATAATTAGATCTGTTCATAGTGTTCTCCTCCTGGCTCTAATCTTCCAGTTTCTTCTTGGATCCTTTAATCCTTACCACTGGGTAACACAGGATAATTTCCCTATTGTAGTTTAATGGCATTTGAAAACTCCTTTTATCATGTAAAGTAACTTACTCCAACTTCCAGGAATTAGGACAGGGATCTCTTTAGGGAAGAACAAGAAGATTCCTACTTGTAAGTATGGTGGGCTGGGAATGTGGCTTAGTGGTAGACTGCTTGCCTAGCATGCATGAAGCCCTAGGCTCGATTCCTCAGCATAACATACACAGAAAAAGCCAGAATGGGTGCTATTGCTCAAGTGGTAGAATGCTAGCCTTGAGCAAAAAGGCCAGGGACAGTGCTCAGGCCCTGAGTTCAAGCCCCGGGACTGGAAAAAAAAATATTGTAAATATGTTATACAAAGGGGTCACAGTTACATAATTCGGGTAATGAATATATTTCTTTTTGAACCATGTCACCACTTTCCTCATTTTCTCCCAGGTTTTTTCCTCCTGACCCTTCTCCCCAACAATTTGTATAGTCCCTTTTCAAGATCGTGTCTAGTGAGTATCACTGTTGCATTAGTTCCCCTGTTTGTCCTACCATTTCTGTGCTCCCCCTTTCTTCCCCCCAAACAGATAAACTTGCATACAAGACAAAAAGTACAGAAGTCAAAAACAGCGACAAGGGGGTTAAGGGGAGGGGAGGATAAAAAGTAAAGTAACAGAAAACATCTTGTTTCCATCTTGAAATTTAAAAATCTCTAAGAAGGAAAATCAAGAATAAAAGAAAGAAAATCTTAGAAATAATAATATTAGGAATTTCAAATAGAAATATTCTTAAAGAGTCTATAGGCAGAGATAAAAAGATCAAAGTTTAAATCTAGACTGGGCAAAAAGTTCATACATCTCTGTCTCAAAGAGCAAGGTGAGTTTACATTCATAGTCCTAGCTATGTGGGAAGTAGTGGTGGAAGGATTGCCATCTAAGGACATATTGGGCAAAAGCACAAGACCCTATCTAAAAATAACTGGACTGAGGGTATATCTCAAGTGTTAGGACACCAGCTTAGCAAGTACAAGGCCTTGAGTTCAATACTCAGTACTGTCAAAAAAATTAACATGTAGTCATTAAAACGATAGAGGAAAAGTATTTATAGCAATGTGCTAAAAAGCCAAATTTTTGACAACAAATATAAAGTGTAAAAACTTTTTTTTATAAAACAAAACTTTCCAAAACTGGAAGAAGTAGATGACCCGGATAACCCTGTATCTATTAGATAACTTGAAGTCATAATTTAAAACTTCCCTACAATAAGACCTCCTGGCCTTACCACCCAGCTCTTTTGTGAAATTCTATTAGATATTTCACATAGAAAACCCATATTACACAAACTCTCCACAAAGGGTAGAAGGGAAACTCTCTCCAGTTTATGAGTCCAGCATCATCTAGAAACAAGGTCCTCATGAGAAAATAATAGAAAAATCCTCAAGTATCATTACATCCAGCCACATAGAAAAAGTTGAGTCTATCTCATCAAAGATCATAAGAAAATAAAATGGAAATGCAAGGTTAAGACATGGAAACTAATCAGTGTAACTGGTCATTTTTTTTTTAAAGAAGGAAGCTTGTAAGATTAGTTCCAAAACATGCAAGAAGTGGTACAAAAAAATTCAACACTTATGAAAGGAAAAAACAAAGCAATGAAGGAAAATGCCTTACTAAGATAATGAGAATATTGGAAAATTTACCAGTATCATTATTTTCATGGAGAAGTCTTGAGGATGTTTAGAAACAGGTACTGTTCACTCCACTCACGTGTATTGAGCATGGCAGTAGAGGTCCTATTCAGAGAAACTATGCACGAAGAAAGAGCAAAGGCATATGCATTATCAGAGAAGTAAAGCTAGTTTTATTTACAGATGATGTAAGTGAATATATAAAACTCCAAAGAAATTTTCAAGCAAAAAAATTATAAAATAAAACCTCTAAGATCTAATAAGTGAATCCAGTAAGGTTTGAGAATATCAGTTCAATATGCAAATGCCAATTGTGTTTTTAAATACCAGCAGTAGAAAAAAATTAAAATCAATACTAAGTATAATAGCATCAAAAATATAGAACTCCCCAAAAAAGCAACCTAGCAAAATAGCCAAATGCCCTCTATAAAGAAAACAAAGAATAACTGAGAAAAAGATTTAAATAAATAGAAAGACAAGCCATGCTCATGGGTTGAAAGATAGGAAATTATAAAATTGTTGAATCTGTAGATTCAACAAAATACCAAGCAAAATCCTAGTAAATATTTCATTGAAATTAAAAATATGCTACTAAAATTCTGTAGAAATATAAAAATCAAAACATTCAGGAAAAAGAGAAACAGAGGAGCTGGGAATGTGGCTTAGTTGGTAGAGTGCTTGCCTAGCATGCATGAAGCCCTGGGTTCAATTCCTCAGCACCACCAAACAGAAAAAGTCAGGAATGGCTATGTGGCTCAAGAGCTAGAGTGCTAGCCTTAAGCAAAAAGAAGCCAGTGACAGTGCTCAGGCCCTGAGTTCAAGCCCCAGGACTGGAAAAAACAAATAAAAAAGAAAAAGAGAAACAGAGTTTAGAGGTGAATGCTACCTGCTTCTAAGGATGACTAGTAAGCCACAATTGTCCAGACAATAGGATGTGATATTTGTGTAGATAAAGTAGTCAGTATGATAAAATTAAACTATGCATAAAACACCAAAAGCTCTCAAAACAAAAGTGATAAAACAACTCAATCAGGAAAGGCACTTTTTAATCCAAAGGACTAGGTCAACCTTATTATCTATCAAAGAAAAAAATGAGGTGGATCTGCACCACACACACACACACACACACACACACACACACACACACATACACACACACATACACGCTAACTTGGGAGAAGCTACAGGAGACAAAACAGCCAAGCAAACCCTATGAAGTTTCTATCACAGGACAACTTGGTGGTAGACAAACAGTGCTTAGAATACTAAAGACTCAAAACATAGGAAACTAAAACAACATATAAAAACTGTAAGGACACTGAGGCATGAGGTTATCAGAATAAAGAAAGGGCAGAAGCAGACTCAAAAGATCAACAGGCTTTATTTGGGGGTGAGTCTTGGGAAGTGTGAGCAAGTCTCCTTCAGCCTAGTTAAAGGGAAATGGCATACCTCCATTTACATCTAGAGCCTCTTTATGTTTTAGGCAGATAGAATGAAGTCGGCCTGTGGGCGACTGAAGCTGGGTGAGATGGAAGAGGGATGGGTGAGCAATGTTATTTTGACTGAGTTTCAAGGTCTCAACAGCCTATGTTCTCATCATGGGCATCAGTATCACATGTGGTGTTGGTCTCAGGCTCTCTTCCTGGATGGCTGGTGCATTTGTTCCAGGGGAAGTGGAGGGGAGGGCAGGGAGATGGCTCAGTGTGGTCAGCAGCAAGGCCAGTTCTAAGCTACATGGCTGTCAGGGAAAAGGCAAGTGCTATAGATTAAGTCAGTAAAATTAAAAAAAGACCTCTATTTTCTCTTAACAAAGGAGACCTTTTAAAAAGAATAAAAACAATAGAAAACAAATAGAAAAGAAAGCTAATGACTTGGAGAAAAAAATCCATAGACCAAAATATAAAACTCTATCATAGAAACCCATAGTAAAATGATAATCTAACAATAATAAGAAGTAAATGTTCACAGAAAGGATATATTATTAGCCAATACACACTTTACAAGATGCTCAATATTTTAATCATTGGTGCAATTGTAATAAAAATTAGGCTGCACTACACAGTTGCAAACATGATTAAAATGAATAGTTTCGACTGTTGAAGAGGATGTGTGACAGCTGGAAAGGTCCTACTGCATGATGGCGGTAGAAATGTACAAGCACTGTGGAAAGCCACTTGGGAGCTCATTATGATTCAGTCATTCTACTCTCAGCTACCAAAAACAGATTAGAAAAAAATACACATCCATAAAAGAACTTGAATAGGAGCATTTACTACTGTTATTTTCTATAATAATAAAAGATTGGCAAGCACCCAAAGTCCACACCAGGTAAAGGGAAAAATGGATTTCTATAATATAGTTACATAACAGAAATGACTGGTCAATTAAAAATAGACTGATAATGTAGACCACAACACATATACATCTCAAAAGCACCCTATTGCATAAAAGAAGCCAGATATAAAGAATGTGTGACACCTTATAGGTATAATTCTCCAATTAGCAAAACTAGACTATAGAAATAGAAATCTGGATAGATGTAGACTCTTGTGAGGAGCTACAAGGACAGAAACTAGAAAGGAAAACATGGGAATTTTCTGGGAGAAGGAATGTTCTCTATCTTCATTAAAGTACTGGTTATAGGGTAAGACAATGGTAGGCTAAAAATCATTGAACTCTACAGTTTTTATAATCTGTGTGTTTTACTACATGCAATTACATCTCAGTGACAAAACTGTTACCAACAAGGCCCCAAATATAAGAACAGAACATTGTTTTCACTCTTGAGTTTTCTCCTCAGGTAAAGTAAAATAAAACAAAAAAATCTGTTCAACCAAATCTACATCTTCCTTCAAACCTATGATTAACCAATAAACAAAGTCCATATTCTCAAAAAACCAATCCTAAATTCAAACTGTATAGATAAAGTTAAAGCTTCGGCGGTGATGGAATAGGGAGTCAGTGAGATCTACACTGCATGGAGTCAGTGGCAGAGATCATGGGCTCTTCCTGGCTTGTAGGTAGAGGCTGAAATGTAAAGACAGATGGAACTCTTTCTGTGCCAATACCAAGATGGAGACACTTTCTCATGAGGAATAACCAAGTGATTGTAGAGTTGAAAACCACCGAAGCTGGAGACCCAGGAGAGCCTATGGTGTACATGCCAGTGTGAGTCTGATGGCAAAAGGTTAATGTCACAGCTAGAAGACAGGCAGGCAGAGAGAAAAGATTCTTTCTCACCTTATTTCATTCAGTGTATTGGATGAGGCCCACCCATGCATCTGCTCTATTAACAACTGAAATGTTTATCTTATCCAGAGACACTCTCACAGACACTTCCCGGAATAACATCTAACCACCTATCTGGGCAACTGTGGTCCAGTCAAGTTGACACATAAAATGAACCATCTTGTAATATGTGCAATAACACAGAAGAGAAATCTGAAATTTAGATCTCACTACATGCTCCCTGAAAGCACTGGGCATTTTTTCTGGGAACCATTTGGTTGAGGGCTAAGGTGGAGAGCTAAGGGAAAAGG
The DNA here is from genome assembly GCF_023159225.1 of Perognathus longimembris pacificus. Taxonomy (NCBI): domain Eukaryota; kingdom Metazoa; phylum Chordata; class Mammalia; order Rodentia; family Heteromyidae; genus Perognathus; species Perognathus longimembris. The sequence goes on along the minus strand of NC_063181.1, from coordinate 9,661,792 downwards.
CACAAAACTCAAAATGTTTTCTACAGTGATTTAAAGAGAGAACTGAACAGAGAGAAATACACTGCTCTTAGCACAGAGTTAAATTTGAAATCTAATTGGACCATATTGTGTCATTTATACAAAATAGGCAACTCAGACTGCATAGGGGCAGATAGTCATCCCGAGTCTTCCTGTCTTCCATTCCACTGCCCTCCTCTTTGTATTCAAGAAGAGCTCATGAAATACAGCACACCTAGGCTTATTCCTTCTGCTTTCTTCCTCTCAGCTATATACTTGTCATTTCCATTCTTTTCCTCCTAGTCCTGTTCTGTGATTAGTAATTCACACCAAGTTGATAACTGGTGATAAAAAATTAATGGCAAACTAAAGAGTTAATGGTTATTCAAATCAACTAACCACCAGCAATGTACTATTTAATTCACTTGCAATCTATTAGACTTTAGTCCAAAGGAATAGAGCTGGTAGGTGTTAGGTACCAATAGCATACTAACCTTGATCCATCCCCCAGTGTGCATCAGACTAGTGCCCAAAGAGTCTGCAAGAGCAGCTTATGCTCAATACGCTCTCGGTGAACATCAGCCTAATGGCTTTTATTTTCCTGGGGTTTAGTGACAACAGCAAGCACACACCTACCAGGTAACAGACATAGCTAAGTCCTGTGGATAATGAGAGACAAAGCGTTCGCTCAGTTTCTCTTAGCTCATAAATTAATGGTGTTCACTATTTCTACTTGTTCTGTGGTTAAATAGAGAAGTCTTTAGTTAAATAAAAAGTGTGACATGGTACTTAATCTGTGGCACTTAAATACATGCATGCACGTTTGCAAAGTGTCCTTTCTTTTTATGCAGAGGTAAATGCACAGACAAAGTTCCAATTCCACATTTGAGGATGCTGTATACAGTCGACTGGAAAAGGACTTTTCTATGGTTTACAAATATATAAACCCAGACTCTGGTAAACATTATAAGAAAGGCTGACATAGTCTGCTGACATAGGTGACTTCTTGGAGCAGCGATATTTGGGCTGAGATGAGAAGAGAAGAGGGATGAGGCTGGTCTGTGAGGAGAGGTAGAAAGAACAAAAGTCATGAGGTAGGTAGACTATGGCACAAAGGAAGAGTCTAGAAAAGATCAGTGTACCCATAGCAGAAAGCAGAAAGGAGCTCAGGAAGGGGAAGGTGGAAGAGTAGGTGGGGGCTAACTCTGATAGGCTATGGCGGTCAAACAAAGGATTCATGTTCTACCTCAAGAGTGATGGAGAGCCACTTTTAAGCAAGGAAGTGATGAGGAAGGCTAAGTGTAAGTGTGAGCAAGTTATTTCCTTTCTTGGCTTGGTCTTCAGTGAATTAATATCTGTTGAGTGATTTCTGAGGTTATTTCATCTTAATACTTCATGGTTCATAGACACTCTATTGGCAGTTGTTAGACTTGGAAATATTTCTGATTCTTCATCTGACACATTGTAGACTGCATTTCATTGACTTCTGAGATTTTATTTTATTTTTAATTATATTTTATTATGTTTAAGCCATTGTACAAAGGGGTTAAGTAAAACACATCATGATCTATATCATCCCTTCCATCGTTCTCGCCCATATCTCCCAACCAAATGCCTTTCTTCCATTTTCCTCATGGTATTGGATATTATGACTTCACTCCTCTCCTGTCCCTCACAAATTTCCTCTTCATAGCCTATAACGTATGAGCAATGAGGCTTTATGAAAAAGCCAGTTGGAAATACAAAAAGCCACTATACAATTTCCAAGCTCTCTCTGCTACAGTGGTCAACCGTGCTTCAAACAGTGGACTATCTAGGTCCTGCATGAAGAAAGTGCACAATGGTCAGACAATCTTCCAGAGGCAAAATGTTCGAGTAAACACTCAGGAAGTTAGCTACAATTAACCATCAGTGTTGGTAGATTCTGCATTTATAGTTCATCCAAATAGGGTTCAAAAATATTTCAGAAAACAGTACAGCAAAATAACTACATAAATCATTTAGACTATAGTCAGAGAAATAATCACAATAATTTAAAGAATACAGTGTAGAGCATCCTACATAATAATGACATGTAAGTTATATGCAAGTACAAGGTCATATAAGGTGAATCTGTGAAGCTTGACTTCTGAAATGCCTGCAACTCTTTTGCATATGCACCAGTGAACATCACAAGAGACATCTGAGTCATTTGCTTGTTCCATAACTAGCACTGATGTTCAAGTAATGTTTTAAAACATGATGACTGTCCAGCTGATGTTTCCAATCATTTAATCTAAGCCTTTGTTTATCCATTCTCTGCAATGGGGCTGACCTCACTCCTGGATTCAGCAACGCTGGAGGCTAATCAGAAGATAACAAAGCACTCACCACTTATGAAGAGCCCTCCAGATGCTAAATAATATAGCAAGCTGGCATGGGCTCTTGGCCCTGGGAAGCTGTTGCCAATCGCTCCCTGCAGCCTTTCTCCACAACTCAGTGACAAAGCCAGGTTGTGGAGGAAACGTTGAGATCTGGACCGCAGAGTGAGGGCAATGGTCACCATGTCCTCACAGATCCCACATGGCTTCTGTCACGTCCTAGGAATAAAACAATATTTCTGCAACCCAAAACAGGGTAAGAGAAACACCATCCTTTCCCCATTTTGTCCAGATGATTTCTGTCATCTTGGATGCTGGCCTTGAGCCAACGTTTCACAGTCAATCCAGTTCTCTCTCACACAGACACACACAGACACACAGACACACAGACACACAGACACACAGACACACACACACACACACACACACACACACACATACACATGTACACTTACTGAACTCGTGATCCTCCTGCCTCATCCTCCTCGTTGATTACCGACGTACGCCAACACTGCCGGCCATGCACACTTATTGATTCAAGGTATTGCTAGCTTTGGTAGCAACATCACATCTTAGGGCTGGCTAGGGGTATGGTTGAACGTCTTGATTTGATTGCAAGCCATTCTGTATAGTCCCAGGCCAAATCTTTTAGAAACAAACTCATATTCAACCCATTGCCCAATTACTATGTCTACCTTGTCTACTATGTCCCCTCAACCACAGAATGTCCAGGATCTGGCCTTTGAACCTGAGATTTGCTCCTCTCAGAACTCTCTGTGTGATCTTGCTCTTGCACCAGTCACCACGAAGACCCAGTCTGCTCATCTGGAAAACCAGGAATGGACTTGAGGTCTGAGTGAGATAATACCTTTACGGGTCTAGTGGCTGCCACCATCACCACGAAGGCAGAAAGTTCTCTATCTAATCATCTCCCAGTCCCCCCAAAACCCTTCTCTTCTTCATCTCTCTTTTTCCTTCATGGTTAACCCACTGTCTAATTTCCCTTAATACTCGCTAAGGTTAATGACCTGAGCTTGGCTGGAGCCTGTCGTTCTTTACCGTGGTTGAAGGTAGCCACCATGAGCACTGACAAGGCTCTGGGAGGATAGAAGTGCTGTGGAGGAGAAGGAACAAAATACATTTTCCAGGCTGCACCTGACTTTGAGAGGCATCCAGTGGCCCTGGGGGTGGAAGGCCTAAGGGAGGGAGATGGACTGAGAGAGTAAGGAGCAGAGAAGTGTGGCTGTCTCCTGGGAAACAGGCCTGCTATATCCTCCTCCTCGTTATTCCCCATTGTTCCCTTGAATATCTCATCTGCTTGGGTGAAGAGGCCCTGGCCTTCCTAGCCCTTCCTCTGTCCCCACTGCCTGTCCCCCTTCCAGACACCCACTTTCATCCAGATAGCAGCAATCAGCTCACACCCTTAGAACAACTTCAGGAAGGGAATGCCATTCACAGGCTGCAGGAAAGAGAAGGAAAAGGGATAATCAGACCTTAATATGTGCATGCTATTTCTCAATAGCCCCTTATAGCCACCCGAAGTCCCGTTGATCACATTCACTTGTGGGAGGGAGAAAAAGCCTACTGTTCTGGGTTGTCTTCCCAGTAGATCCTATCTTCCAACTCTTGGATCCAACTATCACTCCTTCCAAGATCAATTTGGCATTGGAGGAGGGACATTAGGGTTTTAAACAAGGGCCTCATATTTAATAGCAGGTGTTTTACCACTTGAAGCATACACACAAAGCTCTTTTATACTTTAATCATTGTGTTTTAAATAGGATTCCATGACTGTAAACCTCAGACTGCACTCTTCTCATCTATGCCTACTGTATAACTGGAATTACAAGTATGAACTATTTCCAGCCCGGCCATCTGACTTTGAGTAAATTTCTTCACTGTTCTAGACTACTCCAGTTTCATTGCCCATAAGATGAGGATGATAGGTTTCCCATGACATGTTTCTCATCCTCAATTCTTGGTGGCCCTCGGGTGAACTAGAATTCACTACAGTTTTGTGCACCAATTTCTGTGGGTCCATTTTACTATATAAAGTGTGGGGAGGTGTAAGTAAGATTCATATGAGAGTATATGATATGAGGAAGATGGAAGACAGCTCAATCATTCACACATGGAAGATTAATTTAAGTTTGACTTGTGTTTCCTGAGGAGATCTGTCAGGAAGTATTCAAGAGTACAGGTTCTAGTTCTTCACTATACACAGCCATGTTCCCCCAGGTAAAGGAAAGTCAACCGCACCGATGGGAAAACTCCGTAGTCCCTGAGTATGTGCAAGTCTCCTGCACAAAACCACCTTGGTATTGGGGCACAGACAGTGACAGAGTTGATCATGCCCTTTACTTTTTTCTGGTATGCAGGAAGGCTACAGTTCCTTGGCTCTATGAAGTTAGGATGGGTTTACTTTATGGCCAATAGACCCACTTATACCCCTACACATGTGTTCTTCCTCTTTCTTGGTGATCACAAGGCTTGGCTTCCTGATTCACTGAACAGGTGATTCCAAATACAAATAGAGCCTTGTTATGTCAAGATATAACTGGATCTGACTGTTTATTTGTTGCCACTGGAAAGCCCACACTTTCATGAGGAATGCTTTCTTCAGCTCTCATGTATGGGCAGTGAGACTTTATATGCTTTATTTCTGCTCAGCAGCAAATGGTTAAGGTCTCACCAGTCTAGATACAGGCCAATGCATCCATGGCAGGGATTGCTGAGCCACTCAGAGTAAAAGCTACTTAAAGAAGTGTTTACCTCCTTGGTCAAATATTTTAGAAATAAAGAGGTGTTTTGTGTATTCCTACAACAGACAGGCAATAAAATATATACATACCTATAGGTATCATGTCTCATGAATCTAGGTATTGGCTGGGTAGGTCTGTTCACATGTACCTTGTGATCAGGTGAATCTGCTAACCTTGAACCACTCTCTCCCTTATGTTTTGGGATGTCTGGGGAAGAACTCGGTGTAGGGCTATCAAGGCTTCAGCTAGAACAACTGGGCTTGACTGTCACTCCAAACAGTCTAAGCTGGCTTACAACATAGTGTCAGTATTCCCAAATATAGAATGTATGAATATTACCTTCTTTGGTGAAAGCAAACTGTAAGTTCAGGTTAAAGTCAAGGGAAAGGAAAGCAGTACTCATGTTTTTCTTGAGGAGAAGGAGCGAGGATCACATTGCAAGATGAAAGTACAAGGGGTTTCTATTCATTAGGATCATCGATGTAATCATTGGGATACTTAACTACGTTGAGACACATAACATACTTAGAATAACATTTTATTATCAATTTTAAAAAGCTTCATGTTCTCTTGCTATCTTAACATCACCACACCCAGGCTGTGAATATCCTACTCAGGTGATTGTAGGCACCCATGTGGTATGTCCTTCTTCTTGTCCCCACTGACTGCGACCCAGTGACATTCAAACACATCAATGAAATCTCATGCCTTTGGCTTCTGTGCTCTATTCTGGAGCCCAAGAAAGGTTTTGGCCAATGAGTCCTGAATATCTAACCCCTACAGTTGAGATACACCATTAGCCTTTCTTCCATGTGCTCTTCCAATGATAAAGGCTCCATGAGTCTAATATGTTGTTTTCCTGCATGTCTTCTGTCTACCTTCTTGTGGCTACAGCTGACTGACTACCTCATAAAAGGATGTACAAGAAATATTTGGTGCACAGCATGTGCACCATAGCTTTCAATATATGCTCAATATATATTTTTAGTCATTTCTTCTACCATGCTGTCTTTAAACTCTTCATAAATAGTAACAGATGAACACTTAGTGTATGTACCGTGAAGCATTTGGCATAATTATCTTATTTAAAATTCATCAGCATACTACAAGTCATAGGTTTTCAAATTCTTTATTTTATAAATGACAAAAGTAAAGATTATAGGTGCTTAGTAACTTGCCCCAGTTATCAGCTGCTCAGTATCAGAACCAGGATCAGTAGGAATCCATGCTCTTAACCATTAAAGATCTTCCATTGCCTTAGGGAAAAAACATAACTTGCCATCTACACACAAGAAGAGCTGATCAAACTTCGAAGGTACATCTACTAATAATTTACTTGCCACTATCCTGTGACAGAGCACGTCAATAACTGAAGCTTCTCAGATCTGTTACTGCCAGAAAACTGGCAGTTTTCCTAAGCTTGAGGTTACGGGCTGTAGTGCATTGTTATCTCTCTATGATAACAAAGTGTCTCCTAGCTCACCTTCTTTGCCTTTCCCTTCCAGCTCCAAGCTATTCATAATGAGGTTAGATGGATGGTTTAATCTAATGTAGAATAAACAAACCCCTCTCCAGGACATGGGCAAATATACATCAGGATGCTAGCCTAATTGTCTCAAAGAATTTGCACGTGAAATCAAGCTGTCTATGCACAATTAGTATGGCTAGGTGAGTCAGAGCTCTGTTTGTCTCAATTGAGGCATTTGTAAGATTTCTTCTTACTCCTCTGTTGGCCCAAATGAAGTTCCTCTGGTCATCATTCCAATTCCTTACTAGAATAGAGCATGGCTTTATATTTTAGTAAAACTATGGCTCAAGTCCTCAACCTTGCCTAAATCAACATGCCTTCTGAACTCTTGTTGTCCGATTCTGCTTCTCATAACTTAAAACACTAGAACCAGGACAGCAGATAACAGTACCGCAGAATACAGTGCTGTGATAGGTGGGAGAACTCCAACATGGGAACAGGAATCAAAATGACCACACAAGTTATGCTATTGGCATTCCAGATCTAGAACAAGAAGGCCACTACCTGCTGCCAGGTTCTGAATTTCACCGTCAAATTGCAGACCTTCGAACACCACAAGCTGACCTCTTCTGCTGCCCTGTGTCCCGCTGAGTGCAGCCCCAGATGTTAAGTTAATTTTTCCAGCTGCCATATCACTCAGGGCTTGATTTTTCTTCTCAATGGTGCAAATTATTTCCAGACAAAGAACAGCTCAGAGCTGAAGCTTTTTGAGTTATGACCAAACACAAGGTCTTTGATAACTTAATTATAGTGTTTGATAGCCTTAGGGATTGTCCTTGTTCACTCTAATTGTAACTCTTTTCACTGGTGAGGGGAAGGACTTTGCTGTAGTTTGAATCAGGAATGTCCCCAAAGGCATATAGCTAAAATAAATGATTGGTTCACAGCTTGAGCTATTAGCAAGTAGTAGAAACTTTAGGAGATGGAGCTAGTATGAGGTCCTTAGCTTATTGCAATTTTGGCCCACAAAAGGGATAGTGGGAATCTCTGTCTTCCTCATTCTCTCTTTTCTTCTTAGCTAGTAACATCAGTATATTTGCTCTGCCAGATGGTCTCTCTACCCCAATGGTGCATTGCCTTTTGTCACAGACCCAGAGCAACAGGGACAATTAATCATGAACTAAACCCCTAACATTGTGGGCCAAAAGAAAAAAAAATCTCTTCTCTTTATAAATCAATAAGCTGGGGCATTTTGTAACAGTAACAAAAAGTTGATTGACACAGATTTGAAACATATTTAAGATGAAAAAGACTTTCTTTTCATTTTGTATAAATGAAGATAACGATTCAACTGTAAGAAAGCCCAAAGAGCAGAGAGGTGAAGCTTAACAGTTCAACAGGTTTTATTTGGAAAGAAAACCTGCGAAGGGTAGCCAAGTCTTTTTCAGCCTGGGTGAAGGGGAAATGGCTTGAGCCCTTACAAATAGGGTCCCTTTCATAAGGCAGAAAAAGTGAAGTCAGGAGGGGGCGGATGGAAACTGAGTGAGGTGGAGACAGGTGGAAGAACAATTTGGAGTTTGAATAACATCTCTGTGGTATCATCTCAGGCTCTCTTCACAAACTGCCAGGTATGTTTTATCAGGGAAAAGGAGGAAGGAGATGATTCAGCAGAGTCTGCAGCAAAGACAGTTCTAGGATTTGGCTGTCAGATGGGAAGGTGAGTGCTGTTAGTTCAAGTTGTTTTCCATCACCAGTCACATAAAAAGCCACAGAGGATTGTGTTAGTCAGCTTTCCTTCTGTAAAAAGAAACTTGGGAGTATCAACTTTTAAAGAAGAAAGGTTTGTTGTGGACAGAGAGGTTTCAGTCCCTCATTAGTTGGAGCCATGGTTTGGGGGCCTGTGGTAAGGTAACACATCCTGTTGAGCATGTGGTAGAACAAAGCTACTTCTCATGACCTGGAAGTGAAAAGGAAAGAAGCCAGAGTGCCACAGTGCTCTTCAATGCTCTTTCCATTCTGAAGCTAATTGCTCTAACCAACCAATTCAGAGGTAATAGGAAAGTGAAATAAAACAGAAGGCAAAAACAAAACAAACAATAAAAAAAATACCCATGAGCTATAATCCCACCACTCTTCAACATTAGGCAAATGACTTTCCCTCTTTTGGTCCTTATTATAGTCCTTGCACCATATATGTTAGGTTTTTAAAGTAGGTAGCTGGTAAAGGAGAATGTCACTTGGTATTCAGGCAGGAGAGAAAAGTTTATTACCGAACTGCTGGCCTGTGGCGGAGGTGATTCATGACAGGAGAGAAGGGAAAGAAGGCGCGAGCCCCCACCCAGCCCTGCCTTATCGAGGGCAGGGGCAGGGGGTGTGGCCAGGTGGATTAGGATGTGACCTCAGAGAAAGGGGAGGTAACTGCTTCCAGGTCTGCTGGTTACCCAGGTAACTGGGTGGAGATTTAATGAGGTGGGATGCATCTACATGGACCAGGGACGGACCTTACATTTCCTGCAGCTCTATGGGACAGCCCTTCCCTACCTATCACTCTACTGGGACTCACCAATTACCTGCTTTCATCACAGCCACTAGTTTATACATGGTCCATGGATAGACTTGGCTTCACTTCCTGCCCAAGACCTTCATGAAGAGATTTTCCTCCCAGAGAGGAAAAGAAGCAAGTGTTTGCCTTGGTTCACCATCTAGTGATCCCAGATCAGTCCCAGTTGAGCCTAAGCCTGCCACTTCCCGCTCTTTCTCTGTATCTGCTGCCCTCTGTCTTCCTGTGTTTAGCTTTCAGAAGCCTTGGCTCTCAGTCTTCCCTGCAGAAAAGGATTAAAGCATCCATTGTATCCTGAGCTGAGAGATCAGCTGCCCGAGATCCATGATCAACATGTTGTCTTTCGGTGATAGAGTATTCCTTGGAATATGTTTCTTGTGTGCCTTTCATGCTCCAGAGCTCCTGGAGATCAGCGATGAGGAGCTCTGGTCATCTCCCAAGCTCCATCTTTGGTCAGCTTCCCGGTCTCCAGAATGGGCAGCACACAGCTTGTTACTACCAACTGTCCTGACTATGATTCTGCTAGTCAGCAGAGGAGAATGGCATAGCAGAGAGAATTCCTGGCAGAGCTTGATTGGGTTTGCATGGTATAGGGATGGGAGGATGCTGTGTTGTCCATCTGAGTCACTTCCCAGGCCATATCTAAAAGAAATGCTGGCTGTAGGTTAGGGGACATTCCAATTCATGTTCTCTCTCAGCCCACAGTCCTAAGCATTTACTGTGTTCAGATACCAACTTCTTCCCTCATGTGTTTCCTCATAATCTATACCAGTGGCAGGTTGGTTCACTCTGTAGCTGGTGCTCTTTCTTGTACACATCAAGTCTCTTCCCTCCACTTCGGTATAAAGGTCTGTATTGCTGTGTGCTGAGGTTCCTATGTTGACAACTTAACTCCTCTGTACGGATATGGAATCTACAGAAAAGTGGGTTGGACATGGTGGCAAAATTCTCATAAATGGATTCAAGCCTTTTTCATGGGGATTACATCAAGGGAGTTCAGCTTCGTTTCCTCTCCTCCACGAGTGTCTACTTGTTGTTTTTCCCTGTCAGTCTCCACCATGGGTTAAAGCATCTGGAATCTCCACCAGATTCAGTTACCCAACCTTGGACTTCCCAACTTCTACAAAATGATAAAAAACCTTTTGAGGAACTAAACTTTAAAAAAATGAATTACTTAGTCTAGGGTATTCTATTATGGCAACAGAAAATGGGCAAAAAGACTATGAACTTCCAAGGGAGGCATAACCCACTTTCTACTACAGAAGCAAAGAAGACCAGCCTCCATCCAAACAGGGTGTGAACACATGACTCACACTTGGCCAACCATAAACATTCACTCAGTCTTTTCTGAAAGCCATTGCACACAGAAAGAGCAGGGGAGAGCTTCAAGAAAAGTGTCAACACCAGCAGCAGCAGCAGCAGCAGCACTTCTGCAAGGTAGAGATGGTAATGGAGCTGCCATACCCTCTGCGTCCAGTGAGGAAGGCAGCCTGCACGCCATTGGGTGGCAAGGGCAGTTGAAGTGTCTGTTTTTCAGATCTGATTTTGGCGGTCTTCACACTGCCACACCTCATTTGGTTCCAGAATGTCTTCTGAAATTGGTTCTTGCTGCATTCATGATCACTCCATTATCCACTGTTCTGTGAGTAAATGACTGTTCATGGCTAGTGAGTTTCAGTTGTCTGGAATTAAGGACCCTGAGTAATCTATGTTCTGCTCTTCTGTCTTGTCTAGAATGTTCATCTGTGGATGAAAGGGCTTGAGATCCACACCCCAGCTGTCTGCAAGGGTTCCACAAACACAAGGATATCTACCACCCCCACGGTGCCCAGTCCTTTGACCCTACCTTATCTTGCACACTTGAAATGTTACTTGGGAAGAGCCTTCTCTGTCTTCCCTCAGCAAAGTAAACCTTTTCAGGTAAATTGCTTTATTCCAATGACTGTGGGCTCTGCAAGGAGCAGTCAGATCAGAGCTGCTTTGTGCACTCTTTGTTCAAGAGAGTCACCCAAACTTCCTAACTGAACCTTGTGTCATATCCAACAGCTATGCTCACCCACCCCATTACTCTAACATGAGGCTGGCTGATCTTCTTCTGAAAGCCTTGTTTGGGCCACAAATGGAGCTGGATGAGAAAGAGCATAAAGGCATTGAGACCCTTGTTCCCAGCCGATGCTTCCCTGTAGTGACTTTGTACCACTGAAGATATGACTCTTGGCATTACTCAGGTGAGAAAGGAGGATGAGTTTGGTGAGGTCAGAAAAATAGGTGAGGTAGGTTAGGATCCACGTAGGATAATAAGTCCCTTCTCCAAAGACTTTTCTATCCCCAGAATAAACATTTCCCCTTTCTATCTCGAGACTCACCTACAGGTAGTGTTTGTCACTTCCTGGTCTCTAAACAGGGTACCATTGACATTTGGTGTGGGACATTTCATTTCACAACACTATTGTCTGCAATGTAAAACATTTACCATCTTTTCCCAGCCCTTTCTATGACAGTAGCTCAGACCAGTCATTGGGACAACCAGAAGTGTTGGAATCATTTCTGTCTTCAGATGTGGTTACCACTTCCATTTGAGAGCTAGTTAAGACATTGGAAGGCAGTTTTGGCCAGTGCAAATAGTGTATTAAGCCTTAGCAGGAGTTGTTAGTTTCACATGAAATCTTAATGAAACAGCTGGACTCTGTGATATGGGAAACCAAGATCCTTTCCTTAAAGTGGCATTGGAGATACTAGTTTATTAGGAAAACGTGGGGATAAAATTCTCAGCATCAGGACCTACTTAACACCCAGGCTTCTGAGGAAGAAGGAGGTGAGAAGACACTGTGGAAGTCTTAGAATCCTAGGAACAGCACCAACATGTTGGAAAGTTTTGTGGGCATAATAGAATTGGGGCAGGGGTTCTAGATAGGCCAAAGGCAGTGAGGAAAGACTGCCTTGTCTATCACAGTCTTTGATCCTTTCCAACAGCTCCCTGCCAAGGATCCTTTGATTCATGGCCAAAGGTTACAGAAATATGGATGTGTACTGGCTGTCATAACCCTATCTAGAGTCATATCCAGAAGGGACTAAGATGTCCAGAACGCTATCAACCAAACTTCAACAAGAATATTCATGCTAGTCAAGCCTGCTGTGTGATTGACTATCCAATTTTCCAAATACCCAAAGCAACAGAGGGAATTCAGTTCATGATGATTTAGTGAGGATCTTCCATTTTCTGGGATCATGCTGGACACGGTATATGCAGATGGAGAAACAAAACAAATGCCACCACATGTCTCTTTCATCATGGGGGAAGCAGGTGTGTTAGCAAGGCATCATACACAGTGTGATACATGGAATAGGATTACATTGTACTAGAGAGGAGAAAGGATAGTAGAACAGCATGAAAACAGAAGCATAGAAGAGTTTTGAGGGAAAGATGTGTGTGGATGGATCTAGAAGGATCTAGAAGGGAATAATATGCTCAAAGGAATATGTAAAGCATAAGTATATACATAGATATGCCTATGTGCATATATCAATATATACATACCTGTGTTAGATGGACAGGAGTGAAAGGGAGTAAAGTATTTGGAAACCATAGTTGGGCTTTTTGCTTGCTTATTTAGCACCAATGGATTTATGTTTATCATTTCACTCAGGCTGACCCAGCCTGCGTTACTGGCACCAGTGGATGTTCAGGAAATTGATCCCCTGGAAGGTTATGAAGTGGGCACTTCGTCGTCTTTCATAGTCAAGGTAATCACTGGCTTTCTCATAAGATGCATTCTCTCTAGCAGATGGTGGCCAGGGCAGGTCAAACATCCAACACTGTCTTTCTCAATAGGGAGGCTGCCGTTGGTGACCTGAGAGAATGAACACAGCTCAGCAGGCCTGGAGGAGGTCAGCCTTCCAAGAAGGGGATCCTTCTGTCCGTGCATAATCCAGCATAGCAATGGGTTCTGACAGTTTGGAGGGATCATTAATGATCTTCTAGTTGTTTCATCAGGCAGGCCAGCTGAGTGTGTTCACTTCCATTTTAATCTGTACCAAAAATTAAAAGCCACACTCAACCTGAAATTGAAAGGGCGAGGCACTGAATGATTTTGTGTTGAAACATAACCACCAAGGTAATGGGACGGGAAGGTGGGGCCTTGGGGAGATGATTATCTCATGAGGCTGGAGCCCTGGTGAACAGGATTCGTGCCCTTTATTTTAAAATTGTCCCGGGGGGGCTGCCTTCTTACTTCCTCCACGTCAGGATCCATGGGGAAGACGCCTCGAATGAGCCAGAAAGTGAGTAGCTCTTCTAAGACACCAAAGATCCCCAGTGAATGTCTAGCACTTCTAAGCTGCTGATTTTATGGTTTTAGGCCAAATGAGTTAAAACAAAACCCAGAGAGAACGCCGATAGTCAGCAGGGGCAAGAGTGGGTTGGCTTTGGGGCAGAGTGCCGGGTTGTTTGCCCCCAGTGGAAGACGCTTTGCTTATCCTAGACAATGAGAGAAGGAAACTGAAGTGAAAGGCAAGTGAAAGCTCAGTCCAGTCCCAGACAGACCCAAAAGGTCCAAAAGAAAACCTAAGCCACCAGTATCCAAAATGAAAGCAGCGGAGCAGGGGCAGCCTTGTTTGTACCCTGAGGGAGGCATAGGGAAGCCCTTCATTCCTAATTACCCTCAGATAATGCATGGGCAGAATGGCAAATGTTATTAGAATAATTTGCTGTTCATCAAGAACAAGGGACAATTAGGGTAATTCCCTGTTAGTATTCACATGTCCCCCGCATGGCGCCATGGTCTCTACCTTGAGCTCCCAAGATGCAGGAACAGGAGTCCTTCTGCAGCGCCAGCCAGCAGCCCGCAGGTTATTAGGCAAGGGGAGTTATTGGCTGTGTAATTAACTATGTAATTAACTCAGAGCTCTGAATGCAATCAGCATCTAATCTAATAGAAAAGTGTAATTAAATTGTGTCTTTAATCCCGAGGAAAATCTTGGGATTTGGATGTGGGAATCAACCTGGCAGGGTGCCCCCAGGTCTCCATTATCTTCAATTAGACAATTAATTGATATTCAAGTTACCTTTCTCATTCAAACCTAATTGAATTTCTCCCTACTCCTCCTGAGGTGTAAAGTGTTTATAAAGATGCTTTTCTCCATTCACCGACAGGAAGAACCCACAGAGAAGCGCTCATCACCTGACTCCCCGCTGCCTCTCACCCAGATCTTAGATGCCAGTCCAGTGGCCCCTTTAAGAGACTGACTGGAACTTTGCCTCTTCCTTGGCGCCTTTGTATGTAAACAGCAGAAACTGGCTAGAGAGTAGCTCAATCTGTGACTAATGAGTTTTCCTTCCTTATTGCTCCAAAGTCGGGAAGTAGCTGCCAACATCTCCATTTTGCTTTCAGGCTTCTTTGATTCTACTGTCGTCCCTCTAAATTCCCGTTGTGTCCCCAAGCTCTGCCTCGACATCTCCCCAGAGCGCCTTTCTATCCACCTGCTTCTCTGGTTTAATCGGGGAGTGGGGGACAGCCACGACTCCAACCTGTGCACTTTTGCCAGGTTTCCTTACTCTGTAAAGACAGTACTCAATCCTGGAAAGCAAACATCATCCCTCAGACCCTAGTTTTCCCCAGTGTGGCCGGGAGGGACAATAGAACTGCCAAGGTACAGGAGGGAAATTTAGGTGGAGATGGGGCTGGCAGAAGTAAGATGACCCAGAGGGAAAAGGAAAGGAAGACAATGGGAAACTGAAGGAAGGGCAGGGACAGAGGGGGAGGGAAGGGAAGGGAAGGGAAAAGGAAAGAAGCAGTCTGGAGGGAAAAAGGAAGAAAGAAGAGAGACAGGTATGTAAAATTGAAGACCACGAGAGAGACCCAGAGAAGAGACTAGGAGGAGCTAATAAGATGGAATAGAACTGTCCTGAAGGAAGCAGAGTCTGCCAGCAAGCAGGCAGCCAGAGAGAGCCATTCATTTGGGAAGGATCCAGTGATAGGCTTGCATATCAAAGGGCTCCAGCAGAAGGAAGGCTGGCTGGACTCCACTGTGCACCTGACAGCCTAATCTGAAATGAGAATCTCAGGGGAAAGTGCAGCCATTCTCAAAAAGATTACCTTAAAGAAAAGAGAAGGAAACAAAGTAAAGGAAAACGCAAAATAAAATAAAGCAAAATGAAACTTTCCCCATCCCCATTGCCTTCAGAAGTTTAAGAACAGTGCATCCATTTCAAGTCATTACTTATCTCCAGTGGCAATCAGCTTAAATACAACCCATTATCAAGCCACCTGCTACCGTACAGCAGCGGGTGTTGTGCCAACAGAGACTAGTGTGGAGAACACACTTGTAATTGTTTCTTTAAAAAATAAACAAATCAATCTTCAGCTCCCCAAAGAGGGCAGAATCAAAGTGTAAGCCAGTGTGATGAGAGAGTACGATGACGACTGTCACCCCGGGTTTGGGGCAGGGGAGATCAGTGGGAAGAAGAAAACCTGGGGACCCAGGCACAGAGAATAAAAGAGAATTAGATGGGGTGTGTGGTTGAAAGGGGGTCAATGTTAGCAGTGTGGAATGGGCCCCGCTGCGTCTCTGGAAGGGAGTAGAGATAAGAACTAGTTTTCACTCATCTAAGGAGCAGGCTAGGATATCCGAAGGTGTCGGGGTGTACTATCTCCCCTACTTTCTTGTTGTACTGTTGAGGATGACCACAATTCTTCCTGGTATTTTGATCGCACAATCACCTTATTGTTGCAACCTATTAAAAAGGACTGTATATCATCTCACAGTGATTTTTTAAGGTCGGAATGGTTGATGTGTACATCCAATCTTCAGTGAACACACTGCTTTCATTTGGTGCCATCACAGCCTATACCAGGTCTAGGTGTGTAAGAAGCCTTTGATACACATCTGAGGAATGGAATAATAAGCCCACAAAAGCAGCTGACATCAACACGTTAGGCTTTTCCTGCTTATCTGATAAGGATAGACTATTTGTAGATGTTCTCATTTGGTCATCCTAAGGATACCATCAAGGAAGTATGTTACCTGTGAGTGAAGAAAGATTAACCCAAACCACAGACCAGGTGAGAGGCAGGAGGCAATCCAGTTCCTTCTGCCTGCAGCCAGTCTGCAGAGCCTGCTTTCTAACCTTAATGGCATACCAGGCTCCAAGGGGAGCCTCAACCTACCCCCTACTTCTGGCAACACCCCCCTCCCATGACTGAGGGAATCAGATAGACCCTCTTCCCTTTCCTCATCCATAAAATCAGAAAACACTTTCTATTCAGGATCAGATTTGTGGGTGCTCTCAGCTCTTCCACCTACCCACTCCCTGGGGATGAACCTCTGCATTCTGTAGGTAGCAATTGGGTTCATGAGAGGACATATGCCTTTGTCCCTCACTTTCAGGTTTTCCTTCATTAATAAGTTGGATGACCTTCAGAATGTCTTTGAACTTGTTATCAATTTCTTTATGCTATAAAGATTAATAATACCTGTGCTCCTGGAGTCTGCTGGATTATTCTATGGATTAAATAGCATAATACACAAGATGATGCTCTTGAATACCCAGAAGTTTTCACTATGGATGTAGAGGTGTATTCATATTCATTAGGTTTAAAGACTAAAACGAAGGATGAATTTCCACTAACAACACAACAGAAGGACTCTGGGTCTTGGCAGACTCTGTTTACAATTTACCCTTAAGGATAACCATTTGTTTGTTTTAAGCAAAAAATCTGGCTCTCAATAAAGATATTCATGGCTTTCAGGACATGAAAATGTGCTTTGGATGTCACAAGTTTGTTTGAATTTCACTCCAGGGAGTTCAGCTCAGTAAACACTTTCATGTGCAAGCAGCACCCTTAATCAAGCCAGTGAATCTTAACCTAACCTTCACAATAAAAGTATAAATAGAGCCCTGATTAAATAATTGTTATTTTCCTGCTGAGAAACTCAGCTGGGATTCCATCTTTAGTGTAATATGTTATGCAAATGTTACATGCGCCATGTGTATGTCTCCTTAGCAGCAGACTTTGTCTTTGATCATACCAGCTCGGTGCTGGGAATCAAAGGCTGGCTCCCAGTCCTTGTTCTCCCAGTGACTAGCTGTGTGACCTTGAGAAAGTCACTTAATCTCTCAGAGCCTCAAAGTCCTCATCTTCTACAAAGGGATTGAGGGAGATCAATGGCTTGTACTCATTTGTTGCCCCTCCCCCAAGTGCAGAATCCATGTTTTCAAAAACATCTACTAATCTGCATGTATTACATGATAATTAATTCATTTCCCCAAGTCTTAAAAAAAATCAAAGGCATTTATAACTGGTAGCCCAAGTTTCAGATCAGACTTATATAATCAGAGTTAATGCATGGAATGAAAATAATTTCAGCTGAAAGCAAAGATGTGTAACATTTCATTTGCTCTGTCGCATTACCTAGGATAGATAGAACAAATGCATGAGGTTTTTTTTTTTAAAGCCTTGCAAGTACACAGACTATTGTCTCCTGTGCCCAGCTCCAGAGATATACAAATAAAGTGGGAGGGGGCCCAGGTGACATCCCCCTCAGAGGTCCTGTCTACTCACCAATGATCTTAGCCCTAAGCTTCAGTGTTGTTGGGGTGACAGGCTTAAAACAGACAGGGGTTCCTAGCCTTGGGAGGCTTGCATGGCTGCGTATTGCATGGGGCACAGAAAAAAATAGGCAAATTCCAAGTATATTAGAAGGTAATAATGCTTCAGAGATAGGAGAAGAAGAGGGAAAAGAGTGATAGAAGGCAAGTGATAGCTGGTAGAGGAAGATTTGAGAAAATAACACTGGAGCAATGCCGGGAAGGAGGCAAGAAAATGAGCCATATAAGCTTAGAGGGGAACAAACACATCTGACTGTGGGCATAATAAGTAAAAAGCCCCAGGCGGAAACAAGTGAGCATATTCATAAACCAGCAAGAAGGCCAGAGTGGACTGGGTACACTGAATCTGGTAAATGGTGACAGAAGCCGGCAGCACAAGGACACGGAGCTTTTACTCTGAGATAGGAGCTATGGAAGGTTTGGTTTAAGTTGTGAAAGGACCATCTGTTTGCAGGAATTGCAAACGGCCTACGAGGAACCGTGGTGAAAGCCAGGAGACATGGTTGGAAGCTGTGGCAGTGATCCAATGGAGAGAGACCCCCGTGGCTTAAACAAAGGCTGTCAATCTGGAAGTGGAGCAGACGGTTGATTTCTGAGTACACGTTGAGGACCGAGTCCCCAGAACTGGCGGATTCGCTGACGGATGAGGCACAGGAGGAAAAGTCAAACTTTTGGAATCCTTGCAGACCTTCCTAACATTGGCTTATGTACTACAACATATGACTTAGGGCCTTGAAGAAAGTCCTATAATTTAGATTTTATTGACCTCCAGGGAAATCCTCTCAACAGAACAATCCATGAGAGTGTTGATAAATGCGACCTCTGAAGAACAACCTGTGATTCTAGAGCTGACTACGCAACAGGTGATGGAGAAAATCCCATCCTCATTCTCGTGGCACTGCTTGAGTAAAGCACGGAGATCAGAGGTTCGCCTTCCATCCCTACACAGGCTTTATTTAAAGCGGAAGCCTTTCTAGCTTTGATTGCCATTGGAATCACTTGAGTGTCACAAATTAATTCTCAATGGGCATCGAAAGTGAAATGACCCTAGACGCTCTCTGTGATGAAACAGAAGTCGGGAAATCTCACCTCTAGTCTATCAAGGAAAGAAAACAAAAACGGTTTTCAGGTCTCTACTGAAATCAGAAAAGAAACATACTCAAAGTAAAGTATAACTTGGCCATCATCAAGCCTTTTATGAATATGGCAGGATGAGAATCTATAACAGAGGAGGTCTAAATTTGCAAAGAGGGGGTCTATAGAGCCCTGGTATCATTCAAAGTCTACTAATAGGTGTTAGCTGAAAAAAAATTGAATAGCATACAAAAAGTTTGAGAAACCCTAGGTGGAAAAGGTTAATTGGTTTTCCTTACTTCTTACAGTCTTTAATGTTAATCTTGACTGTTTCCCATTGGGTTAGTTGAATATGCAGAATTTGTTAACTATTTGGGGGGTAGGGAGGGGGAGAACTTTATTTCCTCTCCCTGAATACTCAAGAATAATACTAGGACTAAAATACAGTAATGCTCACTAAAGGTAGGAACATTTTTTTATCTAGAATAAACTGTTGGTAGGTCTTGCCAGGAGGGGATGAATAAATGATTTCATTTTATCAGCTACTAGTTTTATGATCCTATTTCTGTAGATTACATTTAAAAGTCCTTGAGATACATCTGTAGACTAGATCAATAATCTGGTTTAGATCCCATATGTACATTCAGAAAGCTCACTGAAAGTTTAGCTCACAGCACATAGGAAAGGCAAGCAACATCGAAACTTGTATTTGTTATACAAGTTGATAAACCTAGCCAAGATGTATACACAAAGAGCTAACAGACAGATTTGCAGAAAGCAAAGAGCACAGGAGATGGAAATGTGGCAGATTTCAAAGTCAGTAGACATTGACAAGCAACATCTGGATAAGGGAATACCTGAGTCTACAATGTAAACTAAATACTATCCCCATGACAGAATTCTGGGAAAGCCAAATGGGCACTAAGTTCCTAAATAAACTGGCTTATCATAGATCCTTAATAAATGGTAGCTAATACAATTTTACTAATAGTAAATGTAAGTGAACATGACAACTCTGGTGGTATTTCTGCTTGGACAGGATGGTAAACGTGTTAGGAAAACGTTAGAGGAAAAAAAAATAAAGAATGTAAACATAAATGAGGAGACAAATTCAGATAACTAGGAAAGCAAACTAAATTTAAGGGGGGTTGTCCAACATCGCTTTAGGCCTGGGGCAGGTGGAGAGTATACTTGCTGGTCTGGCAAGATAAGGAGTTGGAAGAAGGCTGACACAACATTGGGAGTGAGGGGCAGG
Source organism: Perognathus longimembris pacificus (assembly GCF_023159225.1). Classification (NCBI taxonomy): domain Eukaryota; kingdom Metazoa; phylum Chordata; class Mammalia; order Rodentia; family Heteromyidae; genus Perognathus; species Perognathus longimembris. Next base: position 9,641,708 of record NC_063181.1, on the reverse strand, counting down.
CATGGAAGATCTTGGAAGCAATTCACCCGCCCAATCACCCTGTCTTGTTGTGGAATGGATAGATTGTGCCTCTTATCTTTTGATCGCTTGAAGGGAAAGGAATCTTGGTGCCATGAGAATTTCAAAGGTTCACATTTGGTGATCCTGAGCCCAAAGGCAGTAATCCAGTTGCCACACGACTTCTTACGATACCCACTTCCTTGACAGAGAGTCCGGAATTTAATAGAGACCATTGGTTCAAGAGCTCATTGTTAATTTGATTCCCTTTCTTATTATTTAAAGTATTTTGTTCTCTTGCAGCCAGTACAAAACACTCACATGCATGTGTTTACACACAGACACACACAAACACAAAATTCAAATGTTTTGTGTACATTATATAGTACTGATCACAACAACACTTACTGCTACATCTTTTCATACTGATGCAGAATAGAGCTTCTCAGTCTCCTGCAAAGTATTTGTGATTCTTGAAGCTCAATCGGTGATTAGTGCAATGTAGTCAGGACTATTTTTTGGTTTGATTTTTAATTTTATTTCATTTTAATTCAGATCTGAATGTCCCCTACTTTTTATCCCCTTGGATTAGGCTTTTCCTAATACCAAAAGAAAATACAGACGTTGAATAATTTTAATGCATCTGACTATATTTGTTATTCATAATCCTTAATTCAAGTTTTTGTGCTCATCAAAACTTTCTCATTGGGTTGGATTTACAGGCAGTGAGTGAGAAAATTTAAACTCATAAAGAACTACCTACAAAATATCAGTTTTCTGAATGTGGGAGAAAAGATACTTTTTGCTAAAAAGTAGTTAAGAAAAACCCCTTTTCTTAACATGTTTCGTTTGTTCCAGCCCCTTTAAGTAGTTGTACAAAAGGAATTTCAATGAAGCATGTCAATTTACCAGTGCAATGCTTCCTCCTCAGTGTCACGCTTTTCATCATCAACTCCATCTGTCCCAACCCCGTCCATCCTATCAAGGTCACTGGATCCATTTTCACGTAGGAGCTTTGAGTATTTTCAGTAACAGGTGTGTTTTTGTCAATGTCTACAACTTCCTCTGCCTGTGGAAAGGTAGGAAAAGGATGGAAGGGGCGAGCGAGTGGAAGGGCTCACAGGCTCCACCCAGGCGGGAAAGAGGAGCCAAGAGCACCAACCCCCCCCCCCCCCAGAAGCCCTCAGCCTTCTTCTGATGCTTCATTCTCTCTGTTTGAACAGAGATTCCTCCTGTTGTGCTATACTAAATCAAAGAATTCCTATTTTTCAGTGAATCAAATCAAGGGAAGAGGAAAAATGTGTCTGAATCCTTATGGAATGTACAAAGGACACATAGAATTGTGCATCAAATGTGTTGTCACTATGTTTTTGTACAACAGTCCTCCAAAATCATTGAAAGGACTGTGTAGTGGCAGGGACAACTGTCCCAGCTCATGTGCTGTTGTGTCAGAGTGAACCCTACATTACTATTTGGACATGGGGTGGACAGGTTTCAGTAGCCGAGGCTTGCTTCATATGGCTTGAAGAAATGAACACTGGATGTCTGTGTTCAGTCAGATGGTATTAATAACAAGGCTGGCATGCAATATTTGATATATTCTTTCTTCAATCATAATGTCCATTTTAGAGCAAATCTGAGGCAGAACTGAGTGATTCTTCCCATTGTACAGATGAAAGAGAAATCACTGCAAACAGCAGTAGCAAATAGCAAATAGCGGGCATTAAAAATAGAAAATACTGTCAACTGGCAGGGACAGAGAGACTGCAAAGAATGACTTTTGATTCCGAGTGAAGAATTCCATTTTAGTTCTGCATTTCCTAGTCATTACATTTGCGATGAGCAAGTTCTTAACCCCATTGAGCTTTATCCTCTTTATCTGCAAGAGACAAGGTTATCAATGACATCACACAGAGAGATGACACAGATAACAACTACTAAATTCTCCACACAGAAATGGAATTAGATAAATCTATGTGTGCTTCCTCCTCACCAGGCTCTTTTTTTTTTTTTCCAGATTCAATACCACGAGGAGCTGCCGGGGAGGAGTAAAGACTAGGAAGTCTTATGCAAGCTGACTGACACTGGGTATTTATTTAATGATGGCAACAAATGCAATGCTACTTGTGGCACAATGCTAAACAAAGCAACCACAACAATATTTCTTACCCTTTATGCAGAATTGTGATGGAGACAAGTCATGCAAAACCATCTCATTTTCTCAGCAGTCAGCAAGCTCCTTGCTGTATGCTACATGGGAAGGACTCAGGCAGAACATGCTTCGGTATTAAGCCTCTTTCCCAGGGTAGTCTGGAAATTCTCAAATGTATGACCACAGAATGAGAGCAGAGACTTGAAGAAAGGAATGAGGAAGATACATGAAAAGAAGGATTCCATTTTGGTCAAAAACAAAAACAGGAGAAGCAGAACCCTACAGATAAAAAAATGAGTAATAACTGTGGGATGGGAAAGATCTTGTTTTGGTGAATATTGAGGAACTAGGACAAGGATATGCTCCAGAAAGTGTGCAAACCCCAAGAACCCTGCTAAGGACTTACAGTCTTGACAGGCAGCAGAGAGCCAGTTCAGATTTCTGAGCAGAGATAGGTTATGATTTATAGAGGGTGTTGGGGAATGGAGGGAGAGAGATAAGTTTGTAAACAAGTAGAAGCAAAGAATTCTGGACCAAGAACTGCAAATTAAAGAGACTGGAATCAAAGAGGCAAGTTAGTGAGGAATTGCATGTCAGGAAAGAGTGCCTGGACTAGGGCATCTACAATTACCAATGAGACAAAACAAGAGGAAAGGATGCTGGAGACAGACACTGGACCAATGATGCAGCAGCCCAGGGGCCAGCATGGTGTTGTTATTCACTGTGGCAGGAGAGCCAGCACTGAAGACAGAGGACCTGGAAATGTCTCTCTGGAGAGCCAGGAGCAGTGATGTATCCCTGAAATCTCAGCATTCCGTAGGCTGAGGCAGGAGGATCAAATAGTGAGTTCTGGACCCGCTTGAGGCCTTGTCTGCAAAACAAACAAAACAAATAGAAAGAAAAAAATAAGAAGAAAAAGGAATGCCTGCCTTGGGAATTGCAACTGGTTAGTTTATGCAAATGTTTAATGTCCTCATCTCTTAAAAAGGGAAGACTTACAATTTGCACAATAGTCTTATTAATATCTAGGGCCTGGGAAAACAAAAGCGATGTTTAAACTTCAGACTTTTAAATCTTCCAATTTGCACCGTTTCCTGCTTGCTGCCTTCACCGCACTGGAGTCCGTTTGATGTTTAGCAGGCCTCGACACATTCCGTTCCTCTTGATAAAACATTAAATCAGTGGATTTCCCACCTCCATCCCTTCCTTTTTCACTCTAAAGATGAGTTTTCCTGGCAAATGAAATTCTGCTTAAATATGTAAAGTTCTGAAGGAAGTGATGGCTGCGATAGTGATATTTCAAATCGTTAGACATCGTGACTTCAGGCTGTAAAAATCAATGCCTATTACAGCCCATAATTCAAAACGCTTTGTCACACGGGTGAGGAGCAGAGACAGGCAGGCGTAGATTAACTGGAGGTCAGGGCCATCACTTTCCCCTGTGACCATGCTGGCCATTCAGATCTCTTTTAAATGAAGCTTTGAAGGGTACCAGGAAGACAAACCTGTGTGTCATTCATGTTTTCCAAGCCATCTGCACTGTGTGCAGACCTGTGTTGGTACAGGTGGGTTGGTAGCCGTGTAGGGGTGTGTGTGTGTGTGTGTGTGTGTGTGTGTGTGTGTGTGTGTGTGTGTAGAATAAAGTGCACAGGTCACATGTACAGGGATTAACATGGTATGGTACTTATCTCTGAGAGATGTAACAACTGTGACAATTCTACTGAAACCCATTAATAAGTGCAGTAGATGTGCTTTGCTTTCCACAAAGGAAGGGGATTGAGATCAATTGAAATAGCCTGACCTCCCACTATCTACTGACACTACACAGTACCATTTCTCTAAGTGTCCCATCTTTGTACTCATGGTCACTCCAGCAATACCATGTAGTAGGCAAAGTCTAGTTTAGTGTTTTTCCAACTTCATTTTTGCAGTATCTATTCCCAACTCTCTATTCCAGAGCCTTCTTAGACTTTCCTAACTTCCTTAACCCCCTACGGTGAAATCTTAATACCATAGACCTAACTATATATTCATACTATATTCACACCCTATCTTTGAGTATGAATAGGACCTAGTGGTCTTCTACCAGATAGAATATAGCAAAAGCAATGAGCTGTTAGCTCTGAGGTTGGAAAGGGACATTGTACAGGAATTCCGGCAATCCACAGTTTATAATTTCTATTAAACAAAATTTGAAATTTGCCATCAGGTGAATGAACCTCTTGAGTCAGTGTTTTTATGTGTAAAATATTAATAACCACAGTAAAATAATAACATAGCAAAGTAATAGCAATAATAAAATAATGCTGTGTTAATAATAATAGTGGCTTAATGATATCACTAATAAAATGTTATTGTTGTTATTAATGCATCTGTAAGCTGGGTTCTGTTTTTTTTTTTGTTTTTTTTTTTTTTTTTTTGCGCCAGTCCTGGGCCTTGGACTCAGGGCCTGAGCTCTGTCCCTGGCTTCTTCCCGCTCAAGGCTAGCACTCTGCCACTTGAGCCACAGCGCCGCTTCTGGCCGTTTTCCGTATATGTGGTGCTGGGGAATCGAACCTAGGGCCTCGTGTATCCGAGGCAGGCACTCTTGCCACTAGGCCATATCCCCAGCCCTGGGTTCTGAATTAAATGTGTTCACACATAACTATCTCTACGTCTCAAGCTATACCACCAAGCGAGGAAGTAATACCTCTTTCACAAAGGCTCAGAGGGCTAAATATGTTGTCTAAAGTCTCAGGACTAAGGGTGAAAACTGGAACTCAACCCCAGATCTTCCTGATTGTTCCATTGCTATTACAAATTTTCGTTACCAGTCCCCAAGAACAAGTCACAGAGCATGGAGAGTCCTTTTGAGTAGACATGGTGGACTCCTGCCTGTTGTAGGGATAACATCGAAAGGTGTCCTCCAGGAGCTGAGGGGAGGGCGGTTGGCAGAGGCAAAGGGACTCCTTCCCCCAACCAAAGGAGTGAAGAATGACTCTAGAAAAGAAGATCACAGGATGACCTCAAGTTCTGTTAGAAACATCTCTCCCTGGGCCTGAAGTTGAGCAGCAGTTCCAATTAGCTGGCTGATATATGGATATATGCAGGCTGGAGCTCTGTTAGAAAGGGTTGCACTTGGCCTGGGGAATTTTGATGAGCTTTTAAAATTCAGTGGACACCAACCCAGAATTAATGTGAGTGAATTTTGCCACATACACTGGAAAGCATGAAGCAGGCAGCATTCCTTCCTCCAGCTCCTTTCCCAATAATCAATATTTTCCCAGAATTCATTTGGGGAAAACTTTCCTCCAAGACTATCACTTGGTTGCCATATAGTGTTGACCGAGAGAAAGGAGTAGAGCTTGGACAACTCTCAAGAGAACTTGAGTTCCAGCAATTTGGGACAATGGTGACATCAGTCTCTGATCAACCAATCAGAACACTCAGCCCAGATCATCAACTGCAGAAGCTGGAGCCAGAGGGAAGAGGGATGTTTTCTCTCCAGGTAGTATGTGGCATCTACATTGAAGTGGGAGTTCATATTGCTGAACAGAACTGAGGAAGTAGTTTTGCCATTTGGTGTTAATCTGTTCCCCCCATCCCTCACCCCCACTAAATTATCCAGCTTTCCTTATCTCTCTCCCCTCCCCCTCCTGGAGCTGTGCAACTGAAAGGCAGATTTCCTTCCTCAGTATAGGAGAGACTATATTGGATATTAGCATATCAAACATATCCAATAAGCCAAATGGAAATTAGCAGAATCCCGACTCTGACATCTATTCGCTGCACTAAATTGAGGTTAATGTGACCCTGTCCTTTCTGGTTTAAACAAAGATGGGAAACGAGGATCTTCTACCTCCCTTTGGGCCCTATGGCATTCTGATCTCCTTGTGCAAATAAAAACAACATAAAGGAGCTGAGGGAGAAAGAAAAGGAGGAAAAAGAAAGAAAGAGGAGAGAAAAAAAAAGATCTCAAACATGTTAGTGGAATATATATGTATATTCGCTGATATATAACTTAATAAAAGTTTATGGACCCAGGATAAGGAAGCCACACTGAACAGATGCACTGGGACTGAAATATGGTCCAATTAAGTCTGTAACAGGGTGAGCTTTACTTTGAACATTCTCCAAGTTGAAATGAAAGCTTCCTAGAACAGATAAATCAGGCAACATAAAATAAAAACGCTGATCCGGCACCGCTCCCAAAAGGAGGGGAGAGGAGAGAGTGGAGCAGACTGAAAGAGCATGTTGGGCTGGGTGGGGTGGGGAGGGAAAGGGGGTTGGTGTGAGGATTCAGAGGGGCTTCTCCATTGGATGCTCAAACAGTTGCTTGTCCTGACAATAAATAAGCAACAACTCTTTAAGCCATTCTAATGAATGCCTTCTGTGACAGTTATTTATCTGTTGAAGGGATGGAAAGGATTGCCTGGCACAGTTTATCTTTTTGCTAGTAATACCTTCAAATAAAGCTTTGCCTTCAGCCAAACAGTCACTGGTAGTTTATGGCCAACCTTCATGCTGAGAGAGGGGCTTGGTAGGGGGGAAAAGGCATCTTTCCCTCTCTATGCTGGACACCCAAAGTTGGCCACGCATTAGGGCACAACTCAGCGTCACCTCCTCTAAAAAGCTTTTACCGTGTGGTTGGCTTTTAGGGATAATACAGAAGATTTCTTCTGGCTTCTTTACAGAAGAGCACTAACACATAGTACGCGTCTACCAGATCCAGCTTGGCATTCCTGCGTGTTTTTTTTTTTCTATCTGTAGGGTCAGGGACAAATATCTCACTCAGAGTTTTTTCCTACTACATGTTTTTGCTGGAGTGACCATGTTGCAATGATGGAGCACTTAGAAGTGGCATTATGTAACACCAGACACATAGCAGATGATCAGGCTATTTCTTTTTAATTTTTTGTCAGTCCTAGGGCTATGAACTCAGCGCCTGGGCACTGTCCCTGGCTTCTTTTTGCTCAAGGCTAGCACTCTACCACTTGAGCCACAGCACCACTTCTGGCTTTTTCTGTTTATGTGGTACTGGGAAATCAAACCCAGGGCTTCATGCATGCTAGGCAAGCACTCTACCACTAAGCCACATTCCCAGTCCATGGTCAGACTATTTTGATTGATCACAATCCCTTTGTGGAAAAAAAAAAAGCACATTCACTGCATTTATTGCTGGGTTTCTGTAAAATTGCCTTGATTTTTATATCTTTCAATATACACATTGGCTTGCTCACTGGAAATATTTTTGAGGAAACCATATATCGATGTGTGATGTCTTCCTTTAGCCATGACTGACAACCTCAGGCTGCCAGCCAATTTTCTAGAGCCCCATTTTACTCTTCTGCAAAAGGGCAGTAATAATAATGTATTTTTATTGTACTCATAAAGTTTATTTTTGTTTTGTTTATATTTTTATTTATTTACTTTTATTGTTTGTTGTTTTGTTTTTTTTTGCCAGGCCTGGAGCTTGAACTCAGGGCCTGAGCACTGTCCCTGGCTTCTTTTTGCTCAAGGCTAGCACTCTACCACTTGAGCTACAGCGCCACTTCCGGGTTTTTCTATATATGTGGTGCTGAGGAATCGAACCCAGGGCTTCATGTATATGAGGCGAGCACTTTACCACTAGGCCAAATCCTCAGCCCCTTTATTTATTTTTATTGTAAAGGTGATGTACAGATAGTTGACAGTCACATAAGTCAGGTAACGAATATATTCCTTTTTGATCAGTGTCATCTCTTCTGTCATTTTCCCTCCAAGCTCCTCTCCTCTACAAGTTGTATATTTCATTTTCAACATAGAGTCCAGTGAGTATCACTGCTGCATTTGTTCACCCTTTGTCCCCACCATTTCTGTGCTTCCCCCCTCCCCCAAACATACATTTACCTACAAGACACAAGATACAAAAATAAAAAACAATGACAAAGCGGGGGCGGGGAGGAGCAAAAAAAAAAAAAAAAGGAAATAACAAAGAGCCTCTTGTTTCCATTTCCTGGAGTTCATTTGGATAACCATCACTTAAAATAATACTATTTCTAACCACCCGTGACTTTTGCAACCATCACCCATGACCATGCCTGGCCAGTGCCAGGCCCATGGTGCTTACTTATGTTTAATTCTGGCAATTTTCTCTTTGCAAAAGCTGTTTCCAAACTTCATAGCAGTTGAATTCTTCTCTCTAAGTTCCAGAGAGAGTGTCTCAGAACAAAGGCTCCCTTTTGATTCCTAGCTGTTCCTCCAAATTAATGCCCTCCTTTGATAGAGAGCTGATCACTTCAAGGGAAGGGGCTGTGTGGAGCGTCTTTGCCCTGCACTGGAGTCTCCTGAAGGAAGTGAATCTTTGCCATATTAAAATGTGTTGTGTGGATCTAATTTGAGGAGGTCAAAATCTCTCATAGACAATAGAGGAAGCCTTTGTCTGTGTTAAGCCTCCATCTTTGAAGTGTCTGGTCACTCCATTCCTTATCCTTTTCTACAGCTTCTTTCCTCAGCCAGTAACACAACAATGGGCTTTCTTATCCATTTCTGGCTTCAAGGAAGAGAGACAAAGTGACTGGTCCTTGGTCCCCTTTTCCAGGGGCTTCTGTGTTGTAGTCTGTCTTTAAGCCTAGTAGACTAGTTTGTTTCCTGATAGTAAGACTCTGCCTCAGTGGCAAGGCAAGCAACTTCCACATACCTCTTTGGAAGATTTTAAGCATGCACAGCGCACCTTGGTGTGAACAGAGCAAGGACCTTCCTGAAGGCTGGAGTCCCCTGTGCTGTCTGACTTTGTGACTCTCCCTCCTGAACAGGTTCGTTTTCAAGTAGGGTGTCAAAGTCTATGCTGAGAAAACCTGGCAAGGAAATTAGAGCTGCTGGGTTCTCCAGAGAACTGGGTTCCGCGCTCTTGGTGTTATTATGGCTAGAGACATTGGGGTAGAAGGTAGAGCCCATTCAGTGCCTTGAGCGTCTCCTGAAGGATTCCCAGTTCCTAGGGAATCCACTCAGAGTTACAGAATCTCAGCGTGGTAACCACTGGAGCTCTCACTCTCGTTCATGACTCTGACCGAGGAAGATGGAACCACTGGCCTAGAACACAATGGACTCTTTCATGGTATGATATCATGATGTGATATTTCCCGATTTCATGGTATGATTTGCAGATAAAATGGGAGAAAGGAAATCAAGTTGGATGCCCGGACCTGCTACTTCCACTGAAAATCCATGGTTCTAGGATGAGTTCTTTTTGGGAAAGAGACCCTACCTTGAAAACAACCAATGTAAAGGGGGCTGGGGAAATAGCCCAAGTGGTGCAGCATCTGCCTAGCAAGCACAAGACAAAGAACTCAACCCTTAGTACTTCCAAAGGGAGGAAAAACAAAACAGCCAAGACATCTGAAGGGAAATTGTTCAGTGTGAAAGCCTGAAGTTTTCCCAATAAAGAGAAATTTACAGAAAGGGAGAGAGGTGAATTGCTATCATCATGTTCTGACTGTGGTAATCAGCCTAGTTATTTGCTGCTCCATTCTGAGCCCCTTTCCTTCCCCACTTCTCTGAGAAAAGGGGATTATTTTTAATTACAGTTTTACACTGGATTAATGAATCTTCACAATAAGTTAATGAGCAGGACATGGCTCAGAAAGACAACAGGCTTGATTACATTCGGAGACTTCCAGCCCATCCTGCAGAGCCACAGGGGCCTGGGTGAGGGAGCTAGAGGATGCCCAGGCTATCTGAGCTGTGGCATTTAGAATATCAGAGACACAGCCACCTAAGAAGATTCCTGGGATGAAGCTGGCCTGGTGGTCCTGCAAGGAAGATTGTCTCCATTGTAACCTAGTGGTCGAGGTCCCCTTAGTGAAAGGGAATATCAAAATCGAGAGACACAGGATAAAAAGACAAGTGACTACAAAAGCAATACTTGCAAAACTGTTTGGTGTAAACCAAGTGAACAACTCATGGGGGGAGAGGGAAAACGGGAGGGGGAGGGGAGGAGGTAACAAACAGTACAATAAAGGTATCCAATGCCTAACGTATGCAACTGTAACCTCTCTGTACATCACTTTGACAATAAATAAGATAAATAAATAAATAAAGACAAAAAAAGAAGTATGATGTAACAGAAAGGAGCATGTTTCCTCTCCTGGTTCTCTCTTACCATTCCTGGTTTAAATTAACTCCCCAAACTAGGTACATGTTAGGGTTTATCTGGGTCTTGTAAATAAAATAGGATGACTTCTTCTTTGGAGTCTTTGAATTTGTCCCACTTCATCATATCTGCTACTTCTGTCAGCTCATTCCCATCTTAGTTACTTCAGGGTGCATAATCCTTTTCTCCTCTAGGTCTTCATTTTCCTACAGTTTTCTGTTTATGATGCTATGTGGTCAGCTTCTTTGAATGAGTCCTACCTAACCTCATTTGCCTTTTAACTTAGGACTGACCTTGATGATAGAAAAGCCTATTGTTGAGAGCAATGCAGGGAGGTATGTGTAAGAGGACTGATGGTCTTGACCTGATGCTTCATGTGTCCTGACCTGTGTACTACCATTCTATGTGTGCAATAAATACTGCCATGTTGTAACATCCCCTTTTCAAAGTGGTTCAACGGCAGCCATGTCCGAGGAATAAAAAAGAAGGGGGGGCGGAGAGAGAGAGAGAGACTGCACATCTAGTTTTGCCTGCATCCGAATAAAATATGGCACTTAGACAGAATAATCCACAGAAATAGCTGTAATTCTGCACCTATAGCATTCTCGTTATCCAAGCAGACAGAAGGAGTCCAAGGAGGATGTATACCATATGTGATTACCAAGGTTAGGAGGTTTATTTTTAGAATAGCTTGGCAAGTGATGTCTGTTTGGCCCAAGAGAGAGAAAAACCCAGAAAAGTGCTGTCTCCATCATTGTTAAAGCTGTTTATGCCTATTGGGATTTGTTGTAAGCATAATGTATAAGCTAACACACTTCCACTGGGCTTACAGTCTGTTTTGAATATTTGAGAAGCCAGAGCTTTTCTAGAACATCCACTGCCCTCTAACAGCTTCCATTTAGGCTGAGGACAGGAATCTCAGCCCTTGCAGTTGAAAATCAATTTAAACGCCAGGCCAGGATGTGCTCCTCTTTGTCCTGGGACAATCTGGGCTGAGGGAATCAGGGGAAGTACACAAGCAAGCAGATCAGAGTCATAAGAGTGGCAGGAAGAGCAGCATAAAATGTGTAGAACTATAGAGGCCATTGGATGATTAGAAAATGAAGGGAGAACTCCTCTAAGTTTGAAGAAGGAAAAGGAAACAGATGGAAAGAGGAGATTCCCAGGTCCATTAACTGTAGCATATTTTCCTCCTTGAACCCTCTTCCTTTAATTCTCATTCATCTATCCCTCATTGGACAACTTTGAGTCTGAGACCTGCCTTTACTTGCAGGGTGATGGAAGAACTTTCTGCTTTCCCTCTCATAACCTTCTGTTTGCCAAGCAAGCAGTGAATATGCAGTGAGAGGAATTGAATTCAACTGAATTACAGTGAAAGTTTGAGAGCTTGTGGCCAGCTGGAGCCTTAGCTTGGGAAGTGTTGCTCTATAGCCATTAAGGTTGAGTTGAAAATCTTGGACTGCATACTTAGAGCAATAAAGAGCCATTGATAATTGTGAGCAAGAATTCAAGGTTGGTATAGCTACATTGTGTAACTGATTGGAGTGGAAAGAATTGAACGTACAGTGGTCTGGTATGGACCTCTTGTAAGCAGTGATAGGTGGGGATCCTATATCCTAGATTAAAGGGAGTCACTAATTAGGTCCAGCTACTTGTTAAGCAGGAGTATGAGTCTGACATCACCAAATCTTTCTCAAAAGGAAGTAGAAATTCAGATGTCTCCATGACTTCTCTGAATCTAGAAAACACTGATTCAGTTGTGTAGGTGCTAACCAAAATAGAGGTGCCCATTCACACTTCTCAGTCTCTGTTTGTGTGTAAGAAAGGTGGATCTGGGGCTCAAATTCAATATTTGAGTCCCACTCTGGCAATCAATGAACTTGAGCAAACTTCTTAACCTCTAATTTTACAAAGGCAATAAGGAATCAGTGAGATGATAAGAAGGGAGTGTGTTCCCTAAGCGCTATGAAAAGCTTTGGGCCTTTGAATTCTGAACTGGAAGGACACTAAGAAAATGCTGCTATAGATCGCAGTTTCGGGGGGGCTAGATTAAGAAAAATGATATATAGACTTAACTTAGGGACAGCTGTGGAACTAGGGCTCTGGTGACAGACAGTATTACAAGAAATTACTTGATCACAGAAAACATCTGAAATCTGGGCATGAAAAATGCATTTGGCTACAGTTATCTAAGGCACTGCCAACTATAATCAGTGGTCTATGTTGAGAAGGGGAGTCTCCATGAGTGAAATGAATCTGATTTTCAGATAAACATAACCTGTTTGTAGAGTTCTGAATCTGAGAAGGAGCAGTGTCTCATTTGTCATGTTGAACCGGTAGAAAACAAAGTCCAGAAGATGAAAAATTCTCCTGCAGACCCCGGTCTGTCACTTCTGGAGAGGTCTAAGGTCTGTCCTATCTTAAAAGCTCAGCCTGTGTTTGGTCTCAGTTTGATAAGCTCTCAGTGAAAACCCCCTTTCATGGTTCTCAGTGTTCATCATGGCTGGTTGGCTGACTGAGCCACCAGAAATTATCCTATGAAAAAAAGAGAGTCAACATTGAGTGGCTTTGCCTGAAATGCCTTTTATAAAGTCAACCCTCTTTTGGCATCCGTGTCTGCACTCACCTATTCTGCATATTTGGCAGAGGGGGGGATGATCATATAAATAAATACAGCTAAGGGGCAAACTGGGCGTCTTTAAACCTTGTATGTGTACGTGTGCTGGGGATTTCCAGCCTTACTTATATATGGGCTTGTCTGTGCAAATGCAGTCCATGAACAGTGAATGCACAAAGGGACCATTTTGATCCAATAGTCTTCATCTTCAATGAAGACCATTACAAGGAGAATACGGTAGCCAACCCTCTAATGGAGCTTCTAGACTCAACATGCTTCCCACAAGGGAGACAAGGATGAGACAATCTGGACATGGCTACCTTACTGAAAACCCTATAAGCCACTGAGACACAAGGTTCTGTGCCCCAGTACCCAGGGTAATGGGAAAGGATGCTGTAGATGCTATCCCCAGGCCAGCGCTGGCCCCAGAGCTAGCTATTACAGCCTAAGCAGGCCAGTCAGAGAATAGCTAAATTATAGGTTGCCCCTAGGAAATTCAGATTTGGAATCCTGTATTTTTATTTGCTGGACCTGGCACTGTACTGCAAAATGTGACTGCTAGGAGATGTGAAGTTGTACAAGTAGTGCACAGAAGCAACATTTTCAAGATACTCTTAAGACCCTGCTGGGAACTGAGTTACCATGTGGGAAACAGTACAAGTGGGATGCCATGAGAGGTGCATTGTCACTAACAACGCATGGTCATTAAACCTATAGGCGAGTGAACTTTAGTAAAACTTTGGGGAAAATGTTATGGTTGACTTTGGGACATTTGTTCTTTTTTTTTTTTTTTTCCTATTTTTAAGTTACATTATATAGTGTAAAACCCACCTATTCTAACACCTGTAATCCTAGCTACTCAGGTAGCTACTCAGGTAGATCTGAGGATAGCAGTTTGAAGCCATCCTGGACCAGAAAGTCTGTGAAACTCCTATCTGCAGTAAACTACTCAGAAAAGACCAGAAGTTGCACTGTGACTCAAGTGGTAGAGTACTAGCCTTGAGCACAAAGAGGCTCAGAGTCAGTGCTCAGGCCCAGAGTTCAAGCCCCACCCCAAGACCAGAAAGAAAATTTAAAAAAAAGAAAAACACTTGCAACTCAATAACAAGACAAATAGTTGAAAAGCTAGACATTTTACTGAAGAAAATAATGAATGAAAAATAAGCAAATAAACAGTTCTTCCAAAATCTTCATCACTAGTGATGAAAGTTAAGGATGAAAACTAAAACCATAAGAAGATATCAGTATGCACTCTCTAGAATGGCTAAAATTCAAAATCAAAAGTCAAAATCTGCCTATATCAAGTGTAGGAGATCTGCAGTAGTTCTCCTGAGCTCTCCAGTACAGATGTAATACTGCATGAAGAGTCTGGATAGTAGTCATAGAAAGTCAAACACGTGCCTGTCATACTTCTTATTAACTCCACTCTGAGGCATTTAGCTTAGAGGAATGGAAGCATACATCCATGCAAACATAGGCATGTGACTATTCAGAGTAGCTTTATGTATAATAGCCTAAACTGGAAATAGCTCAAATATGCAGGTAAATGGATAAGCCAAGTATATATATATATATATATATATTCATATAATAGACTACTACTCCGTAATAAACACCCAAAATACATACAACAAAATGGATTACAAGCCATACATTAGAATGGAACGTGGCAATGAAAATAAACAAACTGTGGAAATTATTACTATCGGCAACAATGCATGAATGTGGATGAAATCACAGTACTATCGGCAACAATGCATGAATGTGGATGAAATCACAAACACAATATTGACAAGGAAAGACAAACATAAAATAATATATACTTTAGGCTTTTGTGTATATGAAATCCAGAAAAGGAAAGACAAAGCCTCTTTGGTACAGTAGGCATCAGGACACTGTTGACTTTGGAGGAAGGAATTAGTAAGAGAGGGCAGTTGAGGGGAGTTTCCGGGTAGCCAGAAATTATGCATTTTTTCATATGAGTAGAAGTTTTATGGGTACATTTTTTCTATCAAAATAATCAATCTTTACTTACAATCGGTTTATTTTAATGTACACTTAATATAATCTACTTTGGGAAAGTGGTTTATTTAAGGAACTTTGAAAATAAACTTAAGGTCTAAATGGTCTTTGTTAATTGATTTTGAACTTGAGCATGCTATTTCTTAATGGAGTATTTATTTAATGGAGTGTAACTTATTAATGCTAAGGTGACTATTATGATGTGTTCACTCTTTTTCTTTTGCATTTAGACTCTAAACGCATTGAGAGTAAAGACCATGTCTTAATACATTTTATGTCTTACCTTATGGAGCACTTTTGATTGTTTTGTGATATATTTCCCTATATCCACATAAAATTATCTTCACTCTGGTTATCCATTTAGAATTGTGATTTGGAAAGTATGATGTCACAAATATACTTGTATCGTGATGGCATGTAGCTAATAGGTATATAGTAACCTTCAATTAATATGGAATTTGAACTCAGGGTCCTTGATTGCTCAGCAAGAGATCTCTCAATGGATCCATGCACTCAGGCCTTCTTGCATTAGCTATTTTTTTTTCAGGTAAGCTCTCACACTTTTTGTCCAGAGTGCCATCTAATTATATTCTCTTCCCTCCACTCTTTTGGGCAACAGGGTGCTGTGGGAGTTTGTCTTTGCTTTTATCTTGCTTCTGAACTTAGATCCTGCTAAATTTTGCCTAGTCTGGCATCCAACAGCATTTCTCCCATCTCCTCTTCCCACATAGCTTGAGATTCGCACCATCCTTAGCCATTATTTCTTCACTTAAAAAAATCACATTTAGTAAATTGGTATATTAACTAATATTTAGTCAAGTACGGTCATGTACTGTATAACAATGTCTTGGCCAAGATAGGCAACATATGATGGTGGTCCCACATATCATATCATGTAGTGATATTTCAGTCATCTTACTGTGTATAATGACACACTGTGATGTGTGCACAATGATGAAATTGTCTAAAGATATATTTCTCAGAGTGTATCTATATCTTTTAATTAAAAAATAATTATAAGTAGAATTATTTTTTGCAACAGACTTGGAATCTTACTGGATATCTATCTCTGACCATCAGTTAGAGCCTACATAGCTTATCCTTTGGACACTTTCTAAAACCAGGGGATCTAAGATTCTACTAGGAGTCTAGATTCCTAGAGGCTAAGTATGTTTATAGCCAGCTCTTGTAGAATTTGAGTACCAGGTGACACATAATTCAGTAGTTAAGATTCAGAGTCTGCCCAGAACAACTGCGAGCTAATCCTAGCTTCTCCTCAGTCTAGTTGCATGACCTTGGGCAAGTTACTTAACTCTGTTAAGCCTCAATTTCAATCTTTGAAATGGAGATAATGATTGTTATCTCACAGGATTATTAGGAGATTAAATGTAAATGAGATCTTGTGTCTGAAGTACTCAGGACTGAGCACACCAAGTATTAAGCACTTTCAAGAAAATGTAGCAATTATCTTTTCAAATTGTGTATGATGGAAAATGCAATCTCAGTTCCCCCAAAACAAATCCTCAAAGAAACAACTGCCCCCTTAGTAAATGTGCAAATGACCTAAAGAGAGACTTCTCTGAAGAATGGCCAAGAGGCCCACTAAGTGCCCAACATCTCTGGCCATAAAAGAAATGCAAATCAAAACAACACTGAGATTCCACCTCACCCCAGTAATAATGTCCATTATCAAGAAAACTAATAACAACAGATGCTGGAGGGGATGTGGCCAATAGGGAACCCTACTACACTGATGGTGGGAGTCTGAACTTGTTCAACCTCTCTGGAAAGCAGTATGGAGGAGGTTCCTCAAAAGGTTAAACATAGAGCTCCCCTGTGACCCAGCAGCTCTGCTTCTGGGTATTCACTGAAAAGATTATAAGCAAGACCACACTAAAGCCACTAGCACAACTATATTCTTCACAGCACAATTTACCATCACTAAAATATGGAACCAACCCAGATGTCCCTCAGTAGATAAATGGATCAAGAAAATGTGATACATATACACAATGGAATTCTATGCTTCTATCAGAAAGAAAGACATTGCTCCATTCATAAGGAAATGGAAAGATTGGGAAAAAAATCATACTAAGTGAAGTGAGCCAGACCCAAACAAACATAGACTCTATGGTTTCACTCATTGGTAATGATTAGTACATGTTTAGGATAGTCCTAGTAGAAGATCACAACAGCTCAATAGCTATGTACATATGAACACATAAAATGATGTTAAGAGAAATGAACTCCAAGTTATGGAAATATGTGGCTTATCATTGTTGTTGTCATTTTCAATCTACCAAGTGAAACTATGCCTTTTTCTTTTGCCCTACTTCCCCATGGTTTTTTTTTTTTTTTTTTTTTTTTTGCCAGTCCTGGGGCTTGGACTCAGGGCCTGAGCACTGTCCCTGACTTCTTTTTGCTCAAGACTAGCACTCTGCCACTTGAGCCACAGCGCCACTTCTGGTCATTTTCTGTATATGTGGTGCTGGGGAATTGAACCCAGGGCCTCATGTATAGGAGGCAAGCACTCTTGCCACTAGGCCATATCCCCAGCCCCACCTTCCCCATGGTTTTACCCCTGATGTCACTGTATTTGATTTTGGTACCCTGAGTAGTATATATAGGTTTATCAGAACTAAGGAAGGGAAGGGGAACATCAAAATGGAGAGACAGGGTAAAAGGTGAACCAATGCGACAACAATACTTGCAAGACAATATGCTGTGAACCAAGTCTACAACTCAAGGGGGCGGGGAGAGAATAGAGGAGGAGGACAGGTAGGAGAAAAATGAGGGAGGAGGTAATAAGCTTCATAAGAAATTTACTCACTGCCTTACATAAGAAACTGTAACCCCTCTGTACATCACTTTGACAATAAATAATTAATAAAAAAAAGTACTGAAATTTGTGCTTATATAGACTCAGGAAAAATTACACAGAAGGTAAAAGTTTCACATCAGCCACAAGAAGACTGTTCTTTATCATCTTGTTTAAACTACAGATGTGAATCAAGAGTGTTTTGAGTTGAATGGAGACAGGTAAACTTCTCTAAGTAGAGACAGAAGCCCCTTGGGAGGCCAGAAGGAAGATGTGAACATTTTGAGTTACCTAATGGGACAAAATCTAGATGGAAGTACCCTATAACATGGCTCACTGGGCCATTTACTGTTCTGGATGCATAAGTGGTTATATCCCCAGGTTTAAAAAAAAAAAAAAGCATACCGCAGGTTCCTTGTAACTGGATACCATTTTTCTCTGCTTACTTGGCTTTTTAATCTGGTAGATGGGGAATTTAAACAGAGTGAAGTCGAGAAATCCAGACTCTGCTACAAAGTTCTTCAGGAAAATGTAATTACACGTTGAAGGTTTATCAGACAATTCCAGGAGTAAATAAAATTGAGTTGATCTATGGAGTTGGGAAACAGGGCCACTGGTTACCTTGGTGAGAGGCTTTGTGATTGTGCTAATTGGCATGTAGGTAAAGAGATGTTAGCATTGGTGAAATAATAGGTGGCACTTGAGCGATAAGTACAAATATCAATATATCACTGTGAAACCAGTTCCTGAAATTTAAGAGCATTAGTGGCAGGAACTATTAGCATGTGAATTATCTCTAAACAATAGAAGTCGGAACAAATGCCATCTAGATTCACACATACTTAGAAGATGGACAGAAAACGA
Organism: Perognathus longimembris pacificus; assembly: GCF_023159225.1. Lineage (NCBI taxonomy): Eukaryota > Metazoa > Chordata > Mammalia > Rodentia > Heteromyidae > Perognathus > Perognathus longimembris. Next base: position 9,623,128 of record NC_063181.1, on the reverse strand, counting down.
TCATAAAACAGTGATATGTTTTGACAACTTTAATACCTTTATCATTTGACAGAAGGCCACAGATCTCTTTTTTCTTGTTAGGCTCCTGGGGGCAAATTGGCCTCCATGTTTTAATTAAAATTAATGACTCCTTTCCCTGAGTTCCTGGAATATATGCTTTATTCCACTTTATACTTACATATATTCAGGAACATTTGTATGTATCATGTTTTGACTTTTATAATAGTCATTTATTTTTCACAGCTCTGACACCTCAGGGGTCCAGATCCCAACAACAAATGGGAATGCTAGCTTGCCAGGCCTCTTGGCTGAGATTGCATCAGATAGTTTATCTCCTGTTCAGGAAATATAGAGATTCTACCCAATCAACATGTGTTTTGGGGGTTTTTGTTGTTTGATATTGTTTTTAGCCTAGAGGGGGAAGTGTCATTTCAAATGTCTTTTGTTGAGGCATGCATTTTTCATTGAGTTGAGTTCTGTAGATACCCATGCCTTCCTGTTTGAAACCTAGCTTTCTTCACTCACATTATTTGCATTAACCCATGCACTCTTAAGTCTTTTTTATGTGAATGAAAAACTAAAATATAGCTACTGGACAAACAAATACTTACATTCTATGTTAGGGAAAGAGGTTAGGGGACTAAGGGTAAGTCATTTTAGCCTTAGACACAGAGATTAGAAAGGAAACAAGGGAAGCCTAATCAAGCACTGAGAAAGAATACTCTAGAAGGGTAATATATTTCAAAGTAAGTAAAAGTTACTAGGTGGTGAGGGAGAAGCTCTTGAGTATGTTTGTCAAGAGAGGAAAACATGGGTGGGCCAGTGGCGCAATGGATAACACGTCTGACTACGGATCAAGGAACCCACCGTAATCTGAATTTTTGTCCCTCACCATATACTGCAAGCTTAATCGCAGAAGTCATATGTCAATGGTTGTGGATGAGGCCTTTGGAAGGTGAGTAGGGTTAAAATCATTAGGCTGTCCCCGCCTCCCTGGTTCTTGGTATAGTCTTGCAAGACGAGGAAGAGAGACTCACGTGGGTACACTAGCTCTGTGTTCCCATGCAATGCCGTCTGCATTTGCCATGCCATGGGGCACGAGGCCCTCACCAGATGCCCTTGCCACGCCCGTGGACTTCACAGACTCTAGAACTGTGAGCCAAAGAGAGCCATGTTCTCAGTAAACACCCTATCTGTGGTGAGCTTAACAACAGGAAAGTGTCAAAGGCATAGACTAATGGAAAAGTGTCAGAGTGTGTAAACAAATATCCCTTCCATACTTGAGAGTGGCTTCAGTTTCAGACATCAACAGTGTGATGCAGAAAGACAAAAATCAAGGTAATTCAAACCGTCGAAACCGTCGAATACTTCCCTTCTTGAGATTCCGGATGCTCTCAATTTCTCCAGTGGCTCTGTTATTAGGTAGTGGTTGTACAGTGAAAACCTGGTAACAATTATTGACAGGACTACCTTTATCAAGAGCACGAAGATTCCTAGCTTACTCAACCGTTTATTTCTTTAACGGTTTTCTTTGCGTGGCATTGGCGTTTTAACCGAGGGCTTCATGTTTGCTAGGCAGGCACGCTATTGTTGAGCCACACCTTCAGAACTCTTTTGCACTGATTATTTTTGAGATAGATTTTTTTTTGCTTCATGACTGAGTACACATGTAGAATCAAAATCCTATTTGTTATGTGCTGAGATTACAAATATGCACAACTGTGCTCAGCTTCATCCACTAAGATGGATGGAGGCCTTTTCTGCCTGTGCTGACCCGGAACCATTTCACTCTTCATGTCAGCCTCCCAAGCAGCTAGGTTTACTGACATGAGCCACTGTACCTGGAGACATACAGCCATTGCATTCACTTTTGTGAAAATTATATTTATTACTGGCTAGCCTATTACATGTATCTCTTGCATATTGTTATATGAGCCCACAAACATCTTGATAGTCAAACAGGGATATAGATTATAGTAGACTAATAAGAATCCATAGCAGCAGGGGTCTTTTCAAGACAGAAAGTCATTTGTGTATTTGTCTAAAACTGAAGATGGAAATACACTCCAGCACTAAATTTAGCCTTCCACTCACTTTCTCAGCCTTCTACATGCTAAACTTCCAGGCATGCACAACTATGTGTTCTCTTCCATTCAAACTACTAATTCTCTATGCACACAATCGGCACAGGGAAAGAAGGGAATAGAGACTCAGATTGGAATACACAGGGTGAACCCATTCGATGAGCCTTTCTATGGATGTCAAGGTGGAAAGGGTTCTATGGGAACCAGTAGAATATCATCTTGTCACAGAACAGCCTACGAGCACTCTTGAAAACTTTACCCTCTTTTGCTTAGCAACGTTCAAGTTTGCATGTGGAGCTTTACAGAATATTCCACATTCATGAGGGGGAAATAGAGCTTCCCCCTTGTGAATCAGAAGATGAAACAGAAACACTAGAACAATGAAGGGAAAAGAGCTCCTAAGTGCTAAATAGAGAGAACTATTCACCACATTCTAGAGAAGAAAGACAAAGGGCCCATAGATGGAAGGTTATATGGTCTCCCTTCAGCAGTATGGCTGTGGGTTTGTGCCAGCTATCTGTCCTATACAACAGACCCTCTGTTGGCAAATGGGTGGGATAACAGCTATGGAATCTGGGGGAAATTAGAGAAAGGCATGCAGAAGGATTATGAGGAAAGAGAATGAAGATGGAAAGGTTAAAAGCACTGAGGAACCTATCATATGCATGAAAGATCATGCAGTGAAGACACATTCTGTGTGATCTCCCCTGTTCAACGAAGGCAGGTATTAGCATATTTGTTAGTGGTTGTTATTAAGGTGTGTGGATCTTCCTTTAATGTATAATTAGGGTGCATATAAGATATCGGTCCTCATATGTTTGTTTCAAGATTTCTCATCCTTCATCTCAGAAGTTGCCATGAAAGTATTTGGAGATATTTTATTAAACCAACTCCTTTCAGCTATTCTAGAACAACTACGTGGATAGAGGGGCTACAGATGGAAACAGTATTTATTGCTTCTGGCTCTTCCAAGAAAGGGAGCCCTTGGCATCAAAGAGAAATCAGAATTGTCTCCTGGGATTCCTCCAGCCTGTCCTACAATGACCATGTGACAAGAGGACAGGGGCATCCTCACTGGTCCACATCTAGATTCCTGCATTGTTTTACAATGTAGATTAGCCACCAAGCATATACCCAATGATTACAATAAATAATTAAGAGGAGACCAGCTTGTTTTTCCTCTTCTATGCCTTCCCCTTGGATCCATTCCTGAAAATCAACCTTCTAGCCTACACTGCCTCCCTCTTAATAAATCACCTTCACTAACTTATTTTTAACCCTTTTATGTTATGAGAATTTGTGTATCCATAGCTCTAGAGATTATACCATCAGAGGGCTCTTACAACCTCTTCAGGTCCAATGTAGTTTTTCTTAGGCATTTTAGAATCAAGGAAACCCATGATTACGAAGGAGATTGAAAGCTATACGTTCTCCAATCCTAACACTTTTCTTCTTTATATATGATTACAATAATTATAGTAAGTACTGTATATTTCCTGGTGTTTTTGCAGTGGCAAAGCATTTTGTATACTTTGCATGGCTGAATTCTCTCAACACTCTGAAGTGTGTGGTTTTATTCCCATTCCCCATATTAAGAAACTAAGACACAAGTCATCCTGCTGCTACAAAATGGGTTTCTGATTTGAAGGCTTGCTTTTCTGGCCTGCAAACTTGTGGCTCTTTTAGCAGATGATACCTTCAAGGAGTTATTCCAAACCCCACACATGTTTTTATCTGTAATCCATAATACCACAAAAATGGAATCTTGCAAATGTTTATAGATAACACTATACTAATAATTGTTAGGTAATGAATAGAGATAAAAAATGTCTTAAGCATGAGCTGGAAATGGAACCGAGGACTTCAAACATACGAGGCAGTCACTCTACCACTGGGGCCCCTAGCTTCTTGCTTCCTTGTCAATGGTTTTTCCTCTGGTTTGAGAAATGGTTAGGCTGGCATTCGATGTCTAATTGCTTGGGTAAAATCAACTTTCTTTTTTTCCCACCTTAATTTTCACACCTGCAAAACTGGGAGGCGAGATGAACTAGTTGGTCTCTGAAGTCTCCCCTTATGACTTCCAATGGAGACACTTCCGTTGAGTTCAGTGTTTGGTAGTGCAGACAGCAATCTGGCTACCACCCCAGTGGCCAAACTCCTGTACAGCTCTTTAGAGCTCATAGTTTTCCCTCTCTCTGCATGACCTTGGGCAAGTCATTCTCCATCACTGGCCTCTGCACCTTTGTGTGCCACATGAGAAGAGTCACAGTGAGTCTAGCAGCCTTTCTCACTGGACAATCTTACCCTCACTCCTGGAACAACCAGAAGTGAAGCTGTCTCCCCAGTTGTGTTCCCCAAACACATTCAGTTGGGTTTTCAACCAAGAGCCAGGTGCCCACAGTGCAGCTGTCCAATTGTTACTGTTCCACTTAAGCCATTAACCTCATGATAGCATTCTAGTGGGGGGCATCAGGCTATAACAAGGACATAAAAATTATGAGCTGGGTTTGTCATTGACTTCACGGCCTTTAACAGCCTGGCTGTCTCCTTAAGCAGATGGGAAGTGATCTTATGGCTGAAGCTTGGGGAAAGGAAATGTCTGGAATGCTTCGACGCAGAAGAAAAGAGTGGGAGAGGCCTGTCCCAGCAGGCAATAGGCTGGCATGGTAATAAAGTCTGGTGGCAAAATGAAACATTAAAACACCCCATAAAAGCCTAAGTGCTTCATCACCATCACTAATGAAAATATATGATTGCCTAATAAAATGCTCTATTCCGACCTGACCATGGATCTGCATTTATTAACACCTGTTACTGCCGCCATCTCCTTGCTAGGAAGGGCGACCTTCTGCTCCAGATGGCCTGCGGTCTGTGGAATTCAGTACCAAGCAAAGGGCTGGCCAACAGGTCTCACAGGATAGCCCAGCCAGCCTGGGACCTAGCAACACCTGTGCTTCCTTGGGCAGTAAAGACACAAGGACAGTGGTGGGTGAGCCAGCCTGGAGCCATAAAATAGGCAGTTCAAGCTGTCTGCACTGGGGCTGTGCCAGGTGCATTATGAATACAGGGAACAAAGCATGGGGGTGTTTCAGCATACCCAGGAGACATTAAAAAATAATAATCGGGTTTTCCTTCCCCAGATCCTCTATCACCATTTAATTCATTGTTCAAAGCAAGAGGCACCAGGACAACCCAAAGTTTGAAATAACCGAGCAGTTCATAGTCACCCACTGCGAGGCAAGCCTCATGCTAAAATATGTAAACGAATCCTCTTCCCACCTTGCTTCCTTGTTTGCAAATCTGTGATATGATGTAATCAGCCATCACCTCTAACCTAGGTGTGATATTATTGGATCCTAAAATAAACTTTGTGAGACCGGCAATACAATTGTTCTCAGATTTGCTGATGAGACAAAGGACACAGTCAGTTAAGTTATTTGACACCCCCCCCCACCCCCTACTTTTTTTTTTTTTTTTTTTTTTTTTGGCCAGTCGTGGGCCTTGGACTCAGGGCCTGAGCACTGTCCCTGGCTTCTTCCCGCTCAAGGCTAGCACTCTGCCACTTGAGCCACTTCTGGCCGTTTTCTGTATATGTGGTGCTGGGGAATCGAACCTAGGGCCTCGTGTATCCGAGGCAGGCACTCTTGCCACTAGGCTATATCCCCAGCCCACCCCCTACTTTTGAAACTGGTTCCCAAACAATGGTCTTAGATTCTCTCATCTGGTTCTCTAGCATTATGAGCAGAAAGAAGCCACCACTGTCCTTTTGTCCTAAGGTGACGATAGTATCTGAGCTCATAGCAGCAGGGTCAAGCTGTCACTTCATATCAAAGGCTTTAATAAAAAAAAATAGGATTGTGCAGCAGCCTAAAGACACCTGGAGGACTCTCTCTAGGGAAAAAGGAAGGGGTTTTATTACAGCTGTCCCTCAATGGATGAACAGATCAAGAAAAGGTGATGATATATGTACACACACACACACACACACACACACACACACACGTAATTTTACTCATCCATTAAAAAGAATGATATTGTGCCATTTGTAAAGACATAGAAAAACTTGGAAAATTTTATGTTAAGTGGAGTAAGTCAGGCCCAGAGAGACAAAGGATGCATGTTTTCCTTTATATGGGGAAGCTCGATTTAGCTTACAAACTCATATACATTGATTGGTATGCATGTGTGTACAAATGTAATAACTGAAATGCTGTAGATTCAAGGGAGGTCTCAAATAATGTAATTCCTTAGAAAGGTAAAATCAAAGTTCAGACAAATTAAACATCAGGAAGGGGTGGGATGGGGTGGTCATGGGGAAAGAAGGGAATGCAGGCAAGGATCCAATGTATATCTGACAAAATTGAGAAGGATGGGGGCAGGGGTGGGGAGGAGAGGGATGGGCGAGAATGTTGAAAGGGGTGACATTGACCAAGATATATGGTATTCACAAACTGCTTTCCTAAATACCAAGTCCTTAGTAGAACTACTTCAAGATAATAATAAAATGATTTGCATGATCACAGATACTACTGGTTCTTGGGGATGAGATATCCATCAGTGTTTCTTCAGCCACAAGCTTACATATTTCTACTTGGCAATTCTGGCAGAGGGGTGCCAATGTGAAGCAATGACATTAGACTTAAAAAAAGGCTCATCTATTAAACAGCTATTTAACAAGAACGAGTAAGAAAGTATCTCATTTAGTCATACCCTCCATGGTATTATTATTACTGTTTCATGGACTCAGAATTTCATTGTGATTCAAGGCACATGATTTGCTCCGTCCACTCAGTAGAGCCCAGGGAGGTCTGTTTATTCCCTGGGTCTTTCCAAAGACCCATGCTCTTTTCATTGCACCATGCTGGTTCCCAACCACAGGCCCATCTTGAGTTTCTTTGTCTCTGTCAGGAAGACCCTTGGACCTTAAACCCTATTATCCAGCTTACGATGTCTCTCTTCTCATAACTTGCCTCCCAGCAAAGGCGCTTTATTACCGGCTATATTCTCAAATACATTTTCCCTTTCCAGCCACTACAATTTTCACAAGCAGAGGGGCGTAGTTAACTCGAGTTTTCCTCGCTGGACTTGAGGTTGGCTGATTGCATTTGGCTGACATGCACTCCTCCCGCTGAGTTGCTGAGATAGTCCCCTATCATTTCTGTATCCCGAGCTGGCAGGGTGTGTGGCTTTGCTGCATCTTTTTTCCACTCCAAAAAGAATAGGATAGAACAGCTTTATGGATGAAAATAAGAGGCTCATATAATGAGAAACTCAGATTACTGCTTTCCTACAAGGGGGAGAGACAAATGTACCAACACCAATTCATCCTCTTGTCCTGTCCCTCCTCTATCCCTCCCCCTGTTTTTCTCACTTTTCTCTTTTCTTTGTCTTTTTTTGGGGGGGGGTTCATTTTGTTGTTGTTGAATATGTTTTATAGGGAAAGCATAGTTCTAAACTTGAAGGAAGGGCATAGGAATGGAAAGAGAATTGTCCATCATATTAAAAAGTCCCATTAGTAAAGGTTTGTTTCATGGATTTAGTTATGGTATCACAAGCTGGAATGGAGTTACTGAAAACTGTTGGCCATTTCTTGGAAATCTTGCAACATGTTGGCCATCACAGGTTAGAAGGAAAGGCACAAGCCATTCAAAGCTTGCAGGCCCTGAAAGAAGGTGACTGAAAGGGCCAGAGAAGCAGTGAGCAATCACGGAGCCAGTGATGGCCCAGCCCCCTGGACCAAGCTCTGCCTTTCATCATTGGCTTTACCTTTAGCAAGTGACCAGCTCTCTAAGGGTCAGTTTCCCAATCTGCAAAGCGGGGGACACAGCGCCTACTCTGTATGCTTGTTCTATTCAAGGAATGGGATGTGATTTCAGAGTGGAAAGGCATATTCTGGGTATTGATAAGCACGGGTGGTTATTCAAAGCATCTGTAGTGTTTTCTTTGATCAAGGTCACCTGATGGCATTTAGGGAGTATGTAGAGCTTTTTTTTTTCTTTCCTTTGCTCTGCAGTGGTTTCTGTTTTGTAATTTGCTCTCTTCTCTGAGAGAAAGATGGGAAGAGAATAAGAAAGGAGTGACTAATGAGTAGCTAATATTTAAGAAACAGAAATTTATATGAAGCACATCTTAGAGCAATGATTACAGCTAGGGGGGAGGCTTGACTGTCCATTTTGTGTTGCTATAACAGAATTCATTAAGACTGGTCTTAATGAATTAAAATGAAATTAATTTAAGTGAGTGTAAGTCTGTTGGGTCATGGTTCTGCGGGCTGGTGTGTCCAAAATCAAGATCAAGGGGCCACAGCTGATAAGGGTCATCTCATTCTGTTATCCCATGGCAGAAGAGAAAGGATGAGGCAGGAGGGAGGGAGGAGAGAAAGAGAGAGAGAGAGAGAGAGAGAGACACACACACACACAGAGAAATCAAATCCACAGCCTCAAGCCCTTTTATAACTGGTATTAACCCATTCATGAGGGTAATAGTAACCCTTATGACCTAAACCCTTTCCATTAGCTCCACCTCCCAGTGTGGATGCTTTGGTGATTGAGTGTCAAATACGTGCTCCAGTCACACCATAGTCAGACTGTTTAACCCCAGTGTTTAAGTCTATATCCAGCTCACAGTTAATCAAGAATTAGTTGAATTACTGGGCTAGGTTAAAATGTTAGAGGTATGAGGACACAGAGAAGCTCTGTGAATCAGATGGTCTCAGAAAGGGGGTTCGGGCAGGCCAGCAAAGCCTGGGTACCTGCCGGTGGAGAAGAAAAGTCTGTGTACTGGTAGGAGGCAGCATTCAGCTTAGAAAGAATTGCATTCTGCCAGAAGTGACTGCTGTGGACAGCAACGGGCTGTGAAATCTTCTTTCAGGCATTCATTTGTCAACAAATATTTACTCAGTGCCCACTATGAGAGTCATTGATTTAAGCACTTGCTTGCTTTTGTGCAGACCTTATCCTATCTGTCTCAAGTCAGAGCCGGGGCTTAGAGAAGAGAAGAAGGCGTCAGAAGTCTGCTGCAAGATGGGCCGCTGTGTACATGTGAGGAATTTTCAGAGGGACAGGCATTCAACTTACATTTACTGAGGCCTATCTGGCCAAGCAGCATGATAAGCACTGTAAGAAACACAAAGATGAATAAAACATATTCCCTGTCCTTGAGGATCTCACAGTCTAGTGGGTAAGACAAACAAATAAGGAAATAGGAATACCACAAAGTGATACGTTTTGAGATAGAGTGGTACAGAGGTTGCTCTGGGAGAAATCATTCCTGCCAGAAGAATGTGTGGGAAGCTGGGCTCTCCTGGATGATGCTTGGCCAACGGAGGAGCCGCAATCCGTGGATGATGGGTGCACAGGATGGATATCTTGAGCCCAACCAGGTATGGGATGACATAATAATACAGGCGCTAGGGGTGGGAATGCAAATGGGAGATCAGAGGGCTTTGAACCAAGCGATGTGTTTTTGTATACATTTGGGGAACTTCATTTTGCTTTACAGACTATGAAGGTCAACAGTACACATGATGTCTTGTGTGGTGTTTTCATCATGCACTCACTCAGAGAGTCAAGCAACGGAGAGCAATTCAGCAAGAGACTGCCAAGACCAAATGACAAATGTCAGAGGTGTTGGGACTGCATGTGGAGGCTGTGTGCAGAGAAGAGCAGCTGATCAAAAGCAGGGCAACCTGGATTGTAAATTCCCCAGGTATGAAGGTAGAGCTGCCCTTATTGCTGTGATATGTATGCCTGTGTCAACTATTCTGTTGGCACTTGATAAATGTTGACTGTGATGGTTAATTATCACATCTAAACAAAATTCTTGCACAACACGAATAGCTAGTCCTACAGTTATTTTCTTTCTCCTCTTTAATCTTTAATCTGTTCTGTGACAAACAGGAGCTCAACTGAAATACAGAGCTTTGGGGAGACAGGGGAGGAAGTTCTTTCCTTGTTTGTGGGTGGCAGGCTGGTGTGTGTGTGGGGGGGGGGTCTCAAAAACGAGGCCAGGCCAGGCTCAGAGGCAGGGTCAACACATTCCCGGCATGGCATTCTAAATATAAGCAATGGTCCACTGAGGTCCCTTGCTGCTTTGGTCTCAGTTGTCAGATTGGCCCACCTTGGCTACACAACGGTGTTCTCTTCCTCAGAAACAAGATCCTGTTTCCACAGGCAGAATAGGTTCTTACTTTCATCTCTCTGATAGCTTCCGTGTAACTAACAGTCATTAAATGAAGTCCAATGATATGCCGCAGGCAATTGAACTTGATTTAAGATTTCAATAGCAATGAATATTCAGAATTAGCAATTTTGGAAAATATACAGCCAATATGCTCTGAATAAGTATCCTCCCAAACTCCATGTGTTAATAGCTTCCTAAGGTGGTGGGAGATGCCTGCCATGAACCTTTAGGACTTGGGGCCTAGCGGGGGGTTCTTAGGTGACTGGAGGGACTGCACCAGTACTGAATTCCAGGATCCTGTTCTGTTTCCCTTTAAATTTCCTAGCTTATAATATTAGAGGTTTTTGCTTTACCATATACTCTCTGCCATTTGGCACTTGTACCAGAGGCCCAAAGATAGGGGGCTACAGGAAAAAGATTGCAAGATTTGAGCAAAATCCACACGTATAATATTCAAGTTTTGAAAGGATTGTTCTAGGTGGGTGTTACTTCCAACCTCAGGAGGCAGAGGGAAACCCAAGGACTAGTTAAGAAGCACTGTAGTATCCAGGCAAGGAATGGTGAGAGTAGGTGTCAGGTAGGGTCGGAGGTGGCCATGAAGGAGGTGACAGAGGGATGGGTCAGATGATCTGTGCAGTTGGATGACAGAATATGATTTGTCTTGGTTTATTCAAGCTGCAACTTCAAAAATATACCTTAGTCTGGATAATCCATAAAAAACAGAAATGTATTGTTCACTGTCTTAGAGGCTGGAAAGAGGAAGGCCAAGGTGGCTTTAGGTTCGATGTTCAGTGTGGGCTTGGATTATATACTACCTCCTGGCTCCTCCCAAAAGGGAAGAGGTAAGGGAGCGCATTCAACTGATTCCATTCACGAGGGTGGAGCCCCCATGGTTTAACGACCTCCCCAAAGCCCCATCTTTTAACACTGTCATACCGAGTGCTAGATGTCAACATTCAGATTGCAGCCAAGTTCAAAATGTACATCAGGTTTGATTTGAGAAGACTTCACCAAAGGAATTGAAGTTTGGTGAGATATATAATAGAGCGCAATGAAGATCCAAGTAAAGGAACCAAAGAGGCACAGTGTCAAGTAATAGAATGGGTTTTTGGAAAATCCACAGATAGATTGGTTTGGCTGTGGTTAAGGGTTTAAGAATATCAGAAACAACCGGGTGCCAGTGCATGCCTGTAATCCTACTCAGGGGGCTTAGAGCTGAGGGTTGTGGTTCAAAGTCACCCAGGACAGAAAAGTCCATGAGAGTCCTATCTCCAATTAACCACTAGAAACTGGAAGTGGCACTGTGGCTCAAAGTGGTAGAGTACCAGCCTTATGCAAAAAAGCTCAGAGACAGTGCTCAGGCCCTGAGTTCAAGCCCCATGGGCAACAACAACAACAAAAGAATACCAATAACTTGAGATAGGTATATAATAATATATGGAATAATATATGGCTCTGAGGCACCTTGTTAGATGAGCTTTGGTCTTTGATAATCCAGGCTTTATTTTTTCCTATACAAATCCATGAATCCAAGTAGTGGAACAACATGGCCACATCACTCTCAAAAACTCTGCGAGGCAGCGTTGCTGAATAGGTCTTTTGTTGGCCCTGTTATATCTAACAGGTTAATTCATTAGCTCAGAATAGACCCTTTCCCTCGGGGAAATTTTTGTTTCTGGAAGATCTCCCAGTATCGAGCTGAATGTTCATGTGATTTCTAACCATTGGCTATGGTTCATTTAGAGTAGGTAGTCCCAAATTCATTTACACAAGAAACAGTTATTAAGTACCCATTAAGAAAGAGTGAGAATGAGAAATAACATGACTTGAAAGACACAGAGCTCAAAATCTGGTATGCAATGCATGGACTTGAAAGCTGCCAAAGCCTAGAGATTAGAACTGCTAAAGTAAAGATACTATGGAAGAGTAAGGGAATTACTTTTGGCTACAGTGTTCCAGCTTTATGGAAGGGCATAAAATTCTTGTTCATTGGAGGTGAGCAGCGTAAAGAGAGAACAGAATAGTTGAAGATGTTAAGAGAAACCATGGGTTATACAAATACATGGTTCCATCCAACTAACAGTAATAGTTCCATCCGATAAACACCATTGGAATTGGGTCCAACAGGATCACAGCTCACCAACGGATGACCAACATTCTTGAAGGGTTTGAGTACTAAGTAATTTTGTCAATGCCATATGCACCAGTTCTGTTCCTCTGAATCAAAAATGTAACTTTAGCTCCTTTGCATAGAATAATCCCTAAGATGCATAAGAGATCGTCTGTTCTTTCTTTACCTTATCTTAAAGTTAACTACCTCCATTTTTTTTTCTTGGTCAATCATGGGGCTTGAATTCTGGGCCTGGGTACTATCCCTGAGCTCTTCAGCTCAAGGCTACTGCTCCACCGCTTGAGCCACTGTGCCACTTAAGTACCTCCATCCTTAACCAATTGCTTGTCTTTCAGGTGTGGCTTCATGCTTCCTTGGACACAGTTACTCACAAGTTTATTGAAGTCTTATCATATGTATGTATTGAGGGAAAATTATTAAATTGATTATTTAAGCATTGTATTATCATCATAAAGGTAGATATCATTTTGTTCCCCTTCTACAGGTAGAGAACTTGAGACTCAGGCTATGTAAGTTTGTCAAGTCCAGTGAGTGTCAGAGGTAGAATGTTATTAAGTGGGGCTCTCTGCTCTCTTGACCAAAGCTCCTACATATTACATTGTTTCCCCACAAATCCTCTCTCTATGGAACCTAGGTCTAGACTTCAGACTACCAGTCTTTCCTTTCCCAAGTGTCAGCTTTCTTACCATTAAATAGGGCTTTGCCTCTGGCCTTTCAATGGTCAGTCCTGACATGCCAATAAAAGGATTTTGTTTGTTCATATAAGTAATTGTGGTCTAATAGGGTCAAGAAAGCAATGGCTACAGTCATTGAATTAATGTCCTTCAATGGACTCTAAATCCAATCCATTCTTAGGATAATCTAGGAAAATCCTATTTTCTCTCCAGCAGCTTATTTTATGTAAGTCAGAGATAGTAAATAAATCCTGTTTGATGATATATGCCACAAGTTTAAAATATATTTTTAAATAAATACAATCTCAGATCCACATAGCATTTCTCCTTTTTTAAAATTTATTTTTATTGTCAGGGAGATGTACAGTGGGGTTATAGTATCATACGTAAGGTAGTAAGTACATTTATTGTCAAACTTGTTACCCCCTCCCTAGCATTTCTCTTTTAATAATAATAGCAGGAATGATAATAATAGTATCAATAATTTATTGATGCATGAGAAGAAGAGGAAGAGAAATATACTTCTGGCAAGTACAGAGGAAGGGAAATCCAATAGACTCTTTACCTTTTAGCACTAAAAGCTTGAATTAAAATGACTGAGCACTGTACTATAAATATAAATTTAAGAGTAGGGAAATGTGAAGAATAGCAGTCATGCTGAATGCAATAGGGCGTTCAGACTAGGTGTCACCTGGTGGGACAGGCAGGCACCTCTAGAAATGGTTTGGCTCACTCAAATCAACCTCAGCCATCAGGCTGGTTGAAGAGGACAATTTGGAAAGGGCAAGGTGGCACGATCCTTATGGCAGTGTGTGTCTCATCTTCACGTTTGCCTCTGCCTAGGCTAGGCAGTCTCCTCTCACTGGGCCCCTGGTTCACTCACTGAAAATAGAGTGGATTTCCATTGTCACCCATAATGCCCTCTCTAAGACTTTGGATTCTAGACCCAAATTCCTGGTTCTTGATTTTTGCCTGCATCTAGTTATGACAGGTCTTCTGGGCTCCTGCAACAGCTGCAGAGTTGGAATCTTCTGTCCAATGTGTCCCAAATATCCCTATCCTATTTTGTTTTTGTCTGACCCATGATGCTGTTGACCATGTTGTCATGTCATTCGTCTACGGGCTACACATTCTACATAGAAGCGGGGTTTGAGGTGGGCTTTTCTCTGTGCTCCAGATGTCTCACTCTCCTCTCAAGATGGAAGAGAGCGGGGAGAAGCCAGATGCAATTGCACAGACAGGAAGCTTTTTGCCTGATAGCAGTCCATGTTGGCTAGAAATAGGAAGTTGGATCTCAGACGGGCCTAATAGCAATGATAGAAAAGTCTAATGAAGCCACGGGAAAGCATCTCAAATCAAGTCATCCGCATTTCCAGCTCCATGATGAGCGAGGCGCAGAGCTACATTGAGAAGTAAGAAGTGGAAGGAGGAGGAGCAAGTGACTTGGAGGCAAAATGGATGGAGAAGCCACTACCTGCAGCCATTGGCAGGATCTCTTAGCTGGGGACTTGTGCGTTGGTTCATTCATATTTGATGGACCCTCTACTTCAGTGGCTAAACTCTTAGGTTCTGAGTCCAAAAGATTGATTTGCATCCCAGCTGTACTCACTGCTAGCAATGCTGTCATTGCTCCAGAATTTCTACACCGTAGTGCCTGAGGGGAGCCATCTGGTTGGAATCAAAGCTTGGGAACTTATCTTGAAACTGACTTGGCATGGAATTATACTACTGAAAGGAATTAAGTATCTATCTCTCAGAATGCCCGGGACAAGATGGTAGAGTAGTATCAGTCAGCTATTATCACCATGGTGCTACATAACAAACAACCACACAAGATTGTTTTTCCATGCTCCTGGATCCACCGGTCAAAAGGGAGATGGATTTTCTTCAGGATGCAAATCTTCAGTTCACAGCATGCTCAACTCAAGTGCTTGGCTAAGTCTGGCTCCCAGGGGATGGCTCTAGGTTTGCTCTACCTGACTAACAACTTCCTTGACCTTTGGCCCACTGGTTGGGGGAGGCGGGCTATTCTATTTTGCGTCTTATTAAAATAAGACGCAAAATATACCATACCTTAAACACCACAGAGAGTAAGAAATCCATCTCATTGGTGTTGATAACCACCTCTCTTCCTTCCAGTCATGCCCTCCTTTCCTCATGCTCTTGACTAAAGGTCCCTGTAGAACAGAAATTCTCTATTTACTGAGCACAACACGAGAGGAAATAGCTGTTAGGGTCCTTGTCAGAGGATAATTGGCTAACCCAAGATCTCCATTTCCTAGAATGCCTGTAACATTGAGAACTACAGAACAGAATGACACACATATCTCATACCAAAATGCACACCAAAAGTGCACTTGTGCACATGTATACACACACACACACGTGGAATTTAATCCCCCTATTTATCCTCTAGGTTACCAGCATTTGGGGCAAAGAAAACGTAAAAAAAAAAAAACAAGAAAGAAAGAAAGATTGAAACCAGAATTTCTCATTTTAAACTTTGCAGCTAATTCCATTAATTATGTTGTGATGCAATTAAGCATTTCATTTCAGAGCTATTAAAGCTTAAATTATTTATTAATAATTACAGATCATTACCTGATAGTGTTCACTCTGCAGAACAGGAGATGAATAATTTAGCAGTGTTGACATGGTTCTCTCTGCCAGGCCCTCTTTAGATGGTATCTATATTTGTACATGTCAGCTTGCCAATATGTATGCCTGTTTGTGAGAACCTATCTCCCCCTTCTGTTTTAGCGGGTCTTCCTGAATTCTGAATGTAGATTAGAATGTTTACTCTTCATGTTTATAACAGGGGCTTAAGTAAGGCAGGAATAATGACAATGTGGTATTGATAAAATGTGCACTTTCTTCTCATAGTTGGAATGGACTTCAGTTCTAAGAGTAAATGAGAATTATACTTATTCATTATAGAAGCTTTTCCTATTTCCCTCCCTTCTCTCCTAGGATTTTAAATAAATCATTGCCACAAAGAGGCATGACAATAGATGAATATTGTTTAAGTAATGTTTAAATACTGCTTTTTAATAAAAACATAAAACAAAATTATTAAAGTTTACACACACACACGAAGGATTACATGGTGAGTAAATGCAGGCAATAATTGAGAGGTAGTAATGATGTTACTTACAGAAAAGCCGAAGTCCAGTTATTATTGATCCTAACCAATCAATTTTAACACCATCCAGAGTGGTTCACCCTAATGTTGATCTGAGAAAGATTCTAACCCAAAACGTGAAATTACTTGAGACAAACATACCAGGAGGACTGCTGCTGGTACCCAATCACATACACTCAGTTTAGACGTAAGGCAGTGATGATCCGTGGTAAGAGCTCAGTGTGCAAGCCAGTGTTTCATTCAGCCGACATTTTTGGGTATGTAAGTGCTGTTCTGAATGCTAGGATATGACAGTAGTGGCCTGCAACACTCCTGGATTTGGAACCAAAGTTTTATAGCTTTCTAACCCCCCTTCTGGTAATTGGCTTAGGAATGGGGACAAGACTCTTCATTACACACAAGGTGATCCTTTACTTAAGAATCAATTCCTGAGTGTGCTCTCTATCTCTTTGTCCTGATGTTCACCCTTCAAAAAATATTCTTCCCCCAAATCACCATGCCATGGATGAATTCAAATTAAGACGATGTGTTCCCTGCCAGAACCCTAGCAGGGACCATAAAGAAGGCATGTGCTTTCTAATAAGCAAGTGTAACTTTTCTCTCAAACTCCAACAGCTTTTCATTCCTTGTGTCACAACTAGTTGTTGTATCCTGTGATGTTCTCTCCCCAGCTTTTTCTCCAAGATAGTTTTTATTGTGCTCGGATATATACAACATACTGCATGCCGTGCTAATCACTTTCGGTTAAAATTTGGTGGCATTAGCTCTATTCTCTATTTCCAGAAATCCTTCATCATCTTCAACAAAATCTCTGTACTTAGTAACCACCCTCCCTGTTCACCCCCACCTCACTCCATGGCAACCTCTATTCTAGCCTCTCTCTCTCTCTCTGAATTTGACTAGAGTAAGTACTTTATATAAGTGGAGTTGCACCGTATTTGTCCTTGTGTGTCTGGCTTATTTTAGTTAGCATAATGCTTTCAAGGTCTGTCCATGTTGCAGCCTCCATTAAGTTTTCTCTCCTTTTTAATTGCTGAATATTACCCACTAGATGCATGTCACACATTTGTTTATCCATTCATCTACTGTTGGATGCTTGGGTTATTTCTGCCCTTTAGCTATTGTAAATAATGCTGCTGTGAAGATTGGTGTATAAATATCTGTGAGCCCCTCTACTTTCAGTGCTTTTGGATACATAGCTAGGAGTAGAATTTCTGGGTTGTATGGTAATTTCACTTCTAAGCTTTCAAAAACGGCAATACTGATTTCCATGGCAGCTGTACATTTTATATTCCCACGAGGGTTCTGATTTCTTCTCATCCTGTTACTGGGTACATAAGTATTTATGCATTGATAGCTCCTTGTTCTATAGAAACATTTATCCATATATAATACCTTCTTTGTCCCTTGTGACCTCATTTTACCTAGCCTATTCTTTGACCACAGCTTAGGTTGCTACTTGTATGGGAGAGCATTCTCAAACTTCCAACCTGTTACCATTCTTCTTTTTGCCAGTCCTGGGGCTTGAACTCATGGCCTGCGTGAGCACTATCCCTGGCTTCTTTTTGCTCAAGGCTAGCACTCTACTTGAGCCACAGCGCCACCTCTGGCTTTTTCTATATACGTGGTGCTGAGGAATCGAACCCAGGGCTTCAAGTATATGTGGCAAGAACTCTACCTCTAGACTGTGGGGCATTCCCGGATGCCTTGCGCCAGAAGAGGAGGTCCCAGCCGGCCCCTGCAACCCAGAAAGGCGGTTCTAGCTGGCCCCACCTCCCAGCCTTGGGACCACGTGTGGCTAAGGTGGCCCCCGGTGGTGAACCCGGAGGCGGTCCTGTGGGCTGTGACTTAGAATTAGGCCGCCTCTTAGGATTGGTCCCTCGGCCCTCCACCCTTGACTGACAGCTCAGGCCTCCCTTCACAGTCCCATGCGCTGACATCTCTCTGTCTGATTGTCCTCAGGCGAGGGAGGGCTGGGTGCTCGCGGTCTGTGGACCCTTCTCCTTTCTTGGCCGGGTGAGCTTCCCCGTCTCTCCCGCAGGCCGGGAGAGCACTGGAGGCTGAGACCCCAACACTAGACTACATTCCCAGCCCTCCCCCCCATTAGCATTTTTTTTCCGAATAATTATTTATTTATTGTCAAATTGATGTACAGAGGGGTCACAGTTATATACGTAAGGCATTGGGTACATTTCTTGTACAATTTGTTTTTACATCTAAAGTAAGTGCTGCCTTACTGATGACATTGAGTTGAACTACGTTATTTATAATCATACTGCCCATCTCTATCTTTTATTAGATTTGCTTAATCCATTTAACTTTAAAATAACTACTGATGAGGAATTAGCTTCTGTCATTTTGCTATTTGTTTTATCCATGCCCTAAAGAATTTTTATCCAGATTTCCTCTATGCTGACTTCTTTTGTGTTGTAGTAGGTTTTGTTGTGATGAATCATTTTAATTTTCTTCTTATTCCTTCTGGTGTCTACTATATAAATATTTTTCCTTGTGATTATCAGTAAAATTCAATTTAACACCCTAAAAATTTAAAACAATCTTATTTGTATTTGAACCAGCTTAACTTAACTGTTCCTATGTAATTTTGCCCTACCCCTTCTCATTATTGATACCATAGAGCATATGAATAACAGATTTACAACATAGATTTAAAATACATATGATTTTTATGTATGTCTTCAAAGTCATATGCAAATAAACATTGGAATCACAAATCCAAGCTATACTACTGGTAGCTTTTATAATAGTGTACACTTACCTTCCCCAGAGATCTTTATTTGATAATACAACATTATCCTCCTCCTCCTATTCCTCTTCCTCTCCTTTTCCTTTCTCTTCCTGGTCTACTTACTATTGTTTGGTATTGGGGATAGAACTCAGAGCCCTGTGTATGGTAAACATGTGTTCTACTACTGAGCTACACCTCCAGTATCACACCATAAAACTCTGTTTTATTCTACAAAATTGTTCAAAGCATAGTCTAAGACTACCATCAGACTGTATCTCTAAGGTATATAGAAAATAGAAATGAATCCATATTTAGACTTGGGCCCCATTGTACATATGCAAATATTTCACAGTCTCCTAAAATGTTAAATCCCAAACACTCCTGGTCCCAAGTATTTCAAGTGATAGATAGTCACTTTATCTTTTCCAACCAGAAATACACTTTCCTGGAATTTTGTGTTTATCTTTCTTATGAACATCTTTATACAGTTACATATATAACCTCAAATATGTAACTACATCTTAATGTTATCATGCTCACGGCCCTTTTTGCAATTTGTTTATTATGGCAAATTTAGAGAAATTAGCTGGGATTACTGTTTGGTCATTTTGTGATGGCATTGGATTATTGGGCAGAAGAAAATTTTCAATGCCTTGCTGAGGGTATCAATATGCCTAGACTATAACGTTAAGAAGATTAACCCCTACAAAAATTTTAAAAAAGAAGATTAACCTGCAAAAGGGTAATTTTAACACAATTATCCTATTACCACTAGTGACTTTTCAAAATCCATAAGTTATTGTTATTTTTTCTTTTAATACATGATAATAGCTATTTGTAATGATCTTAGTTTAGATTATTATAGTCATATTGTAGGCTTAAAGGAATTATTGCAATCCAACAAAAAGTTAGAGAATATAATATAACCTCCCTTTGAACAAAATTAACACAAGTCTCCAGAGTAATGTCTTGGGTTTGTCCATTACTTAGCTGTTCAAGGCAGCTTTCCATAGATCATCCATCTCCCTAGAGTTCAGAGAGAAGAAGGAAGAAATAGAAAGTCTGAATATTTTTATCAGAATTATAAGAAGAGCAAGAAAAAAACTACTAATAACATAAATTTGAGGTTACCAAATGTCCATTAAAAAGGTCAGTTAGCAAATACTTTTGATTTAAAGGCTACACAATAGTCTATACAAGCCCTATTCCTCTGCTGAAAACTGACATTACAGCACAGAAAACCACAAACAATCTATGAGCATATGGGTGTGGCTGGGCTGTAATACTAATTTATTTTCAAACAGGATGATCATGATGAACATCCCACACATATGCCCGTTATTTCAAAACTGGACACTAAGACAGGTTTACCTGTTTGTCGGTCTGAGGTCCCCTAGACTACAGAAACAATTTCCAAAGTGAGGCCGAGTTCCTGAGTCAACTCGTCCCTGAAGCTGAGGGTTATGTAGGGAACCTGAGGGATGGTTACCCTCTCTGTGCTATAACGTGTGCAGCTCAGGGCACGAATGCTTTCGTTTATGTGTGTCTCATGGGGATTTGTTTTCCTTGTTTGCTACAACAGAAGGTATAGAGTTTTCTTTCTGCTTAATTTGTTTATTTTTGCTCACCAGGATTTTGACTAACATGTTAGCTATGTACAAACACGTTTCTTTATCAGTATACCTTAGTAAACTGTTTTTCTCCTGGAATTACACTAACACTTTCAACAGCATATATATATATATATATATATATATATATATTACATATATATCTAAAACAATGTCTATAGCATTACATATGTGTATATGCATGTATATGTGTATATACATGTATATGTTTATATGTGTATACATTATGTGTATATATACACACATGTATGTATATATATTAGTTTGTATATATGATATGTATATATTAGGATGCATATATTATCTTCCCCAGGGTCACATTGATTGAGAGGCCAATCATACAAAATTGGTCATAATGTCAGTATTCTCTAGTTTATAATCTTCTCTGGCAAAAGAACTGAGGAGCAGTCCCCCAAATGGACCCCTAGCTTTGCCTACAACATACCTTTGAATAGCCATCTTTCAGGTGGCCATCTGCACATATTTTATGCTCTTCTTCACCTCTGATGACATAATCTTGCATTTTATTAGAGTCCTTATGTCCATCACTCCATGAGTGCTTAGCTAGAAACATCAAGGGGAACAATGGGAAGATAACATAAGTGACATCAGACTGTGCTAAACTCCCTGTTCTCTTGAGTCACTAGGCAAGTAAGGTCTAAGTACATTATTATTGGTTGGGTCTTTGGGGAGTGAGGATCATAGATGGAAGGAAAGAAGAGAGGAACTTGCAATTCAGCCCGGAAGTATTTCCATCCATTCAGGAAGGCAGAGTGAGAGAACTGATTTTAGCAGCTGATCTCAAAGTTATTAATACCTTAGTTAGACCACAGGCCCTGCATAGTCCTGTCACCAAGAAGAGAGAGCTTGAGATCATTGAGGACACTGGATATCAACAAAACTCTCATTTTGTGATTTCTGGCTTCTTTAGGGCCTGTCCTTAAGGAATAGCTTACCTACTTTTAATGGAAAGCAAATGGGAGTAAAAAGTTTGGTTGGAATCTCTTGAGGTCATGTATATCCCAAGGGTTAGCCTGCTGCTTGTTCTTTCTCCTGCACTGGTGTCCAGCACCGTGCGTAATTGAAAGCTGAACAAGTACCTTTGGATGCAGAGATTTTCCTGTAGGGGAGAAAGCAGCATGGGAAGGCTTCTAATGTAGAATGATCACTTCCCATCCATCTCTGTTATTCAGTCAGAGCAGGTCTGCCAGGTGACCCAGTCCCAGGGGTGACAAATGTACATACTGACTCTAGGCTCCCAGAGGAGCTGTCACTCCTATGGGTAGCAGCTCACTCCATTAGCTAATGAGAGTGCCAGAGGGAGATAAACACCCATTAGGCAAGCTCTCTCTTGGGCATTGACCTTTTCAGTGGAGTCTGCCACAGATGGGCAGAGGGAGGAAGACACTGAGATAACTACAAACACCTAAACAGCCAGACCTGGCCTCTGTGCAAAGGACCCTGGGATGCCAGGCCTTTTTAACTTGGCACACAGAATTTGCTGCTGTTTGAATTTGCAAACTAATGATAAGAAATAATTGCTAAATAGCTCACTAACTGACAGGAAATTGTCCTTGTTTCTCCATAACAATGCACCAAGACTATTCAATTAGGGCTACCATAGATTTTTTTTAAAAAAATGTATTTGTTTACACAATTCATTTCTAACAACGTGAGTAAATGAGAGCAATAGGAGGTCTGGGGAGTGGCTGGCCGGGGAGGCAGCAAAGATAAAGCTGAGGTTTGGTAGATCTCTCCTATGAGGATAATCAGGGGGAAACGATATACCAAGAGGATCTAGAACAGGCAGCCTCTTCAGCATACTTGATGTGAGGAAAGGGGGGGGGGGGCGTTGTAAACCAGACAAAACTCACCGGATCTGCCCACCTCAGCCAGGAGCTCCAGATATGGGGCCGGGACTCGCAGGAAGACACCACTGACTCCAGCAGGTACCCAGAAATGTCCCGCATCCCCTCCCCACCTTGGACCTCATCCTCCTTTTACAGCCTCTCCCCAGATTCAAGTTCGACTGCCCAGAAACAGAGCTTAATCTTACTTTTATTTCTGATGAACCTGGAGTTAACAGAAGGCCCAGTGTAGATTTAGTTCCTTCCAAAGAATTGAAATAACAGTTCTTTTTTTTTTTTTTTTTTGGCCAGTCCTGGGCCTTGGACTCAGGGCCTGAGCACTGTCCCTGGCTTCTTCCGCTCAAGGCTAGCACTCCGCCACTTGAGCCACAGCGCCACTTCTGTCCGTTTTCTGTATATGTGGTGCTGGGGAATCGAACCTAGGGCCTCGTGTATCCGAGGCAGGCACTCTTGCCACTAGGCTATATCCCCAGCCCGAAATAACAGTTCTTAAGAACAACAAAATCAGTTTAACCTATGAGAAACGAACCTCTCGTGATGGAATTACTAACAGTGGTGGAGAGGTGAGTTAGTGCTGGGTGTCTTGTAAGAGTTGCCCTAAAGGCTCTTCAGGCACCAGCTTTATTACTCCACCAGGGCAAAGAACAGCAAATCATGCATTGCAAAAGCCACCTTGGTGAATCTGTTCAACATCTGTGCATCTGAGTCTCCTTCCTGGTTGGTATATATTGATTGATTGAATGAATGAGAGAGTGAGTGACCAAAGCAATGTGATTTTAAGGTAATTAGTTAATTCTCTTTGAGCAAAACTACTTACATGAATTAGAGATCCTCTTCCCCGCAATGTCTCCTGAAGAGCTATGGCAACATTTGAGGGGCAAGCAAGAAATGGGGAGACAATATTCACCGTTTAGGGCAAATATTCACCCAGAACCAACCTCCTGTTCCTTAGTGTTATTGGGAGTTAATGGCAGAGCTTTTCTCAACCTGGTGATAGCACCATCTCTCCCATGCATTGGAACCTTCCAGAAGTTCTGAGGTAAGGAAGGCCAGGAGCAAAAGCCACAGCAAATGCTATCTTCAGTGAAGTTAGATTTCCTGGGTGAATCAAAGCACAGATTTTCCTCTCCTCCCCTATTGTACATAAACATAGGGAACCCACAAAGCCTGCCTTCACAGTTCTTCTTTACTTACAGAAGCGAATCAGTGTTGTAATTTATTGTTCTCATTGCAGGAGTTTTCAGAGCAGAAACTTAAAAGTTTTCCCTGAACATTCAAGTAAAATCCAATCTCTTTTCCCTTCCTACTCCTTTTATCCCCTCCCTCTAGTGTCTCTTTCTCCACCCAACCCCACACCAGAGACACAAAAATCTGTGGGAGAGAAGGCTCGCTCCTCCTGCCTCAGAACCCAATTACAGTTGACTGTTGCGAACTTAACGTTCACAGCCATGAAATTATGCTATAGACGCTTTATAGAAATCACTCAATCAAACAGAGTGAAACCTTTTTTATATGGTAATCATTTCCCACCATCAAATTTCATAGGAAAGAACAGTTTGATTGAACCACCTAGTTAAACTGTGTATGAAATTAGTCATTCTCACCATAAACAATGTTCTGCTGCCTTCTCAGACAAAAGCTAACACGATCAAGGTGGTAATTGGTTAGGAAACGACAGGTTCTAATTCTGCCTGGATTGTGTTCTAGCTCCTTCCACCATTGAACTGGAAATTCTGAAATTAGATGTGTAGCCTCTTTGGGTTAACTGAGTAGACAAAGCCTCATATTTGAACCCCTGTCAGAAGAATTAGTAATGGGATATAGGCAAGCCACTAGCTCTCTCTGGACCCGTGCAATTAGGAGCTAGACTCTGTCTCTGTGATCTATAGTAAAATTACTTGACAGAATTAGCTTCTGACTCTGTGAACTACAAGGGCCTTCTCCATTGGAGCCTTTGAATGAGACTACTTCTTTAGGACAAAGGCAAAAGAATGGAATGGGATGAAAATAAGCATATGAGATGAAATCAGTTCCTTCATAATAAGCCATTGTGGTGTGTTTGTGGACAGACAATAATTATCTCAAATATGAATGACCTCTCCTGTTTTTATTAAACAAGCATGAACTACTTCATAGGCCTGCTAGGCTCATCCTTTTCTCTTTCAAGTAGCTGTTTTTGATACTTATTTATAACCACAGGGCTTTATTTCCCTTCCCTACTGAGCCACAATGGTCACCCCTGCCCCACCTGAGTGCCACAGGCTCTGGCTACCCTGCTGGCCACAAGGCACTTCCTGGAGAGGGCCTCAGGTGTAGCCATGCATACATCACAAGCTGTAGTTCTGAGTTGTTAAGGACCTAGGCATAATAGCTTCTAGCTGTGAGCTCTCCTTACTTCCCTTCCAGCAATGCTGTTAGTTTAGTTTATGATACCATTTTGTAAGTTCTGAGCCTGTGGTCTTAGCAGGGATTCCAACTGCTTGGCCAGTACCAGACTTTTTATTTCCCTATAATGTTAACAGTCTATAAATGAGTGTCACATATTTGATTAACTTTTTATAACCATCCCATGAGGTAGGTAATGCTCATTATCCCCAATATGCAGGTAA
This sequence comes from Perognathus longimembris pacificus, assembly GCF_023159225.1. Lineage (NCBI taxonomy): Eukaryota > Metazoa > Chordata > Mammalia > Rodentia > Heteromyidae > Perognathus > Perognathus longimembris. The sequence continues at coordinate 9,598,062 of NC_063181.1, read as the reverse complement.
GAAAGTAAAGGTGCAAAGAGATGACTGTGACTTTGTTCAGTCTCTCAGCTACAAAATGTGAGTGCCCAAATGGAGGGCTTTGTACCACAGTTGCCAAAAAAACTTTAGAATAACAAGCATCACAACAGCTATAAAAAGCAGGGAGCCTGGGGTAGGCTCAGGCTTCACTCACAAGCTTGGATCTTGGCTGGACTTTCTTCATGATCTGGTATGTTCTGAACACAGGGGTCTTGGGCTATTCAAAAGGAGGAACCACAAGGCCCCATCTGCCTGCCTCTGGTGTCTCCGTACCTCTCCCACAGTCTATGGAACAAAGCAAGTCATAAGGACAATCTAAAGTCAATGACTTGGGAAGTTGATTCTGCTTCTTGGGAGAGAGAGCTGCAAAACACCATGTCATAGTCTTAATCTGCCACAAATGGTTACCAAGAGGTAGAAGTTAGCCAGGTGCCAATGGCTCAAGCCTGTAATCCTAGCTACTCGGGAGGCCAAGATCTGAGGATGGCAGTTCAAAACCACCCCAAGGCAGAATAGTCCCCATGAGACTCTTATCTCCAGTAAGCCACTGAAAAAAAATGGAAGTGGTGCTCTGGTACAAAGTGGTAGAGCACTAGTACAAAGTGGTAGAGCACTAGTCTTGAGCAAAAAGAGCTCAGGGACAGCTCCCAGACCCTAGTTCAAGCCCCACAATTGACCAAAAAAAAATAAAAAATGGAATGGGAAGCTGCCCAGCAAGGAAGCCTAGGCAGGAAACACTGAGAATCTCACTCTAGGACTTGTTAATGCTATCTTTCAAGTAATCCTCGTGCTCAGCTAGATAGCTGACTGCACACAGCCAGATACTTCTAGCCCCTCATTTTCATTTACTTCCTAATTGTATGCACATCTTTAAATACAGCTCAGAGTTCACTAGAATGAATGGATGGATTTGGGGATCCATGGGTCTCCCTCAGCAGGCTTGCTCACACCAGCAGGGGGTGTTGGTATTTTGCTCCTATGAATACTGTTTTCTCTTTCTTAGGAATAACACTTCCTGACGTGGAGCTATAAAGGTCATGTCAGGTAAAGACCATAATATGCACAGCAGGGGCTGGCATGGTACTGGGTGTTAAATGAGTCTTGTTTCTCTGTCTTTGGCTATAAGCTCTGCCTTAGGGGTTTCCATCTGCAGAGTCAAAAGGACACAGGGAGAAATTGCCAGTGAGACCAGAGAGGGGAAATGACTTACTTAAGGACACTTGATAGCAGAACATACTTCTTTATTTACCATCATATCTAGGCTCATGCTGGCATGATATTGATACATGATAAATATTTGTGGAAGGAACAAATGCTCTTTTGTGCTCTGAATTTGTGCCTTAGGTACTGGGAAAAGGACGTAAGAAATGGTAACCTGGCTGCTTGAGACATTTCTCATGGATCCTCTCGAGTAGCTAGGACATAAACAGAGTCTAACACAGTTTCCTCCCTGTTGTAGAAAGTGGGACTTAATTCCACACAAAATAGGTCTATAGGCTTGTCGTTTGTCATAGTAGGAAGGAGCTACATGGCTTGGATTGTATGCCTCTCTCTGCTTCCATAGCCTCACAACCTTGGGCTTATTATCTGACTCTAGAGCTCACATTCCTCTCTCACTTGGTCAAGAAGCTGTGTGATCAGGAAACATACCTCTAAAGTTCTTTCCAAAGTTGGCACATCTCAAGTGCAACTCTTTATGATATGACTTCTCCATATAGTGCCATTCTCAAAGGGTGGAGAGTGGGAAAGGAAGGGCACAGGGAAGATGTGGGCAAGGTTTTCCGTACTCAGTACAGAGTGGCTTCCATTACAGGTCATGAAACTTCCCCTAGACAGTTGAGCTTAGTGTCTTCTCAGCACCCTGAACTTGCTTTCCTGAGACTTCCAGCCACTCAGTTTCTGACTCCAGTGGGATTCAGCCAGCTCTGTGAACTCTACCATGTGGTTGCATAGACAAGGATGCTGGGGAGCTTTTTCTTCACCTGGAAAAGCACCCCCAGTCTGGCATTGTTGTCCCTAGAGTGTCCCAATTTCCCTGAACAGTCATAGTGGACTTGTTCTGAGAGCACACACAGTCACCATGCCATGGAGATCTTCCTGAGATTTATTTCAGCTCTTTTGTCTCTTCTAGTTCATCAGATGGAGTAGTGAATGTGACAGAGGAGTCGAGCTGGAAGAAAGAGTTGTGATCAAGAGTCCAGGGACTTGAAGAACTAAGAGGAGGAATGAGATAAATACTGAAAAGTGGAGCCTTTTATTGGAGCAGTGACCACACTTTCCTTCAGATTGCCTTCTCTTGTGAGTCAGTTTTCAAATACGTATCATCCAATTACTTCTCCAAACCCTTTGCCAGCTCCTATGCCAAAAGAGGAATTCCACTCTTGGCTTGCAGGTTGGCAATCAGCTTGTAAGGGAGAACTGGGGAGATGGCTCAATGTGTAGAATGGTTATCTACCATGGGTGAGGAACTAGGTTGGAGCTCCCCCTATTCAGAGTAAAAACCAAAATGTCAAATGCGTGGGAGAGGAGGGTTGTGCAGAGTCAGGAACACCTGTGGTCACAAGAGTCCTCCCTCTAGTTAAGTGGGGAGGAGAGGCTGACTGCTGGCATACATCTGCCTGCAAGTGCTTTTCCATCACTGAGCAGCAGAACCAGCTGCCTTGCTTTCTGAGCCACCCTGTCCCTGATGCCTGTGAGGCTGTTCTGATGGGAGTCAGATGAGATACTGAGACCCTGCAAAGGCAATGCTCATTCATTGCTGTGAGCACAAGCTCAAGCCATGGTGGCCTTTCCAACCAAGAAGACTGAAAAGTCGATCTTCCTCATGGTAGAAGCTACAGTGGGAGCTCTCTGTGAGTGAGGAATGAGCTTCTGTCACTTTTAAATGAAACCAGACCCAAAGGAGATTCCTGCTGAAGTGATGGAGGGGTGACAGGGATGTATGTCAATGCGACCAATGGAAGGTTCACCAGGACTGGCCTCACAGGTGCTTCTGGCCCTGCTGCTCCCCAGCCTTAGAACCCAGCTTCCCTATGAATGCCTATTCCTTCATTTCGGAAGTTCTCAAAAGGATCTGATCTTACTGTGATCCCCTTTGCAGTGACTGAGCCCCTGGGACTGACTCACTGGCCATTTCTCCCTGTCTCTCTAACCGTCATAGTTTCTAATCTTAGCTACTACCTTGCTTCAAATGAGTTCTTTCAGCAATAACATCCAGTGGTGTTATTGGTCCCAGGGCTAGACTCAAATTCGCACCAAAAGAATTTTCCGGAGATGGCTCATTCTAGATCTATTGTTCAAATGGATTCCGTGTATCACAGGCATGATGGACCAGAATAGTCGTAACAGCACTATTCACAAAAGCAAAATCCCGGAGACAGTGAAAATGGTCATCTAGGGAAGAATGGATAAATAAAGCATGAGATATTCATTCCATAGAATATTCTGTTGCAGCCACAGAGAGCAAGCTAGACCCATTTGAGTAATCTAAGATGAAGTGTGGATGGTACTAGGGTTTGAATTCTGGGCCTTGTGGTTGCTAGATATGTGGTCTATCACTTGAGTCATGTCTCCAGCCCTTTAATGTTTTGTCATGAGGAGAAAAAATGAATCCTAAGCAATTGCATACAACCCGGTATCCTTCTTACAAAGTTATTTGGGAACTTAGGTTTTAGGAAAGCATACAGTTATGATACAACCCAATTTTAAAACAGTCAAAATAGAAAAGGACTTAGAATGATGGTCATTTTTTTTTTTACTGGAGGGAGTAGAGGCACTGAAGTTCAACTTAGGTTATTGATTGTTTGGAGTGGAAGATTTTTTGTGTGTGTACCGGAATTTGAATTCAGGGTAGGATTAGTGCTCTACCATGTATACCATTATTGGAGCTGTAGTTTTCATTGCCTGTTTTTAAGATAAGGTCTTGCTTCCTGCTCATGGACACACCTGAGCCATCATCTGCCTACTTTGGGCTTTTCATCATGGATGGGATCACAGCTTCTTTCAGTGGAGTTGGGAGTCTTGCAGACTTTTCTGCCTAGGATGCCTCAAAACCACTGTCCTTCCCATGTTAGCCTCCCACATAGCTTGGGATGACAGGCACATGGACACTTTTCCCTACTATGGATTGAGAAGGGGTCTCAACTTCTCTTTCTGGATGGCCTTGCACCACGATCCTCTGAATCCTAATCTCAGTGATCTCATAGGATAACACGGTGAGCCATAGGCATTTGCTTGAGTATAGGATTTATGAGTGCTAATTACAGTATGAAGAGTAACTAACTAAATGGACAAAAAAATCACCAAGCCATTCACCGTTTCCAAAAGTGAGATTCAATCATGATATAAGATTATGATTAATTTATTTCTAGGTACCTGTGGAAAATCTCCCAGGGAGGAGGATAAGGTGGTCTTAATTTATCACCAAGAAGTAATAGATATAGTTGAGTGGCAGACATCTTCTTTCCATTCCCAAGGTGACAGGAGAATGACTATGAAGTCCAAGACTATTTTTTAATCATGTGTACATCTCCAGTCATTGCCCTTACTATCAGCTTTCTATTATTGTTACAACAAATGATCATAAATGTATTAGCTTCACATAGCCCAAGTTTACTGTGAATTTCTACAGGTCAGAAGTCGGACATAGGTCCCTGTGTATGTCCATAGGACTGTATTCCTTTCTGTAGGTTTAAGAGATGATCTATTTCATTGCTCTTTTTTTCTTCATCCTCTAGAAATGACCACATTCATGCCCCTGTCTCCATCTTCAAGCAGCATGTGGAATTGATTCCCTCTCATAGTGCATCAATGTGACTATATTTGGTTTCCTTCTCCACTTCTAAAGGAGCCCTGTGGTTTCACAGTAATTGAGGATCTCTCTCTGTCTCAAGATCCTTAATCAAATGTCATCTACAAAGTCCCTTTTTCCATACCAGGTAAAGTAACACAGTCACCAGTTACAGAAATTTGGAGAGCCTTTATCTTCCCACCATACCCCTTGGGGACACATTCAATTAGCTCATTTATACAACCCGTTCCTCTTCCTTCCTCTCTGCTCCAGTTGTTTTGGAATCAGCCACTTTGAAGGTACAATACTGGAGGACAGAAAGGGAAATTAATAGACTGGGAAAGCAGGAGCAGGATACATTAGGGGCTTGACTCAGTCGTAGAAATCTCTAGTCCCCGAGTGAAGTCAGGCTGAATCAGTCTCTAACTCATTTCATTGAGCAGGATATTGGAAGTCTGGACCATAGCAGCTGGGTGCATCGAGGCATGCAAGCTTGCTTTGGAAACAGGAAGCCCTGACAATGTGGATTTAAGAGGAAAGTCAAGAAATTCAAACTCTTATATAGAGATGTAATATCAAAGCTGGCAAGCCATGTTTGGGAGCCCAGATCAATGTGCTCAATCAATAGCCTCCAGCCAAGACTGGCAGGGATTTCTCTTTTCCCTTTGCTTAGTAAGTTTCTTCTCAGAGTCCATTTTAGGGCAGTCCATCTTAGGGATACAAGAGATCTATGGAAAATAAGTGAAGGAAGACGGACTTCTCAATATACATACAAAGCATGAAAAGATGAGGACAAAAATTCCCGACTTGGGCTGGGGATATAGCCTAGTGGCAAGAGTGCCTGCCTCGGATACACGAGGCCCTAGGTTCGATTCCCCAGCACCACATATACAGAAAATGGCCAGAAGCGGCGCTGTGGCTCAAGTGGCAGAGTGCTAGCCTTGAGTGGGAAGAAACCAGGGACAGTGCTCAGGCCCTGAGTCCAAGGCCCAGGACTGGCAAAAAAAAAAAAAAAAAAAAATTCCCGACTTGTTTCATGTGAAGGGACACAAAATAAAAACCCTGGTCAGGCCCATTCAAGTCACCTGGATAAGTCAGTAACCCAGTTTCTAATGTAAATAACAAGATTGTTTCTCTGATCCTTTTCAGCCATGCAGCTTGATGAGTGCACTACTCCTTGCACTCAACTATTTAGCCTGCTGTCTGCTGCTGCCAGCTAAATGCCAGGCATGGCTTTGCCTTCAACACAGCTTTATCTCTGCAGGCATCTGCTGCACCCCTGTGCTTGCACTTGCCAGGGAGCCATGAGGTCAGTGCAGCACAGTGGTGGGCAAGGGTTGACTCAGACACTTACATGACCAATACTTATCCCATTCCACACACGTGCTGTTAGCTAGACGTTGGCTGTGGTGGGATTACTTACACCAGAGAAATTGGTACTAGGCACCAATTGGGATTCTCCTTTCATTACCACTGGAGCCCATTGATCAGAATCTGCCACCTGGATGGGCTTACTACTGCTTACTTCTCACCACTCCTGGGAAGCAGAGAGCCATAGCAAGAGCTATGGCTCTGGAGGCTATCACCCAGCTTCCCCATCTAGGTTTGCCATTTAGATCTGTTTCACCTGAGAAGTCATGTAATGACATGTCCTGTATAATAAGACTGCTATCAGGACTGAATGAGCTAATGTATATAACACCTAGCCCATGACTAAGTACATCAGAACCCCTTGGTAAGTGGGATATTGGACTCACTGCCAGAATCACCACATAGGGGTATTTAGCAACACTGCACTAAGAGGAAAGAAGGGAGGGAGGAAAGGAGGGGAGGGGAGAGGGGAAGAAGGAAGGAAGGAAGCAAGCAAGGAAGGAAGGAAGGCTTCTCCTTTTGCATATTAGGAACTCATGAATGCGGGCCCCTTCCATATTAGTAACTTACAGAGTTAAGTGAAACTTTCATTCCCATGTATCATGGGGGGGGGGGGCCAAGAATGGAAATAACTGTAACAAGAGGGGTCACTCGTCTCCACACTCTGATGGTTTCTCACCACACTGATTATCTGCCTCACTCTCTGTCCCCTCGATGTCAGATCTTTGCTGAGTTTTCACAGCTTTCTAAGTGCTACCAGAAAGTAGACATCTGATGGACCGCCACACTGAGATTCAACAGCCAGCTCACAGAATAGGCCTGCAGTGCTGAAACCAACACTGGGATCTCAAGGCCAGAAAGAAACGAAGGACCTTTGTTATCTGGAGCTGTATGCACTCAAGGGTACTCCATCCTCACTGAGTATTAATCCAGAGAAAATCAGGTTAAATCATATCTCTGTTGACTAAAGCCCTATATAAAGAAGCATCCTCTCAAATGAAAGGCATAAAATAGGAAATCTGGAGGGAAACAAGATACAGGGGTGAATTGGAAGCCAGTATTTTTGTCCTTGTTTTCCATAGTAGTGTTGTGAAGGAACAGCAAATAAATGCCATGAGTGCTTAGCCCTCCCACGGATGCCCATGGCAGACACACCTAATTGATCATACCCCCCTCACCCCCCGCCTCAGCTCACAAGCTGCTCAAAATGCGTCTCAAAGCAACACTCTCGGCAGCCATTATCAATCAATCAGAGGAGCATGTGGTATTAAAATATATTTCCCATCCTCCGTTTAGATGAATCAGGGGAGTGGATGAAATGCTATTATGAGGACCTTGCTAATCCTAGGATCCCATAATATTCAATAATACTCAGTGATGCCACTGATATCAAATTGGATCCTCAATCCTTTGCAGTACTGCTTATTTCCCCCTGCATTCACTAAGATCGTGGTTTGTCACATGTCTTCAGCTGATCAAATATTGATGATTATGGTGGCATGCTAACTGTTGCTAATATTAACTCAATAATAATAATAGTTTATTCTATATTTTCTGGCTTAAAAAAAGGCATATTTTAGCTTGATAATTACAATAGTCCCCTCAAGCCTTCCTCCTCCTGATGCCTAAGCCCACTAGTAAGACATGGAAGGTACCCTGTGAATATAAATTTCTCCCACACCCTTATTACCCACTTACCTTCATTGGCATTGTTAAGTGACATTTCTCTCCTTTATACATGTCAATAAGAATGATAAGTGCCAAATTTTAATCTGATGTCTGTCAAATCAGCTTGAGAAAAAGACACTTTTTCCTTACCAGTCGGTAGCGCAGGAAAAAGCAAGCCTGTCCATATTCTGCCTATACACTGACTAGCCTTTGCTGAATACTTTGGTCACTCTGTTGGACTTTCAGCTCCTGACCTTCATTGGATGTGTCCCTTTATTTTACAATTTACAAAACCCTAAATACAAACTGAGGAAAGGACTGCCCAAGGCTTCATTTGGAAATTTGGTGTCAGAGAACAACCGGAACTCAGGGCTGTGAAACTTGAACTTCACACCAATTTACATGACTTTGTGCTTTTCAGTTACTTGTAATCTAATGGACAAGTTAGAATAATTAAATAAGATCCAGTTCTCAGTTTTGAATTGAGTTGCTCTGTTTTGAAGAAGTCACTGCATGTGAGTGCTAAGTTTAGAGGCCGTGCAGGTCAGGATACATTTGTTGTGGAATGTTTCCACACTATAGGCATATACACATTTGTATTTGCATTCCTTCCCACACATGAATACCCAGCACAGCACACACTTGTTAATTTAATTTATTTATAAACATAACCTGCCAAATTTTGAGATGATGAATGATTTGGGGCTTTAATAAATCCAACATTGAATGAGCCCAAGAAATTGTCTAGTGTCAGCTTTTCGCTAAATGCAATTAGTCATGTGGAAATATTACAGATATAAAAAATAATCTTCAGCTGGATTTCATAAATTTGGTAAAGTACACAGAATGTAGGAAAGCTCCTTGTTCAGAAAGAGAAAAATGGAATAAGAGAGAGAAGACAGTGATAGAGGGAGGAATAAAGAATAAGAGAAAGGAAGGAAGGGAAGGACAGAGGAGGGGCAGAGAGGAGAGGGAAGGGAGCAGGAGGAGAAGTAGAGAGGAAAATAGGAAATGAAAAACAATATTGCCAAAAAAAGAGTGCAAGAAGCTCCCTGTGCTCTCTAGGTTACATTAATGCTATTTTTCCTTCTGGGTCAAGTACGTAATGCTATTCTTTACATCTTCCGTGCCTAACATATACTTAGTACTATAGATAGGATGACAGCTCCTTACTTTGGTGCCTTCTCTACCTACTTCCACACTCATTTATTCCCTCTGCCCTCAAGAGTGGGGCTCTGGTAAGTTTCCCTAAAAAGACTTAAAAAAAGAACTGAGTATTGTTGGCCAGCAGAGCTCCTGTACAAAGCTGCAGTCTTTAATAATAGACATTATCTTGCTGCTCTGAGACGTTGCTTGCTTCTAGTCCTTCTCTCCCCTGAGATTTCTCCTCTGAAGCTTTGGCTTTGTGACCCCAGAAGAGCCAGCACCAAGAGAAATGATCTTCTAGAAAAAACATTCCCAGGCCACCAGCTGCTGGTCTAGGACGTCGGTATATAATAGGTCCCCAAGAAATACGTTCTGAGTGAAGGAGTTGTTTTGATTTTCCTCGTTTTCTCTAAGCTAAGGAAAAATGCACTCAAAACTGACAAGTTTTGTTTTTTAAAGAGTACATAGAAAGAGGCCAGTATATCTCAGGGTACTGCTTTCTCTCTCTTTTTTTTTTCTTCAGTTCTTTATTGCTAAAGTGATGTACAGAGGGGTTGCAGTTTCATACGTAAGGCAGTGAGTACATTTCTTATCCAACTTGTTACCTCCTCCCAGGGTACCGTATTCTAACAATGGAACATCCATTTGGTGGAACAACTTCTTGAGGCCATTTGCAAGATGAGCCCATATGAGGCCATCTTCTGCTAATGGGACCAAAGTTTATTCTTTACTATGGGCTATGCATTGCCATTGCTTGGTTCTGTGACACAAATATGCCGTAGGGGCACTACATCACTGTCCAACACAAGGACTTCAGCTTTATCACTTCCTACCCATTCCGTGACCTTCGATCACCTACACTCTCCATACCTCAGCTTCTCATCTGGAAAGAGAAAAATTGCAGGTTAAGAAACTTGTTGATATCAAAAGTGTTGTGGATTTGGGAATATTTGTAAAATAATAATAATAATAGTAATAATAATAATGGGACTAGAACTCATGTCTGCCAATACAAAATCCACTTGTGCTCTGTAGACACCTTACATACTTGGTCCCATAGCATCCTTACAGACTTAAGGTTAGTTCACCAGCGCGTCAGATGGTACTCATCACCTGAGAGCAGACAGAACATTCTTCACTTTGTGGAGTCATGTCAGCACTGAAAAAGTTTCAGCTTTGTGAACATTTGGGCTTTAAAGATTAGGAAGATAGACTTGGATAGTTGTAGAGGATAGTTGTAGATACTTAGTTGTAGAGGATTTACTGAGCTAGTATAATTTATATTTGAACGTAGTAACTGCAGTGCTGGATTTAGCTATTCTTTTTCTTAAACCTCATTCTATTAGACTCTGAAATGGGAATAATGAGTAACTCTCATTCCATTTCCCATTCGCAGGAGATTGGGACAGAGAAAGTCATGGAAGCTCAGTGTCTGTGTCTCACGGACCCTGTTCTGCAGAGATCTGTTCATGCTGTTTAAATGTAGCCCTAGAAATGAGGACAATGGCGGGGGATATGTGAAGAACATTCACATCAAAGGAAAGACTGAAAGAAAAGCAGAGAAGTGCTGGTGCAGCCCCCCAGATTCTGAGTCATGGAGTGTGGAGGAGAGAAATCCCGTTAGCAATAAACAGAATTTGCTGCATAAACTGTGATTTGAGGAGCTAGTCCTGGAGTGAAGTTGGGGCTGGCTTTTAAACTTAATTATGCACATGTGTCTCCGGCAGAGTTTATTGAATCATATGGTGTAAACCATAAACAAACACTAAAAACCTGGCTGGGCTGACGGCTACAAGCTACAAAATGATCTTTAAAGATCAAATATTTATTCCCAAATCCCAGGAGCCAACCTCTTTGCATTAAAGTCAAAAGCAAGTAATCCATCCTTCCTCAACAGTAGCTTATGAATCTTCCCCCTGATTGGAATATGTGCAAACAAATTATTGTCTCCAGCACCAAGCTGAGAGGGGGAGCCTATTTGGGTACCACACCAAATGCATAATCTAAAGGATAAGTAAACTGCCTTGTCAGTGAATGATCCCAGCAGATCTTGACATCCTTCAGTTTAGCGATGCCCCATTTCATTCTGGAAATAAAAGCACCTGGACTCCTCAGTAGGCTCCTGGATTCCTCTGGTAGAGCCTCATTAGATCTAAGAGGACTGAAACCAGCTCAGCAGGGCAGCTTCCACGGGTAGCTAATGGGAAAAGGAATGCAGACTTGCCTTCCATTGCCTCTTATACACAGCCTCAAGATTAGCTGCAAAACCTAGGCTTCCTGCTCGTTTCTGAGGAAGACAGGCCCCGTTCCGTTCCCTACTCAGCAACCCCCCCTCCACACCCCCTGCCAGCCACTGCTACCTTATTGCTAATTTCCATTCCATTTAAGAGTTGAAACGCAAGCTGGGATCACCAAGCTTTGCTGCAGCTCTGGGAGGGCCTCTTAAAATGTCTTTTCTTCTTTCTTTTTCAGCAATTCACAAGCCAGCTCAAAGTTCCTAATTCTGACTGTGGCTGGTGGCTTTGCCTGTGTGATTTTTATACTAGTTACATATGCATGCACCTGTGCATATGTGCATGTGCTTAGTGAAGTGGAAGTATAAATATCTTTCTGTAGGGGCCCACAGGAAGAAGCTTCTTTCCTACAGGAAGTTCAGGTTCAGCAAGAATGCACAATTAAACACAATTAAGCACAAATACTCACTAGAAGATTTGAATATTAGTCTTAGGGTTTATAAAATCTTAGCTACAATGACATTGAAATATATATGCAGATATAATAGGTGCCTGCTGCTTATATGTGGAGAAAAGCTCTACTTTTTTGTTATTGCTAAGACCATGGTTTCCTCTACCTTTAGCCTCACTTGTTCTAGTTACCTCTGCATAACTTTGTGCTCTCTAAGTATATATTGCCAGCTAAGATTCTGAGATCCTATTTGTTTTTTTCCTACAAGTCAGTGCTTCAATTTTATACTTCTGTTTCACTTGAGAAAAAAAAAAGTGTGATTGGGTGTCCTTGTATCTACTGTAAATGTGTATGTACATGACTGGGACTGATTTGATGTCTCTCTAGTGGAGAGAGAGTGGATTATTATCTTTGAGGTTGGCAGAGCACGGGGAGAAATGGAGCCGAGGTCCCATTTGCTTCAGGCACAAATAATTGCAACTGCATCCATACCACATTCAGAAATCTTTTCCAGATTTCACACACCAACCTCCATCTCCAACCCTCATCTTTCACCTCTTTTCCCACCTCCACTCTAGATTTTAACACAACCATCCCAACCAGGGTCAGCTCATAGGAGCTGAAGAGCGGTTTGTTTTCTAGTTCAACCTTTGGTCTCCAAACCCTGTCTCAGAGTACTTGCCCCTTGCCATGATGTCTGATCAGAGCTATGAGGAGCTTGATTTTTGAATGTCCACGAGCCCCTTGGTCACTGTCTGACTGAGGTGCAAAAGGAATAAAGAACGACTCCAGGAGCAGGCCGCAGGAGGATGTGGCCATTGCCTCAGGCAGGGGAGGTAATCCACAAATTGGATAGTGAGCCAATGAATAAACACACATTGATTATGCTCATTTAACTACCAGTGTAACTGCCTATGGGGAAGACGACTAGTGGGGGAAAAAATTGATGAGCTGGTTAATGTGGCTTATTGGTGAGACAGTTTTAACGTCATGCAGCTTTAAGAGTCCTCTTTAAAAAAAATTAATGTGGAGATTGTGTTTTAATGGGTCTAAGTCCACAGGCAGTGGCTTGCAAATATGTGTCCCTGGGGGCAGTAGCTGCATTAAGATCTTTGCTCTGAGATCCTCTGGGGTGAGAGAGGGTAACGTATCATGTCGGACACTTGTTAAAGGCCAGTGCTGTGTGTTCACTGTGCAGAAAATACACTGAGTAGGATATGTGGGCTGCCGTGGAGACGCTCCCAACTGCTGAGCAGGTGTCACGGCCTGAATGCTCTGGGCTTGGTGTGCCAAGCCAAGGATTCTCCCTAACCCCACCCCAGAGGAGCTAGGGTAGTTCCCCTTGGGGAGCCCAGATGGGGTTCAAACAAGGACTGACAGGTGAAAGACACAGAGTGGGACTTTCTGGTAATAATGGAAAGAGAGAAACTAATAGACATAGAGGAGACTTAGATGATATTGGCTATATCAAGAATGAGAGAGAAAAATGGAAGGAGAAAGAAATAGAAGAAGAGACAGAGGGAAGAACAAAAGGAAGAAAAGTAAAAAGGGAGGGAAAGGATGGAGAGGAGAAGGATGGGGAGAGAAAGGAAAGCAAATGCTTCCTGATGTGTCTGTTCATGCCCTTTGTCCAGTGGTCGCAACTCACACATTATTCAAGTCCTTCTAGAAATCTTTGCTGGACCACTGAATCTCACAGGTTTTTCCCTAATTTTCTTACACAATGACATTTCTTGTGTCACAGTAATAGTATTTTTATTTCTTGCATTAAAATGTTATCTACTTTGTTCAAATTTGTTACAATCTCCTTGAAGGCAGGTCTTATTATTTACGTATCTCTGCATTCCCTACTCTTCTCAATACAGTGTTGGCAGTCAGACAATGAAAAGTTGATGGTTATAAAATATTTAAAATCTGAAACTCAACTATTATGCAAACAAAAGGTCTTGTCCTCAGTCCTGAGAAGTCTGGCTTTATGCCAATACAAGTGTGTTGGTCATCAGTCTTCCTGGGTTCATTCTTCTCTGAATTAGTTTCTACTCCTTAGAATCATCCTTGATTTCCCCATCCCAGTCCTCGAGAAAGAAGGTTCATGAGAAGGACCTTGCTGCCATCTTTCCAACACTCTTAGCCAAGTTTGCCTGTGGTCCTAAGACTCGTCCAGTTGGCACCTTAGGGGCTCTGATCACCTAACTGAAGCCCCTGGTATTGTACAGAACCATCTAGTTTGCGAAGTCTCACTAGTGTTCTCTTTTCATTTCCTTGTTACATGCTACATTCTCAAATAAGTGAGAAGCCAGGGGGCAAGATCACATCTCGGCACTACCATTCCGGAGACCCATCTTGTTCCCAGAAATACAAAAACCCTTGCTTACCTTTTACCCCCAATTTCTCCTTCCCTTGAGTACTTCTTAAGTCCAGAGTTCCTTTACACTTGGCTTAAAAGCAATTCCTTTCTGCCCTATAGAGCTTTTAACTTTTCAAAGCATTTTCATACCTTTAATCTCATTTGATCCTGACAATATCCCTGTCAGGTAGGTAAAGAGCAGGCATTATTAAGTCCATTTGAATAATGAGCAAAAGAGACCCAGCAAGATAAAGTGTCTTGCTCCACATTCCTTGAGAAGTGACTCTTGTCTCCTATTAACTCCCCCCCCCCCGTACCCCCCAATCCTATCAGTCAGGGATTTTTCATTCTAGGGAGCCAAGAAACTTGGCTATCTCTTTTCAAGCTCTCTTGAGTCCTGGCTCCACTCAGCAGGATAGGGAAGGGAGGGGAGGGTGTATGGAGATAAAGGATGGGCAGAGAGCATCAAGGAAGAAGGTCCAGAAGGGGAAAATGCTTATGTGACTTACATATCGATGGGTGCTCATTAGTGAGGGAGAGGTCAGGGCACCTGCCGATAATGATGTCTGCATTATTGTACTTAATGGAAATGGTGCAGGACCTGCCCCATCAAAAACTAATCTGCCCAAGAGACACCTAGGCCTAGCACAGCAAGAATGAGATCCCCGCTGGGGCCAGCTCCTGGAACTGAATCTAAAGCCATTAGTATCTGAAGGCCCTGCTGTGCATCCAGCGGGTCTTGCTGATTCAGACAGTGTAGAGACTCCAACCATTAACAAGGGCCAGGAGGGGACTGGAAAAGCAGCCTTGGAGCCTAGAGGCTGAGACTTATCCAGGCTGCCTGTAAGGACACTGGGATGCCTTCAAACAGGAGCTGTATAAAAGGAAACAGAAGTCCTCTTTGTCCCAGTGGCATGGAAGTCTTGGCCCGAGAGCTCTTCAGGGTCTTGAAAATATCTTGTTCTGGTCTCTGAGGAATATACAAGTATGTTGTTCTGCTCTGTCCTAAGAATTACCATGGCCAGGTCTCATTTGGGATGTTATGAAGTCTGCTTTCCCAGTTTCCTGTCTAGCTTCCTCTTGGGTCTAAGGTAGATGGGCTAGCTTACAGATCTGTAGCTGCCCATAGCATCATCCTTGATACCCATGACTGAAATAGAGCAGGGAGCACATCTAGACTACAGTGCTCTGGTCACTGGACCAGGAATCTGGGTATTCAAGGGGGCTGACCCTGTCTTTGCATAGCCCAGCTATATGACCATGGCTGAGGTTTTGCTTCTTTGTGGATAACTGTTGGTCTGACAAGGAATGTTTCAATAGCTGCTCATTGATTGGCAGTGGGGCCTTGCTTTCCTCTCCAAAAACTCCAGTTGTGAGGGAATATAAGCAGTTGGAAACGGAGTCTATCTGTGGCTCTTAAAAACTGGGGTCTTGTGAGTTGTCTAGGGCTAGATAAGGTAATTGTGGTGAAGCCAAAAAGAGTGAGAACCACTAGTACCAAGTACTCATGCATGTACTCGTTGTCTCTTACTGTGGTGTGTCCTGTACTGCCCTAGGATTATGATGGCAAGAAGCCCATCATCAAATTTGGCCTTGCAAACTTGGACCAGGCATGAGACCAATAGGCTTCTTTCCTTCATGCCTTACCTAGTCTGTGGTATTGTGGTCTTATCAATAGAAAACTTAGTTTGCCAAACATGCTAGGAATCCAAGGAGATGATTAGATAGATAGATGGATAGGTAGGTGGATGATAGCTAGATAGAAGATACAGATTTCTCTCTCTATGTATGTATACATATGTACATATACGTCCATATATACATACACACATATGTATGTGTGTATATATACATATGTATGTATATCAAGTTTTTACTGCAATACACAAAATTCTTTCCAATCCCTGTTCTTATAAGGAACCACCTAGATTTTCCATGAAGAATTGGGCCTAGTATGTGCCTACTGACAAGCCAGCTATAATGACTTCCAAAAAGAAATCATCAGCTGTTAGGAGTTTTGAAGTGTTTCCCTAGTCTTTCAATAAATAAGAACTCTGGAAAACCATAACTGCATCCAAAGCAATAAAAAAAAGAGTATTTGAGGGGCAGAGTAGAATGCTCAATAGTCTTTTAATTCCTCTCAGTAAAGAACCGATGATGTTCCCTTAAATATCCTTCAACCAATAACCAGAGAGCATACTGTCCACTTTTGGAGGTTGTTTCTGGCTTTGCTCTTGTGATCCTTTAAGGTCGTCTTTCACATTGGACCATTGCTTCTTAGTGCTACGCAGTAGAGTAAGGAATCTGAAACTCAAAAACCTTTCAACTGTATAACTCATCAATTCCTAAACTGAATCACCACTCATGGGTGGAAGAGCTAATTTGAAGATTATTTGGCATCCTAAATTGCATGTGTTTCATTATATGCACATTCCCATTATCTTCCTTATTGTGTTTAAGGAAAAGTCTTATCATTGTAGTTTCTCCTTAATTGAGAGAGACAGAAATAGGGAGACAGATAGGGAGACAGACAGACGTATGTCTAGGAACTGAGAGAAACTAATAGAGAGACTGAGAGAGAACTCAATTCAGCAAGCCCCATTTTTCCTGGTCCATAGATTGACCTCACTTCTCAGACTCTTCTATGACTAGGTGTGGCCCACAGAATTTGGGTAGATGTGACTTCAGGAATCTTTCTACATCTTTCCATGCTTTCTTTCACATTATTGACTAGCTTCATATAAACATCTATCACTGGACTTGAGTGGACTCAAAGGGCATATTGTAAGAATTCTGAGTACCTGGATCCCCACACTCAGGAAAGCTGCCGAAATGCCTACCATGAACCATTTCATAATAAAGAAATGAGATTTGTTAGTATTTAGTCACTGAACTCTTGAATTGTTCATTGCATCAGTTAACTTATTCCTGAAGTGCCAGACTTTAAAGTCAGGCCCCATTTTACCACATGAACCCCATTTTACCACATGAACCCCATTTTAGAATCGAACCCTGAGCCAATCAGATTTGTACCTGTGTCCTAATCTTGCTTGCTTGAACACCTGATTGTTGTAACCTTGTTCTTTGCCTTTATAAGCCCTGTGTAATCACAGCTCGGGGTTCCCTCCTAACCTCCGCTGTGTTGGTGGGTAGGACGAGGCCCGAGTTGTAGCTCGTTTAAATAAAGCCTTGCCTTGCTTTTGCATTTCGGAATGTCTGAGTCTCGGTGGTCTTCTTGGTGGTGGTCTTGCGCCTTGGCACAACAATTCCTAGTACATTATTTCACTTAAACTACCACATCTATATCTAAAAAGGTTTCACTTTGCCAAAAATGCCAGGAACCTAAGGGTGTATATCTGTAGGATGCTGTTTTGCTATAATACCTGCAAAGTGACGAGACTAGAGTTGAAGGATTTCTTATTCTATGGAATCAGGTCAGTTGTTCTAACCACAGGTTGAATGCCAACTGAAGCACAATATGGAAGGGGGAAGGTCTCATTGGCTCTGCAAGCATTTTCCCCAGGCATCCTCTGGCAGTTACCGGGTTCTCAGGGATGAATATGCTTGTCCATCATACACCAATACATAGTCCATGAGGACAGCAGGCACACTAAGTCTGTGGGCAAACTGAAGTTAGCAAGAAGAGCCAAGCTATCCAGGGTGGGTCTCTTGCCAGGAAGAAATTGTGGTTAATGGTTCAAGGTGGAGAGTATACACGGCCCATGCATGTTAAAGATTTATAGTGCTGGTTTTGCTTGGAGCCAATCTGGCAAGGCAATTTATGTGCCAATAAAAAGATAATCCTAGATGTGGTAACAAAGGCTGTGATTCCAGCTAATTCCATGGGCAGAGATAGGAAGCTTATTGTTCAAGCCCAACTCAAACAAAAGGTTATGAGATCCAATAAGCAAGCTGAGCATGGTGGTACATACCTTGTTCCAGTAATGACAGGAACATAGGTAAGAGGACTGAGGGTTCAAGACCAGCACTGAGCAAAAAGCTTAAGATGGTATTTGAAAAACAAAGCAAAGAAGTGCTAAGGTGTGTCTCAAAAGAGTTCTTGCCTCACATAGGCCCTGAGTTCAAACCCCAGGATTCCCAAAAAATAAAAGAAAAAACTTAATCTCAGGTAAATTTCACTGGTGCTATAAGATTTATTTGTAGTATAATTATACTTTTACAAAGTTTCATGGATTAAAATAGGAAGCACATCATCCACAGAAAAATTAAATTACAGATGAGAAATATTTTTGGAGGAAGATACAAGAATTCTAGAATGGGTGCTCTGTAACCTGCTGGCCGGTTGAAGTTAGGAGCTCTAGGCTTCACTTCTAATTTGGCTACTCATGTGTGTATGACCTTGGACTAATCATAAGTCTTTGTTTTCGTTTTCTCATCTGTAAAACAAGGGAATTACATCTATGGTCAAGTTGAAAGTCACGTCCAACTCTACATGTCTTCGCATCTTAATTATTACATTGCACTGTGTTTGCATCTGTGGAGAGAGGGAAGTGTGGGGGAAGCGTGTCTTGTCTTCCTATGGAAGATGAAATCCTGACTGTAAAGTTGGGGTGTGTCTCGGCTCAGGTTTTCACATTAGGCACCCAAGCTGTCAAGGTATGGGAAGGCAATTTGGGACCAGTCTCTCCTGGCGTCTCCTGAAGTATAGAGAGCAGAGAAAAAGATCCAAGCCCCAATAAGTACAGAACCAACTGGAGATGTCTTTTCCTCCTCAGCTCTTTGAATCTCCGAAGAATCATTCCTCACCCGCATCCTGCCCCCAGCCCTATTGCTCTCATCGGTAGAATATAACCAAGAACGTCATAACCAAGAATTTTCAGAGTTTGCGCTAATCTCAAACTCTGAGACTAGCGCAAACTCTCCCAATTTTCTGAATCTTTTGGCATATTCAGATAAATGAGGAAACCATTGAAATGAGCTTATCAGAAATCCAACCGTATTTTAAATGTTTATACTTAAGGGACTAACGTTTTAAATACATACAAATGCACAGGTGTGTGCCATCATTTAGCAACATTGAGGTTCTTTACACAAGTGAGGGCAGATCAAAGGATTCCCCCCTCTCCATTAAGGGCTTAGCTTCCTGTGCCCTCCCTTGCCACTAATCTTCCTTGTGGTAAAGGATTCAATGAGAAGAGGTTTGTAAAGTGCCTGGAATGGCACAGGGAGTGGGCATTCAATAAAAGGTAGCAATTATCTTGATGATAATGTACGGAGATAGCTTAAGTTCAGTAAGACCTTGTGAATGCCTTCGATCCTTCTGGGCAGTGTGGTGTAGACTTAGACTTTTCCTGGTCCAGACCCCTCTTGAGTCTCCATCCTTGTCCCCTGCATCTATAAAGCATCCTTTTAGTGCCTTCTTTCTGAGCATGAGTCTCTAGCTCCTTGACTGGTAAGTCCCCACCAGGAGGACCACTTGAGTCGTGAGAAAAATACAACAAGGATCCCTGCTGCTCCTTGGCATTTATTTACTACATATTATTTATTGTGGATATATGAGATGGATGGTTAGGGAAAGGAGAGAAAAAACAAACTTACCTTCCTCACTTGCCTTAACGTGTTTGAGTTCCTACTTGTATGCACTGAAATGTCTATAATTTACTTTTCAGTTTTGCAATGTTTATGGCTTTTATGTCATTTGAAGGTTATTTATAACAATTATATAAGGAAGCAAAGTGCCATAAACTGAAGTAATTTACTGTAAAATATCTGAAATGCTAAAAAATCAAACGGTGCATTACTGTAGTATGAGCACTGCTCTTGGAAGAAAAAAAAGAAAAAGGGGGAAAAAGTCTAAAAATATAGCCTCTACCCCACCAGCCAGTCTGTTACATTCATCTTGCAGAAATTTATGAACTCAAGAGCAACTGGCGAGCATTAATTTAATTGCTTTGAAGGAGGGGTTGGGATTTAAAAAGCAGCTCCTTGTCATAGCACTTGTGGATTTAGTTGTGGATGATTCTAGACCCAAAAGATACAAAGATGAGATGGGCTATGACATTCTGCTCCTGCTATGAAATACTAACATCTTGAGTTCAGATCATAGATCATATTATTGCTGTTAGGGATGGAACAGCCCCAATCTAGTTTGTTAGGTCCAGAAAACCAATGAATTAATGGAGGGCATGGGTTCAGGAAAGAAAGAGATTGAGTAGGAATCACCATAGACTGGCAAGAATTTTTCCAACAAGAAGGCTTTCTTCTGAAGCAGACAGGCATGGTCTCACATTTCATCCATCCTCTTGTTCATTAGTTCTGTAACTGTTTAATAGTTACTATGGATCAGCTTTGGAAATGCAACGGTGAGCAAGACAAATAGCTCTTGTCGAATTTAAGATCTAGAGAGTTAATACTAAGATCCAAAGAGAGGTGGTCACTGCAAAGCTGATAAACCATCAAATCTAGTCTAGGCATGGAAGAGGTTGGTCCCTTAGAGTGTTCAATGGAATTACGACTGTGTTAGGGGACCAAGAAAACATGATAGGTGAGGGCTTTGTGAGTATAGGACTGGGGCTTAGCGAGGGTGTGTAGGAAACACTTGATGGACAATTGCTCCTCGTAGTACATCACCCAGCAAAGGAGTTACCGCAAGGTCTACCCGTGGAGTTCTCTGCTGACAGTAAAAACTTTTCTGTAGTCATTAATCAACCAGAGAACTAAAGAACTGCTAGTCAGTCCTCTGCATTGGAACCAGGGCATCCAGACTCAAAGAATCGTCTTGTACTTCTTCACCCCTGCATGAGGCTTTGCAGGGAAGGTGATTCGGATACTCTTGACTCCAAGAGGGGGGTGATAAGTAGATGTTCAGGCTTATGCACATCCTAGGCAGGGGGTGTTTGGACTCTTATCTACTAGGTGTGATTTGGTGGATGAGAAAGGCAGCTCTTCTGCTTTCAAGCCTTCCTCTACCCCACAGTCCTCTGTTTTCCTTGCATTCTTCAGGATGCACTTTATTTCCTCCCTCCAAGCCTCCTACGTTTTCCACTTCCTTTACTAAAAAATAAATACACTTTCGAGGTATCACACATGAGCGTACAGGACAAATTATGCAGCCTGATGATTTATCACGATGCTGGTGTGCTCATTTATGTACCACTTACATTACAAGATGGAACATCCCAGCAGTGCTGGAGGAAGAAGCGCTGCTCCCTCTCAATCATTACCCCATCTCTGTTCCAGAGATCATTCCTCTTCAAGCAATGCAATGCATTCCTTTTGGTTCGGCTCCATTGTTTCTGTTTCATGCTTGAACTGTCAACCTTACTGTTGCCTGGAATATTAGTTCATTCATTTTCACTGCTGTGTAGTACTTCATTATAAGATAATACCACCATCTATTCTATTGTTGATAGGTTTGGGGATTATTTCTAATGGCGTAAGAAAACAACAATACCCCAGTCTCGGATGTGTCTTCTGGTGTACATGTATGTATTTGTGATAGGTATAAACACGCAGAGTCTTGGAATTGCTGAATCTCAGTGTGTGCACATGACCACTTTCATTACCAATAACCAAATGTGCCCAAAGGCACGTAGTCCCAAGTGTAATGCTCAGACTTTTATTTCCCTCAACATACCATGTGAGTTCTCATTGCTTTACATCCTCACTGACCCTTGACATTGTTGAACTTTTATATTTTAGTCATTATGGCAGCTGGTATCTCCTTGCAATTATTGGTGTTTTTCATGAATCAATGTTTTAAAGAAATATCTCACTTACTAAGCAAGATACTTACCAATCTTAAATATGCAACCTGATGCATTTTTAGCAAATGCGTTTTTTCAGTAGCCATAGTCCAGTCAAGACACAAAACACTTCAGCAGTTCATTCTTGCCCCAAGTCACCTTGTCATTCATTGCAGGATCCTCACATTTCTTAGGTCCATCACCTGTATCAAGTTTGCTGCTTCAGGATTTTATACAAACACAATCATGACATATATATATATGTATATGTATATATATATATATATAATGTTTGCTCATATATACACACTTATATAGTGCCAGTTCCAAAGCTTGAATTCAGGGCTTCAAGCTCTCACTTGACGTTTTTGCCCAAGGCTAGTGATCTACCATTTGAGCCACACTCCCAGTTCTGGCTATTTGCTAGTTAATCGTAGATATGTATCTGAGTTTTGTCCACTTGTGCTGGTCTTGGACAGCAATTTCCAGATACTAGCTTCCTGAGCCACTAGGATTATAGGTGTGAGCTACCAGCTCCTGACTCACTCAGGTTGTCATTGCCTATGTCTGTCTTTAACCATTATAAGGGTTTAACCCATGTGCATGCATCACTATTCATTTATTCCTTTGCCACTGACAAACATTCTGTTTGTAATAGACCTGGGGATATTATGGACAATGTTGGTACAAATATTTGTGTTCAAACCTCTTTAAGAAGTTAGATTTTCCTTGCCCTTACATAAATATCTAGGAGTTGAGTCAATAGATTATATGTTAGGTGTGTATTAATTTTATAAACAGCTGAAAACGTTTCCCAAGCTCGTGTACCACTTGCTCCTTTTCTACTCGCGGATGGGCGTCTCAGAGACCCGCCCTTCTCACCAGCATTGGATATCATAATTGCAGGCATCCTAATGAACATGAACGGTTATCTCTTTGTAGTTTTACTACTTGGATTTTTAACTGTCTAATCAGGTTATATAGTCTCTTCATCTGCCTTCTGTCCATTTCAACACCTTCCTTTGAGCAGTCCTTATTATGTCTACTCCCACCTTTGAATTTTGTATTGTTTGTCTTTTTAACTTACTGGATTTTATTTATTGCATCCTGAAGCTCTTTCTTGTGTTGGGTTTCTGTTTGAAAAATTTCTGTCTAGAGGGCAAATCCCACTAAACTAAGGAACCTGCTAAGTGACTTCTTCAGAACCTAAGTCTTAAAATATATTCTGTTCTTGGTGGAGGAGTTGACTAGAGGGTTTATGGAGCAAAGAAGGGAGAAGGAGGAGGAACTGAACTGGCCAGAGCAGCAAATTTGAAGAACAGAAAAGAGTGAATATATGTACCCACACTATCACTGTATCTCATCTGAGTACACTGGATACTGTTTATACGGGTATTAGAACTAGGGAAGTGAAACAGAATATCAAAATTGAGAGACAAAGGATAAAAAGACAAACGACTCCAAAAGCAGTACTTGCAAAACCATTTGGTATAAACCAACTGTACAACTCATGGGGGGAGAGGGAAAAGAAGAGGGGGGAGGGGGGGAATGAGGGAGGAGGTAACAAACAGTACAAGAAATGTACCCAAGGCCTAACATATGAAACTGTAACCCCTCTGTACATCACTGACAATAAATAAGAAAACAATAAATTAATTTTTAAAAATTTAAGTGAATACAATACGGCAGAGGAAAAGGTCTTGGGAGTTGTCAAAGCAAAAGGCCTCAACACAAATGCAATGGGTAATGGCTACTAGTGCCAGAAGATTATGGGTGAATTTGGATTTAATGAGAATTAATACAGAGCTGGGTAAATGCAATCTGACTTTGGCCTTGCACCAGTGAGTATGTAAGTGTGGCAAACCTTGCAGAAAAGTGATCGTTTCAGAAGTCTTTTTTTTTTTTTTTTGGCTTTGAATGCATTATTTTTATTTATTTTTTTGCGCTTTTTTTTCAAATTTTTATTATCAAACTGATGTACAGAGAGGTTATAGTTTCATACGTTAGGCTTTGGATACATTTCTTGTACTGTTAGTTACCTTGTCCCTCATACCCCCCTCCCTCCTCCCCCTTTCCCTTTCCCCCCCTGAGGTCTTCAGTTTACTTTCACCAAACAGTTTTGCAAGTATTGCTTTTGTAGTTGTTTGTCTTTTTTTACCCTGTGTCTCTCAATTTTTGTATTCCCTTTCAATTTCCTACTTCTAATACCAGTATACATGGTTTCCAATATACTGAGATAAGATTACAGAGATAGTGTAGGTACAACCACTGGAAGGTGATACAAGAACATCATCAATAATAGAAGCTACAGATACACATGGGACTTTGAAAGTAGTTACAACTGTGAAATAACAATCGTTTCCATAAACTAAGTGAAGTGAGCCAGACCCAAAGAAACATGGACTCTATGGTCTCCCTTATTGGAAATAATTAGTACAGGTTTAGGCAAGTCATAGCAGAGGATCACAAGAGCCCAATAGCTATACCCTTATGAACACTTAAGATGATGCTAAGTGAAATGAACTCCATGTTTCAGGAGTCTTAAGAGCCTTGGGCTTGTCTATTGCCATCCTCCTCATTTTGGAGGTGTGACCTATAAAACGCAGAACAAAGTGTATTGTACAATGTCACAACATTACATCTGTATTCTAAATATTGATGTAATCTACTCAGGGGCTGAAAAACAATCTGTGTGTTTACCACCCTGGTGGACAA
The DNA here is from genome assembly GCF_023159225.1 of Perognathus longimembris pacificus. Classification (NCBI taxonomy): domain Eukaryota; kingdom Metazoa; phylum Chordata; class Mammalia; order Rodentia; family Heteromyidae; genus Perognathus; species Perognathus longimembris. Next base: position 9,573,617 of record NC_063181.1, on the reverse strand, counting down.
TTTGTGGTGGTAGTGTCCTCAGGTATAGGCAATACTCAATTCTGTGTTCAAGGCACCTCTTGTTAAGTGAGGAGGGAATGCACCTCCACAGAATGGCTTGAGAACAATGGAAGGGGTTTTGTTTTCAATTGTGGAGAGACTTAGACTCTGTTTTGCCAGTGACTTTGATGGTATTGGTCACACCATGGTTGATTTGGGGCATTCAGGTCGTGGTCCAATACTATCTTCAAAGCCAGTGATATGTGACCTCTTAAGAGGGAAAAATGTGCATTTTCCTTCTGCTTACCCAAGCTCTCAAAGACCATCCCTGGATATGGGCTTGTAGCCATTTCAGCAGGCACGAAAGTTCAATAAACATTTGTCCATTGATGAATGAGTTGAGTTGGAGAACCGCAGTGGGGGAAAGAAAGTTCACTAGGCTTCAATCATTCCCCAGGGCTGTACATATTGGAGACTTCATTCCAGAACAGACAAGGATCTGCTGAGACAGGTCATTTTTAAGGAGCATCAATGTCACAAGTCAGCACTCAACAAACATACCTAGTAACATTAGCAGGTTTGCCAGAGGGTAAGTCATCCTGCTGAAGAATAAGCAATAAGGACAGATAATTGCATACTACCTCATTTTTATTAATGATCATCATAATAGGGGCTGCTTATGGTGCAAATTCTCTTCTAAGTCGAGTTCTAGATGCTTAATAGTTAGCATAATGCATTCACAAACTTTTCTCATTTATTCTGGAAACAGCCTGTGATTTACACAAGATAAATAACAATGTTTTCATGTAACAGATAATAAAAAAAAAAGAGACAACAGAGTTTTGTTATATAAAACCAGGTCTCTGACCTGGACAAGAGCTTCAGTTTCCCATTTGTTTCCTTTATCTCTCACCCTTCAGCCAATCTAGCCCTTCTATTCTCCTTTCTTGAAGCCTTGTTGGGCCATCCTAAGGTTTAAATAAGTTTTCTCCAATGACCCATGTATTAAAGACTTAATCCTCAAGGTAAGAGTCATGGCCCAAGACCTTTTTGATTGCTTTTGCTTTGAGTAGGGTTTTGTATTTATTCCTGGGCTAGCCTAGACTGTAACCCTCCCTCCTTTTGCTTCCTGTGTAGCTGAGATGATCAATGCACATCATCAAAGACAATTATTTCCTTGAGAGAAGGTTTTGTTAACACTGTCTGAACTAGCTTTGAACCATGATCCTCCCAATCTCTGTTTCCAGGGCCTCACACTTGCCAGATCAGTGCTGTACTACTAGAGCCATGCCTCCAGCCTACACTCTGTGACATTTAGCAAGACACTTGACCCCACAAGGCCTCATCCATTATTACAGGGGTTGTGATCTCTAAGTTTCATGGTTTTAAGGCATTTTGTAAATGCTAAAGCTCTCTGGCAACAGACAGACATTTGCAAAGGCGATACTAACAGCTTACTCAGCATCTACAGCCGGGCAGGAGCACCTGGCATCCTGAGAATATTTAAGGAAATGAGATGGGTAAGGGACAGGCTCATGAGAAAGTAGTTCTCATGGTAGCAGTTTATACTCACAAAGGCGTACACTGATGATCTAAGAATTTGAGTGCTTCGATTGGGTAGGGCTTGGTTCCCTGGTAGGAAGCAAAGCGTTCTTCCTCCTAAGAAGTGAAATCAGTAAAGCCTTATTAGATCACTCCTTCTGGATCAGCTTCAATGTAAGGGAAATTAAAACAACCAGTAATTGCATAGGATGAAGATGGAAGTTGAGAGGATGTGTTCAGCCACTGATACAATACGAGGACCCGATGGCCAGAGACCATATCCCAGTCAGTTACTTGTAAGATGTGTAACTATGTCCAAGCTTGTTTCCACTATCTGTAAAATGACGGTAATAACAGTTGCCTGTCGGAGCCAGTGCTGGTGGCTCATGCCTATAATCTTAGCTACTCAGGAGACTGAGATCTGAGGATCGAGGTTCAAAGCCAGCCCAGGCAGCAAAGTCCATGAGATTCTTATCTCCAATTAACCACCAGAAAACCAGAAGTAAAGCTGTGGCTCAAAGTGGTAGAGCGCTAGCCTTGAGTAAAAATGAGCTTAGGGTCAGCACCCAGGCCCTGAGTTCAAGCCCTATGACTGGACAAAAACCAACAAACAAAAATCATTTGCTGGTCAAGACCGTTGAAGGGAATTAAATGAGAAAAGACAGTAACATTGTTTTGTAACTCCTGAATGGTGCTACCTACATTTTGGGCATGCAGTGGAGAAAGAGGATGGAAATGTGAATCGTGATCTCTACCATGGTATATGGCTCCATGCCATTTCCAGGCTGTTAAGACCCTGCTAGGTGGTAATTTCCATCCTTCTCTAGGCAGACCCTGACTGGCAAGTTCCACTCCCTATAGAGTGATGCTCCCTGACTCCGCCCCTGAGCTCTGCTTCCAGGCAGCCAGGACTGTGTTGTGCCTGAGCTCCAGGGAAGCTGTTCAGAGACCAGAACCCACCTCTGCACTGTGTGGCTCCTGTATCCAGAATGGACTAGGAACCCCTGGCTCTGAGCAGTAGCCCAATGCCGAATGAGTCCTGGTACAAAGGGCCAGGACTCCCTTGCCTCCTGTGACAATCTGTTTCTCCACTTGTCATTTGAGGAGTTGATAAGGGGACCTTGAAGGGCCCTTTCAGCTTTAAAACTCTCTCACTCCTTAAAGGCTAAACAAACCAAAATAAAATGTCAGGGATGGATAAATTCATCAAAATGAAAAACTGGAACTCCATTATTAGACACAGGCATTGGAGGGAATCCAGGAAATGCTGACACACTCCACATTGGCAAAGGCAATCTCTCCCTCCACTTCTCTCCTCCTCTGGCCCCAGTGCCACTACTGACTCCTTGTGTTGAGGAGACAACTGGACGCCCAGTCTGTTCCGTGAGAACCAGATTGCAAGGGGGCCAGGGCAGAGGGTGCACCTGTTTATTGGATGCCTCAACAGTTAAAGCTCCATCCCGCTGTGGCAATTGCAGGAACCTCTTTAGCCTGCCCTTGGCCCTGGGAACCTTTTTACATGGAGCAACAAGCCAGATCCACCTCTGAGTTGCAGTGTGAGAGTTAGGAGCCTTGCTCTTCAGTTGAAGTAGACTCTTCTCCACGATCTTTGACAGCACAACCTTGAACAAGTTATATATGTTTTATTTATGCTTGGGTTTCTCAACTCTAAACGGGGCCCTAAGAGCCCTGCCCACTGCAACAACATTATTTTTCCTGACACATTTAAGGAAATGAACCTGAAAGTTCTCAGTGAGGGCTAAGACACCATGTGACTATTTGATTTCACCATCACTGATAGTAGTTCCCTATTTAAAGGTTCGGCTAGCCTTCTCTCATGCTGATTCTCCCTAATGTTATAGCCGTACCTGTGTTTGGGAGCAGTGGATGAAGAGCCAAGGATCCTGTAGCTCAGAATTCCTGTGAAAATAGCTTAGGGAGAATTCTATGCATCTCTTATGACAGCTCACACAGTTACCAGAGCCGTTGAAGCGGGTATGTGGATGTTCTCTGAGTGATGCTCAGTGAGAGAATTCGCTTGGCTGGGCAGGCCACACACTTGGTGGGAAAAGAAAAGAATTTCCCCTGGAGATATCATTTCTGTGTCCCTATCCCCAAGCCAGCATCAACAGAATCTCAATGTATTTCAAAGGAGTGGCCCCCTCTCCTGTGCAGGAGCAAGGTACTCCCTGGGGAGGAGAGCTATTGAGAAAATAGACATACCTTTGCTCCCTCAATTTCATACTCACTGGTGAACTTATGCCAAAGCAACGATCACTCTGGAGTGTGAATCAACCCAGTTGCAGAAGCAGGCTCAATTGCTCTGGAAACATCACAGAAGCTGAGAGGTCCTTAGCCATCATTTTCAGCCACAGCCTAGGTGACACAGTATGGTAAGAAGAATCAACTGGTCCTGAATATGTCTGCCCAGTGGCTCTGGGAGAAGGAATGGGAGGTTGACCACAATGAACATGAGGATCTTCTAGGATAGCTTTGCTCTTCAGTGTCAGATAACCAACTCGGGTTCCTACTAGAAGCAGTCCTTTTAGATATAGCATCTGCAAACATCTCTAGATAAACTGGGGATAGTTGAAGTCATTAAGAAAGAAATGACAAATTCCTCTTGTAGTTAATAGGGTAGGAGTACATACCAGGCTGAGCAACCCTCTCATCTTTCTCAACCTGTCCTATCCCATAGTGCTCATGAATCAGCTCTCTCTCTCTCTCAATCTCTCTCCTCTTTCCTACCATGCTCTACAGCTGTCTTTGAGGGTGTTCAAGAGTACAGTTCTCAGACTTAAAAGTTGTCCATCCTATAGCTCGCAACATAAACAGAAAGCCCACAGATTGGGAAAAGATCTTTACTGGCCATACAACGAACAAAGGCCTCATATCTAAAATATATGCAGAACTAAAAAAATTAAATTCATCCAAAACAAAATTGCAAAGAAGCAACAGCCCCCTCAACAAGTGGGCCAAAGACTTAAAAAGAGACTTCTCTGATGAGGAAATGAGAATGGCCAAGAGACATATGAAAAAGTGCTCTACATCACTGGCCATAAAAGAAATGCAAATCAAAACAACATTGAGATTCCACCTCACCCCAGTAAGAATGTCTTTTATCAAGAAAACTAACAATAATAAATGTTGGAGGGGATGTGGCCAAAAGGGAACCCTACTTCATTGTTGGTGGGAATGTAAACTGGTTCAGCCATTCTGGAAAATGGCATGGAGATTCCTCAGAAGGCTAAACATAGAGCTCACCTATGACCCAGCAGCCCCACTTTTGGGCATCTACCCAAAAGACCACAAACAAGAATACACTAAAGCCACTAGCACAACTATGTTCATCGCAGCACAATTTGTCATAGCTAAAATATGGAACCAACCCAGATGCCCCTCAGTAGATGAATGGACCAGGAAAATGTGGTACATATACACAATGGAATTTTATGCCTCTATCAGAAAGAATGACATTGCCCCATTTGTAAGGAAATGGAAGGACTTGGAAAATAATTATACTAAGTGAAGTGAGCCAGACCCAAAGAAACATGGACTCTATGGTATCCCTCATAGGGAATAATTGGCATAGGTTTAGGCTAATCATAGCAGAGGATCACAAGAGCCCAATAACTATGCTCCTATGAATGCATATGATGATGCTAAGTGAAATGAACTTCATGTTATGGAAGCGACTGTTTTATCACTGTTGTAATCACTTTCAACATGCCATGTGAAACTGTAGCTTCTATTGTTGATGATCCTCTTGTATTCCCTTCCTGTGTGTAACCACACTATCACTGTATCTCATCTGAGTACACTGGATGCTGTATATACTGGTATTAGAACTAGGGAAGTGAAAGGGAATAACAAAATTGAGAGAAAAAGGATAAAAAGACAAGCAACTCCAAAAGCAATACTTGCAAAACCATTTGGTGTAAACCAACTGAACAACTCACGGAGGCAGGGGGTGGGGGTGGGGGTGGGGTGGGGTGGGGGTGGGGGTGGAGGGGGTTGGGAGAGGGGAAAGAGGAAGGGGGAGTGAGGGAGGACATAACAAACAATACAAGAAATGTACCCAAGGCCTAACGTATGAAACTGTAACCTCTCTGTACATCACTTTGACAATACACAAGAAAAAAATTATTTATGGAATAAACAGTATCTGCCTCTGGACTTAAGAAAGCTGTTTGAGCATTAACAAATGGTGTTAAATTAGATGCAGAAAATATGTAGAATATGTGAGTTCTCTAAAATGTGTGACTTCAAACTGATATGTCAAATTGAAACTACTTTGTATAACTGAAGATAATAATAATAACAAAACACAATTTTTTTTTAAAAGTTGTCTGTCCTGGAACTTCCTTAACAAAGACCCAGAAATGCTACAAATCAAAGAAAGGTTGGACAAATGGGACTGCATCAAACAGCAGAGCTTCTGCACGGCAAAGGACATAGCTCGCAAGATAAACAGAAAGCCCACAGACTGGGAGAAGATCTTTACCGGATATTCAACAGACAAAGGCCTCATATCTAAAATATATGCAGAACTAAAAAAATTACCTTCTTCCAAAACAAAACCACAAAGAACCAATAGCCCCCTCATCAAGTGGGCTAAAGACTTACAAAGAGACTTCTCTGATGAGGAAATGAGAATGGCCAAGAGACATATGAAAAAATGCTCTACATCACTGGCCATAAAAGAAATGCAAATCAAAACAACATTGAGATTCCATCTCACCCCAGTAAGAATGTCATATATCAAGAAAACTAACAATAACAATTGTTGGAGGGGATGTAGCCAAAAGGGAACCCTATTTCATTGTTGGTGGGAATGTAATCTGGTTCAGCCACTCTGGCAAGCAGTATGGAGATTCCTCAGAAGGCTAAATATAGAACTCCCCTATGACCCAGCAGCCCCACTTTTGGGTATCTATCCAAAAAACCACAAACAAAATCACAGTAATGCCACCAGCACAACAATGTTCATCGCAGCACAAATTGTCACAGTGAGAATCTGGAACCAACCCAGATGCCCCTCAGTAGACGAATGGATCAGGAAAATGTGCTACATATACACAATGGAATTTTATGCCTCTATCAGAAAGAATGACATTGTCCCATTTGTAAGGAAATGGAAGGACTTGGAAAAAATTATACTAAGTGAAGTGAGCCCAGACCCCAAAGAAACATGGACTCTATGGTCTCCCTTATTGGGAATAATTAGTACAGGTTTAGGCAAGTCACAGCAGAGCATCACAAGGCCCAATAGCTATACCCTTATGAACACATAAGATGATGTCAAGTGAAATGAACTCCATGTTATGGAAACAATTGTTATATCACAGTTGTAACTACTTTCAACGTCCCATGTGTATATGTAGCTTCTATTATTGATGTTGTTCTTGTATCACCTTCCTGTGGTTGTACCTACACTATCTCTGTAACCTTATCTGAGTATATTGGAAACCGTGTGTACTGGTATTGGAAGTAGGAAATTGAAAGGGAATACCAAATTTGAGAGACACAGGGTAAAAAAAGACAAACAACTTCAAAAGCAATACTTGCAAAACTGTTTGGTGAAAGTGAACTGAACACCTCCGGGGGGGGGGGGGGCGGGGAGAAGGGAAAGGAGGAGGAGGGAGGGGGGTATGAGGGACAAGGTAACAAACAGTACAAGAAACGTATCTAATGCCTAACGTATGAAACTGTAACCTCTCTGTACATCAGTTTGATAATAAAAATTTGGAAAAAAAAAGTTGTCCGTCCTGAGGGTCCCATGTGGCCCATGCTCTTCCTCCTTTCTTGGGGTGACTCTGTGGCAGCTGAGACTTTGGTTGTCAAATTCAGCACAGCAACTGCATAGAGCCACCATGAATGACAACGCAGATCTCACCACCTCCTCACGTTTTCCCAGCATTCCGATCTTCGAGTCAAAAAACCAAGGCAGAGCGGGATAGTGGGAAGCCTTTATTTGGAGCTCCGAACCCCAGGATGCAGGCTGGGGGAACACCGCACCAATACACAGTATACTGTGGTTGCCTGGGGTATTTGGGGGCACAGAGCAGTATCTTATCCACCTTAGGGCAATAGGATCTCCCACGTCATCTCTCTCTCTCCTGCTCTCATTCGATCTTGTTTCCCTTTGTGTTCTCAACCTCTCAACCGCACACGTTCTGTCTTCATAACCCCTAGGTGATCACCCACTTTGTGTGGCTCAGGGAAAGCCACTCTCTCTCCCCACCTCTCCCATCCTCACCTTTATAACAAAGAACTTGCACCGTTTCTCAGAAGGACCCACTACTCTGACATCTAATAATCCAGCAAATTTCAAGTTCTGGAACGAGACCTAGAAATCACAAAAGCCAAGTGTTAATGCTCTTGGAGGCTTAAACCTCTTTAGTTTTCTTGCTGGTCAGGACTTCCTAGAGACTAGGTCTGTTGTCTTTCTTCTGGCTCCACGGCAGGTGGCAGCTTTCTTGGGAGGCTGCAGGAGGCCCAGAAGCCACTGTGCTTGCTAACTTGGGCTTCATCATGGTAGATGCTTATGCAGACACAGTGGATGACTGCTCTCCCACAGTGGGATGGATAGGTCTATAAGGAAGTGTTCCTTGTTTGAGCTGTCCTACAAGAACACAGCAAGGAACAGGACTCATCACGCAACTTGATTATGTCCTTCCCAGCCAGGAGCCTGGGCAAAGACCAAGCAAGGGCTGATCAAGATGTTGCCTTTGTCTGTTCATTAGACTGAAGGAAAAGGAGAAGACCTCCTCTCAGTGTTACCCAGGAGACATCAAAGAAAGAGAAGCCGAGGCACTGAATGGAGAAAGAGAGTGCAGCTGGAGGCAGCACCTTAGAAATGTCCTCATGTCCATTGGTCTCTCTCCAGATATTGTAATGTGTGTATGTTCTTAATTACATATAAAGGAATTATGTAAATTATAAAGGAATATTAGCACAGACTTAGAAAAAAAACCAAGCTGTCAAATGGAGCAGAAGATAAACAACCTAATCCTAATGGGTAAAGTGCATACAGGAATGATATATGTCTAGAAGCTTAGTTTCAGCCTAAGAAAAATTATAGGAAATGAAGTGGGGCTAACCGAATCTATATCTGATAGAAAAATGGCATCTTCAAGAGAAACAAGTCCCCTCCTTCTCTCCCATAACAGAAGCCAATGACTGGCTGGAACATGTCTTTCTGCAGCTTTTCAATGAACCAATGGTCTTAGGACATTGTCTACCACTGAGATTTTAGACTGTGGGAGACAGATGTGAATTCTGGGGAGTGGTGTAGTGGTGCCAGCAATGCTGGGGGTTGCTTGGTAAGGGACCAGTTGTCTGGGGCTGGCCAAGGATTAAAATGGAGCCATATTGCCCACCTTTTTTCCCTTCCTATCTTGCCCACCCTGCAGTCTCAGCTTCCGGGTTGCCCACACTGACAGGAGGAGGGAGAGGGCTTGGGGAGGAACGGGGCCAAGCAGGTAGTACTGAGTGTGAACCACCACAGCTGGGAGATGGCAGGGAGGTTTGGAGAGAAGTGAACTGGATTTCTATTTCTTGTTTGTACTGTTAAAATGTTCCTTTAATGTGAAAGCCTTTCTGTTAAATGGAGGGGAAAGAGAACTGTACGACAAGTAGAGCCGTAAAACAAAGGGAACAAAAGAAGGAAACTGCTGAAATGGGTTTGTTTCTGTAGACAAATGGAGACAGATAGCTGGGCTGATGGATGGTTAGAAGCAGCACTAGTAGTTCAGAGGCTGAAAGAGACGAAATGAGACAGCGAGCAGAAAGGAGGAAAGTCTCTCGAATCTCTGCTGGGAGTCAAGTCAAGTAGCTGAAAATAAAATAGCCAGGTTGGATGTCACTTATGGGAGGGAGGGGAGTGCCAAGGGAAGGCTCAGAATAAAGGAAAACTGGCAAGGACTTTCTGTCCTTCTTATTTTAGGCGTTCATCCCCTGGGTTTGGCTCCAAGGACTGGAGACAGCAGGGCAATCCGGAAGACAGGAAGGTCTCAAGACTTTGGATGGAAATAACAAGATCTTTCAGTGAGAATCATGCTCACAGTAGCTCCCCCAAGAAACACACACACACACACACACATACACACACACACACACCTCTACAAATAAGTTACAATAGCAAGAGACACTTAGAAGTAAACCTGTCTTGCCGTAGGTGGAGAGGTGCATAAATTCTACGTGGAACCAATAAAATGAAGCTACTCTCCTATAAGAATGGTGCTGGTTATTGCATCAAAGGTGACCTATAGGCATAGAGGGCCTATAAATTCCAGAGTTTACAGAGCCTTTCTTTGTGATGCAGGTAATTAAATTGGGAGGCATGTCTCATAAACACCAGGATCTTTCGTCTAAAGCCCCCAGGCCACCAGGTTGAAGGCAGAAAGATTTCAATCTGAAGTGAAGAGCCAGGGTATGGGACACACCAGCATCCTGAGCCTGTTCAGTGGTTTGCTGTCTGTGAACAGGTGTGTGTTAAGGCCTTGCCACTTTAGGGGGCCCACACAAACAGGCATTGTGCCCTAAGTTGAGAAGCCAGGGAGTGGAAATGGACACTCTGGTTTCAACTCTTCTACTGTTGTCAGAATAAAGTTCAAGAGTATGGTACATAAAACTGCTCCTGGACCAATCCCAGTCTGGTTGGAAGATTAAAGCCTCAGCGTCTTCCCGCCCACCTCACAGTTCTGAGAGCTCCAGCTGTGACTTTCCTAAGGCTTCTTTTGTTTCCTGGAAGTGTCCCTGCCTTTAAGCATTTTCTCAGCTGGTTGAGCAAATAGAACCAGTCTCCCTTCAGCAGGGTGGGGAGCTCTCTCCTCATTGCCTGGAGTTGGCACCAGCTGGGCATTTTGATCTCTGAGAAGGAAAATGAGGTGAGGTTCTTGATTGCTAGGACAGACTGGGCCTTCTCAGTGGCAGTGTCTGGAATATGGAAAGTCTTGGCCATGTGAATGAAAAGAGCCCAGATGGTATTCAGAAGTCTGGGACACATGGCTCTCCTGCAGTATCCCTTCCCCACCCCCAACATGGTCAGGAAAGGAGAGACAATTCTAGTCAGATAGTTCCCACCTGCTCACCCTTCCTCCAGCACTCATTCTCTGCCTGGGTCCATCAAGGCTGAGTCTCCTCTATTTATTTTTCTTTTCTTTGAATCAGCTCTGTCTGGGAGAAGAAGGCCAAGAGGATGTGCATTTCACCACTCACCCTGTGGAAATATGCTTTAACCTCTCATTCCCTGCGCCCTGGCTCTTCTGATCACACGAGTCCTCTATGTCAGGTTGCATTATTTCTCCCAGAAACACGATGCATTGTACTTCTGTACTCTCTCTCCTCTTACTAGAAGGCACATGTTTTGTTTTGGTTTGTTTTTTGCCAGTTCTGGGCCTTGGACTCAGGACGTGAGCACTGTCCCTGGCTTCTTTTTGCTCAAGGCTAGCACTCTGCCACTTGAGCCACAGCGCCACTTCTGGCCGTTTTCTATATATGTGGTGCTGGGGAATTGAACCCAGGGCTTCATGTATACGAGGCAAGCACTCTTGCCACTAGGCCATATCCCCAGCCTGAAGACACATGTTTTTGCCCCTTTGTGTTGCTTTTGTTTTTTGTTTTGGTCTTGCCCCTATATATGAGATAGGCCTAGGAAGTGGCAGAGAGTGAATGAATGCATGCTAACATGGACCCGGAGCTCACTGATTCCTTCTGGATTAGACTCATCACCCCATCTCCTGGGAACCAAGTTAGAGGCTTGGCAAAAGAAAAGCCGGTATTATTTATGTAGTGTGTGGGGGGATGCATCTAATGAACCTTCTACTGTTTCCTACTTACAGATCCATGCCATATTCAGCTTTTCCAGTGGCCCTGGCTTCCAGCTCTTGAGCCTATATATGACAGCACAGATTCTCATCGCTTACCTACTATGTTTACCTCTGGCTGTTTATTGTCATCTCACATCACATGCTGAGTAAAAGTGACCTAAGAGACAGGACAGCTCACCTATATGGCATTGCTTACCCTGAGCTCCAGGTAACTCAATGCCTGACCTTCTGTTGGATGGCTTTCTTTGGCCAGCTTGCTTGGAGGGAGAGAGAAAAGTAAATGAACTACACTGAGTAGAAAGTCAGACACTCAGATACTTTGTATTTCTACACATATTATCTCACTGACTCTTTTTCTGAGAGGTCAAAAATGATAACCAGACTTACACAAGCAGGTAAGGCCTACCACATGTCTTTTCAAAATCACAGAACTGGTAAGAAATAGAATTTCAGATCCTTTCTCTTTCACAAGCCAGGCTGTCTGTAAGGGAATCATGATGATCCGAAGTACCCCAAATACCAGGAGCGATTGTTTATCAACATATTAATTACAGTTCTTCTGTATGCCTGCTATGCACGTGAAGTACCATATGAAGCACTTTAGAAGCCCTATTCCTTTGGGGGTGACAGTCTAGCTACAATGGCATGGATGTGACTTCCCAGCATACCATAGAATAAAAGCTGAATAATCACATACAGCCCCACTCACTCATTACAAAGATGAAGAATCTGAAGCTGGAGAGAGAACTAGAAGCACCTAGAGTTTCATAAATAATGATGAGTAGATTGCACTTTCTTCAGGATCCAATATTCCTGGCTGTGCTGACCATTCTGATCTGCTTTTCATGGCTTCCACACAGCAAAGGGAAACAACACAGTGTGGCACTCACTGATTCAGAACATCAAACATTGGGTTGTTTCTGGGGATTTTTAGCTGGAAACAGAGGAGGGGCAACCTGAAGACCACCCTGCCCTGAGTCCCAACCTAAGTCTCTGCTTGCCATACCTTCCCTACTTCCTACAGCTAGTGTGGAAAGGGGACTCAGAGGTGTCCTGGAATATGTGTGCTGAAAATCCTGCCACATTGACCCCTCTAAGTCCACCACAGAGGACCAGAAATCAGCCAGCCTCCAGGGAGCCGGGCTAAGGATGAGGCATTTATAGTCCTCCTTTGAAAATCTGACTCTTGGGTGGTTTCTGCCTCATAAGCAGACCTGCCCACGTAGAACCTAGACATCCGTGTGGTTGATTTACGCCTTTAATACCGGCAGCTTCATTTAGCCAGTCTGGAAAACACATTTCGGCATGCGAAGCTGGAGTTTTTCTTTCCTCGTCCATCCTCACTAAACATTAATTTTGACGGCGGGTTTTGTCCTGCTTGTTTGCACGGCTCCTTTTCGGACAGGTCTATTCTTCTGCCTCAGACAATGCATCAGCTGACCATGGCTACCCATGGACCATGCCAGTGGCTCCCCAGAAAAGAGGGCTATGGGGAAGCAGTAACAGCCCCCTGGTGGGGGCTGACTAGGCTTTTTGAGATTGCAGAATTTCCCATGAAAGGTTTTCATGGGTGTAATAACAACTACCTTCACCCATTCAGATCATGATTGTAGCATCTAAAAGATCTCACCCATTTTTATTTATCCAAATAAAAGCCACTGCTCACACACTTGAAATGAAGCTCATGTAATGCTTGAAAACAGTCTCGTGTAAGGCTTCAAAACAGTTCTCAATGGTGGGAAGGCTGGAGGGTTCTTGGGTGTGGAGTTTCTCTTTTGATGGAGGGGCAAGGCAATAAAGGGATGTGTGTGTGTGTGTGTGTGTGTGTGTGTGTGTGTGTGTGTGTGTGTGTGTGTGTGTGTTCCTAATCATTTCCCATAGCCACAAACAGCAGACAGGCAGAGTTGATGACTGGAAAGTCTTATTATCTCCCCAGGTCCCCTGGGGCCCAGTTCATTTGTTTTTCATGGATTCTCCATAAGTTATACATCAAACCATGTTCTTCAAATTCTTTTAGATTTCTCACTTTCAAGTTGTTTTGTCTTTGCTCCTTTTGTTCCCTTTCCATTTGTTCTTAGTTATTTTCATAAGATCTTGAGTCCATCCCCACCGCCCAAGCTTCCTCACAGACATACATACTGTTGCTGATTGTGATTTATTCTAGTGTTCTGGGCTGACTAGCACCCACGAAATGCGGTAGGCCAATGAGACTTAACGCTGGCTACTATTTTGAGGGATGACTATCTCAGAGGCTATAACTTGTTCAAGTTGGCATGTAATAGTTCAGGCCATCAATTCTAGACCCAGAGATCTTCTCGCCCTGGGATCTGGCTTGAACACCCTGGGAAATCAGCATAGCTGGATGGAGCCCAGGAGTACCTGGTGGTACCACAGGGTTATTATGAGGAGGTAGGGCAATCACACAGTTTGAAGGAAGTCTTGGACACTTGGCACAGTGTCTTCCTGGAGTCTTGAAGCCAGCTGTGACATAAAGTGAAAGAGTACAGAAGGTGCCCATTTTTCTCTGTTGAACTGAGCACCTCTTCTTTTTGGATAGGATAGATGAAGAAAGCCAGGCTTTCTGGAAAGGACATTTGTATTGGTAGATGGTTGAGGCTGACAGTTCACTCTTCCATGCACTACTGAGGATATCAAGGGCACCAGAAGAGGGAGAGAGAAAGCATCGTCGCTCACTTCTATAATCCCAACAACCTGGGAGGAGAAGATCAGAAGAATTGTGGTTCAAGGCTCGCACAAAATGAAGCCAGACCTCATCTTCCATCAGCAAACTTGGCATGTGCCTGTCAGCCCAGCTATATGGGAGGCCATGGGTAGGAGGGGAAGGGGGTGATGGCTAGCTCCAGACAGACTCAGAGATATCACCTGAAAAATAACTGAAGTGAAAAAGACTAAGGGTGTGACTCAAGTGGCAGTACACCTACTTAGCAAGTGCAATGAATGCCCTGATTTCAATTCCTAGGACTGCCAAGATGGGGGGCGGGGGGCGGGCAGATGGCTATTGTTCCATTCTCTCCTTAGCTTCCTTCAGGATAAGGAGACTGAGGCTGTCTTGGTGGAGAAGGAAGGAATTCTTTAACCCGTAAGTCTTGTCAGGAGGGGTGGTTTTTCTTCTTTCTCCACAGTTCTCTTGCTGCTCATGCCAGAACCCCAATTACAGTGATGAATGATGCTTATGGAAACCCTTGCTCTGGGTTTCCTGCTCTTCAGGAGAAAAGGGAGGGCAGCGTGGGCCTAGCCTGGAGTCAGGAAGGGCTGCTTGCAGTGGTCTTCACTAATTACAGCATCCTGGGGGCACTGAAGCCTACTCCTTTCCCAGCCCAGCCCAGCACCTCCATTCCCGTAGAGCACCTAGAAGGACACCCATCAGCCAGAGTTGTTCCTCAGGGGAAAGTCGCTCAGAAGATTGGACCACAGAGACGCAAAGCAAAAGGAGGAAAGAAACAGGATGCAAAGGAAAGACCAAGTGGGATGAGACAGATGAGAGAAGAATGGATTAAAAGGGAGATGAGAACAGAGGAGAAAGGCTTCAGAGAGAGAGAAGAGCGTGTGTGTGTGTGTGTGTGTGTGTGTGTGTGTGTGTGTGTGTGTGTGCGTGTGTTATATGGGATGCCCAATTTATTGCAGCACAATACTAAAAAAAAAAAGTTGGAGGGGCATGATTTTCTTTTTCAATGTAGCTCTCGGGGGCAGGAGAAAAATATCTTAACTCCCAGCTGATCACACTCCATTTGCTGTCTCCTATTCTCTGAAAATAGTGCAATTGCTGTTTTGCTCCTAGGCAAATGGGATCTATTGTCATCGAAACTGGCTTCATAAGTAAGTATCAAGAGGAGGAACCCCTGTGTACCCTCATACACAGACCTGGGGTTCAGCCCTCGGACCCACCGTGCATTTTTGGAGGGTGTGAAGGTTGCTTTTGTTTCCCTGAGGAAAATGTCCCCTTTTCTCTCCCTACTGTTTGCTTTGGCATGAAAGAGAGAGAATTATCTGGATGGGGGCTCGGCAGGGAGTTGCTTTCTGTCTGCTTTGCATGCTGTGCAATGTGAATTGATATTGTACTGATAATTTGGAGGAGGGGAGGGGCGTGTGTGTGGAGAGAGCTCGGTGAGCATCTGCACAAACCACTTTGCTAAAAAAATGATCTTTCTCCAGTGCACAATGGCAAGATGTTACCCTCAGAATCTTCCATTGGTGGTGGCGGCCATAGTGGCAGAGAGAGGGAGAGAGAGAGAGAGAGTGAAAGAAAGAGAGAGAGAGAGAGAGAGAGAGAGAAAGAGAGAGGGAGGGAGAGAGAGAGAGGAGAGCGAGAGCATAATTTCCCACATCTCCACTGAGGTAGTTATTTATACAATTCCATACTGGAGTTGGTCTTTAAAAAAAAAACAAAAACGTTGCCGGCTGCTTCAGCTTTTGCAACAAAATAATTACTTTTGTGCCAAGTACTTAGGTAACAAGATAAACAAGAGGTAACATAAATGGAATGTAAATATGGAACAAGTGTTTGGGAAGGGAAAGGAGCGCAGGGTGAAGGGGTGGGAAGAGCTGGTGGTGGTTTTCTACATCTGGTGCAAACCCCTCGAGCCCTGCGCAAACTTCCAGTTCTTTGCCCTGCAGTGGGTCTGTCACTCATCAGGAAAGAGCTGGTGTCCCAACCCAGAGCAAGGAATACCTCACCTCCGTCATGCGGTCATGGTTAATTGCTGGATGAGGTCTAGGAAACAGGATTCTACCCCGCCTTATGACTGTTTATGCTCGAAGCTACAGCTACATGCTGTGTGTCGACCCATGACACTGATCTCAGGGGACCTCTTGGCAGTCACGTCTCAGGATTTCTGTGTGCTCATTTCCAGCGTGAGGGTGAAATCGGATGAACTCCCACATCGCTCAACTCTACAGGGGTTTCATCAGACGCTGCCATGATGGAGCAGATGTTGAGACCCACAATTCTCAGTTCTAGAAAAGTGTAGAATTTAATTCTCAAGTCTGGATCTTTCTCTGGCCAGAGAGCAGTGGTTGGATAGTACTGGTGATACCTTCTCTGCCACCAACGGTGTATCCTCAATACTATGAAAAGATGCCTTCATCAAGAACTTCCTGCGACTGTAATTACTTAGAGATAGGGGCTTTGCGATGCCGTTAAATTAAGGATGTGAAGGTAAGGCCACCCTGGGTTCTGCTAGATCCAAAAATGTAATGACAAATCTTCATATGAGAAGAAAAGCAAGACACAAATGACATGGACTAGAGGGAGGCTGGTACAAGCCCAGTAATGCTGGGAGCCATCAGTAGCTGGAAACAGGGATGGATTCTGTCCTGGAGTCTTTGGAGGGAATGGGGCTCTGATAATACCTTGATTTCAGATTTCTAGCTTCCTGGATTCTGTGAGTTGAAAAAATGATAGATGGTATGAAACAGAAAAAGAAGAGGACTATCCTAGTCTATGACTACCTTGGCAGACTTCCATCACAACTGTACCACAATGAGGTTTCACTAGTGGTAAAAGGGTAAAAGTTGGTAGATTCAAACTGGAACCATTTGTGTCACACCCTGGAGAATTGGAGCTATGGAAGATCATGATTCTTGCCTGGTAACAGAAACTATGGTAATGAAAATCCTCAGATGTGGCTTATTGCATAAATCACCAGAGGACAGCCAGCCTTACAAGGATAGCTAGCTACCTGCTCAAAACCATTTGTGTGCCATACTGCCTCCAAAGCCCAGTCTAACAGAACCTCTTGCTATGACTTTAGAACTAGCTCATTAGTAAAGTGCGACCACTCCTCTCTGAGCTCACGGGATCTGGTAGAATGCTACAAGTACCCACGAGGATCTCATGTAGCTTGCTTGCCTTTTTCCTGGAGACCACTTCAGTCTGTGCATATGTCCCTGATTAAATCTGTATCCTTCATTATTTCCAGATAAAACCATGCAGCATAAATCTTTGTCTCTGTGTTTCATTTGACTTTACCCACAGAGGCAGTGAGGAGACCTGGCTTCTGGCACTCTCTTTGGGTCTTCTCAATCTTGGACCTTGGACAAGTCTCTTTATTTTTCTGGAACTCAAATGAATTTGAGTGAAATTCAAGTGAATTGAGAGCACTGATCTGTGGTTTTAACCCTCTCAGAGCAAATATTATACAAATGCCCCGTAATTATTCTCAAGTGAGATTCAAAAATATTATCATCTAGGTAACAAAATCTATCTGTGTTTCCAGTTCTACAATGTTGTTGTAATGTCCTGCCAGTGACAGAAAGGCAGAGTGAAGGAAAAAGTGATTTAAAAGAAGTTGTTCTGTGTGTAAGTGATCTGGAATTGGATACAAACAAGTACTCTAAGGTGGCACTGAAACAGTGATGCCATCGCCCACAGCCCTATGATTTATCAGAAGGATGGATGTGGACCACTGCTGACAGTGTGAAGTGACTCAGCTAGCCTAGTCCACCTTGCACCAGTGACGTGCTGCTCCAAAATAGTGAAGCATGCATGGAGCCCTGATGGAGAAGCATTTCAACAAGACCAAACACCCAGATTCTGTACAAGTGATTCCCTCAGAAAACATCCAACTCACAAAATACATCCTTGGCACAGGAACAGACAGAAGCAGCTCTCCAAGTAACAAACATTTGGGACTAGACCTAAGACCAGTACAGGCTATGCATGTCATGAACCAGAACGAGACAGTGCAATGAATCTTATAGATAGGGTTGTTTGCATGAGTTCCCAGGCCCCTTCACAAGAGTTATGTGCCCTTTAAGAAGGAGCAAAGACCAGTGTGAGAAGTGATCACACACCATAGTGGTTAGAAAGAGGGAAGCAGGTCACAATGAAGGAGGACAGCTTGCTGGCGGTGTGTGGTGCAGCCAGAGGGACTGGCTCTGAGGGCTCTACTGGAGCTCAGAAGAAGAAAGAGGCTGGAAAGTTGAGTCTGTTTGAGTCTGGCACGACTGAGTTAGAATTCAGGCTGGCTCTTTACTCAGCTTATGCAGGGAGACAGTTTAGATGCTCCCATAAAACAAGGATAATGCATTGGCCCTCTAAAGTCGCTGGGTAAGCAATAGGAATAATTCTTAACCACAAATACTGTGAATTTCACTTCCATTCTTCACCATTTCACTCTACCAACAAAAGACTTAAGTTCGAGTGGTAAAGAATTGGACCCGAATAGCTCAGAGTCAAGCAGCAGGGCTGAGATTTGCCTAGAAGGCTGAGGATAGGGAAAGCAAACTAGGAATTGCTTTATACTTCACCCCTGGCTGGATTCACATCAAGATAACTTAGAGCCAAAGATGGCAGAGCCTGGCACAGGTTGAGAATAGGGTTTTTCTGGATGGCTTTGTGGCAGACAGCAGGTTGGAGAAGACTTGAATGATACTTTGGGAAGCTTCCAGGGCACCCAAGATTATTGTTTTTAATTTTCCAGTCTGAATTCCAGTCTGCTCAAAGGCAGAGAGTCTCCTAGAAGCTTCTCTCTGCAGAAGGTAGATCTAGAAGACTCAGAATTTATCCCAACCACAGTCTTTGAAGAACAAAGGCATGAGGGTCAAGTAGTCTTTATTGATCAAACTACAGCATTTATCCAGAGCCTTCTAGATGCTTTACCTTTTTCCTCAGTTCATGGACACCTCCCTTCCTGACAGATTTTGTCGATGAACCTACCCTATGAGAGACAGACTGAGACTCACAGTGTGGTATACAAAGCCTGTCCTCTGCTCATTTTAAACCCCAGAAGCCAAAATAGTACATTCCTTGGGGATTGGTAGGGGTCCCAGAGCCAATCTCCCCTGGACCTGCATGCTTAACTGCATTAGTTTTCTAGGGCTGCCATAGCAGAATATTATAGACGTGGTGGTCTAAAAACAGACATTCATTTCCCCACAGCTCTGGAAGCTGGAAATTTAAGATCAATTTGTCATCAGAGCTCAGAAGCATTTTTCCCTTGGCTTGCAGATGGCCGTGTTTTGGCTGTGTCCTCACATGGTCTTCCCTCTCCTCACAGGCTGCCTCCATGTCTTCGCGTTGTCTCAATTTTCTCTCTTATAGACACTAGTTGGATTGCATTAGACTTAGCCTAACAGCTTCATCCCAGCTGGATCACCTCCTTAAAAATCCTGTCTCCCCAGTCACATGCTACAGGGTAGGGCTTCGATGTATGGACTTTTGAAAGACATCATTCAGCCCATAACTCATGTTTAAAATTTCCATTCCTGTTTCTTACTTTCATGCTATCTTCTTTGCTTGAATGATTCTGTGGCTTGTTTCTATGAGTGCTTGTTTGCTGTCATATGAAATGAATGACTTTCTATTAGGGTGTTATGCTCTTAGAACTGATATGTGGAAATTCTCAGTGGCTTGTGTTTAGTGGGTGCTACTCTCAGGAGAATTTGCCTTTGCTTCTGGCAGGGTGTTGGGGCCCCTTCAACCTCATAGCTACTACCTAAATCAGGGCTAGCACGCACAAGGTCTTGGGGTTGAACCTTGGGTTTGAAAACAACCACAGTAACAACAATTTTAAGTTGCTACTTTATGATTTTATGAGAAACGAGACGAGTTGACAGTACACCAAAGTCGCATTAATTTTGGCCATGAGCTCACAGGAAGGTGGATTTGTAGTTTAAAATTCTCTGAGAAAATCCTACCATTTTTGCCCATCTAAATTCAAGGCCAAGACCCACTCTTCACATTGTTTCTGCCTCACTGGTTTAATTTTTTAAGTCTTCTCTGTATGGTCAAAGAGCCATGTTTACTCATTGCTCTAGCTCTTCACCTTTCTGATACTAGTTGTCTAGGACTATAACAATACTTGGTGGCTAGACACATGAGAAGCATCTGAAGTAAAGGTGTTGGCCATTCTTCCTTGGCAAGATTCTTCTTTTCCTTTTCAAGCTTCAGGTGGCTCCTGGCATTCTTTGACTCATGGTGGCATCATTACCCTCTCTGCCTTTATCCTCACAGGACCTTCCTCTCTATACATCTCCCTGGGATGTCTTTGGAGTTTCCTCTCCCCTTAATACAAGATGCTTTCTCCTTGAGGTCCTTAGCTGATAATACCTGCAAAGACTCTGTTTACAAATAAAGTCATAATCAGAGGTTCCAGGTAGACAAGAACTTTGTGGACTTATCACGTCACTTCATGCACATATTCTCTGCCCTGTAATTATAGCAATCTCCCCTGTGGCTTTCATCCCAGTCATGTGTCATCCTTCAGCAATGGATGATACCCACGGCAGCCAATGCAGAGTCTTGCAGAAATTCAAGAGTAGTTGAACTTGTTATTCTTGCTCTCTACTACTTCTGGCTCTAAGCAGAAGCATGGAGCTATGCCAACTCATCCAGAGGCTCCATTTGGTCCTACCTTAGTGAAAAGCCTTAATGGACCTGCAAATATGCCCATGGGCCCAGCTAAGGTAACTAGGTCAGCCAGGCCAGATGTGTTAATTAATAGCAATAACTATGTTACCAAGGATCTCTACAGCAGAACTGTAGCTTGATAACGGATAGGCCCTCTATGGTGTCCTTTTAGGGCCCTGGCTTTTAAAGGGTTTCTTCTCTGACTTCCCACCATGCTCCTACCCAGGCTTTGTCTCCTGTCCCCTGATGCTCCCGTGCTCATTGAAACAGATGCATAGGACAACAAAGGTCTATAGAAACCCTCTGAAGGGAAGCCATTTGCAGAGAATACCTTTCTCCATGGTGTCATACTTTTCTTCCCAACTTTTGGTTTCCGAAGAAATCTTTTTACTTTTCCCACAACCAACTCTTTAAAAAAATGTTCTGAGGGTCTTAACTCAGCATTTTCAGTTAGCACAGCACCGTAGAAATATATTGATAGTATATTTCTGTATTCCAGAGTTGAGGATTCACCCATCAATGAAACTTGAAAGAAGCCCCTAGGTCCTCATCAAAGACATCCACAGCCAGGTTTGTTACATAGTACACCTGTCCCAGTTCAGATGGAGCATAATTTCTCCCTTGGAAACGCTTGGTATCATCACATGTTAGACACTGATGTTTCACATGAACAAATCTACAGGCCAGCTGGCTGAGTTCTTCCAGCCAATCCTGAACTGATGTGGGGGAGGGCTGAGCCTGTGTCCAGTTCAAGTCCTCTTCCTGTGCTTTTCCACTTGGACTTCAACTGTTGCCTCCACACTCCTGCAGCCATGGGGCTTCTGGGAGGGAAACACGGCAATATAGCCTCTGATGCCCAAAACAGATTTATCCAGGATGGGCATAAGTTCCGAACCTATGCTCCTAACCTAATCTTAAGTGATCCCACTGAGTATCACTGTTGGCTGAATTTTGTAGCTTTTCCATAGGGGCTGAAAGCAGATACCTTGTCTCTTGGAGAATCAGAGAGAATAACCACATTTTACTAGCACCCAAGAGGTCTAGAGAACTAGCACTGATTGGAGGATGAAGTCCAGAGACATGTGCCTGTCGAATAGCATCGAAACCCAGTACAGAGAGGTAGAAAAGAGTGGGAAGTGGTGATCTAACTCAGGACAGCCGAGAATGCCTGATTCTCATCACTAAAAACCCCACTGCTGACCTGTTAGGGATCTTAAGACTAACCTTGGGAAAGTGTAAAGAGGAAAGGCCTAGCTTTCTTGGGAAGGCAGCTCCTATTTCCAGCAGGCACTGTACTCCTGAAAGAGCCACGTGATCCCACTTCAGAGTGTGGTAAGTGAGTACAAGTAATGGGGGGAGAGGGGAGACTCACATTTATTAGACCATATGTTTTACTGTACCCTGGTTGCAAAGGAAATCTCATCTGATGAGCTGATTTCTATAGCCCAAATCTCAAATTAGTAAATTACATTAGCATAAGCAGTCAAGTTTCAGAGGACATCAGATCACAAGACTAAATTTTATTCATTTCTAGTCAGAAATATAGTTATTCTAGGAATGACCTGTATAGAGAGTCAAGTGAAAGTCAAGAAGTTATCTCAAGGGCCTAGAATGAGAGTGAAGGAGTTAATCCATGGGTGGTGCGTTCCTTATTGTGAGGTAGCCTTAATCAAATCCCCTGTCTCACGTTAGGCTGGAAGATCTCTGGTTCTTCAAGAACACTTAGATCAAGAACTGAAGCCCAGCTTTCCACATTAGAACAGTCTTGCGATGATAAAGGGAGAGGACACTTGTGTAACTGAGATTTTCAGTTCTTCCTTCTTAATGGTACTGTTCAATTTTGGTAACTGAGCAATCTTCTTCCTCTTTCTTTTCTTTTTTCTTTCTTTTCTCTATAATTGTTACAATTAATTCATCCATGTTCTCTCTCTTGGAAATCCAACCAGAGATGCGGTAAACATTTTTGTTTGTTCATTTGTGCTGGTACTGAAGTTTGAACTGAGAGCCAGGGCATTCTTAGCTTTTTCACCCAAGGCTGGCATTCTACCACTTGAACCATGCCTCCACTTCCAGATTTTTTGCTCATTAATTGGAGATAGAGAATTGTGATCCTCAGATCTCAGTCTCCTGAGTAGCTATGGTTACAAATTGAGCTACCACTCTCTAGCAATATACCCTTTCTTTAAACTTATTCAAGTTCTCATAAACTTACAATAATCAACTCTCATTTTATGGGTATCTTTATGCCTACCATTATTATTATAATTGCCCACTAGTGGCTTAGCTTCTGCACTGTATACATACACATAAAATCTCTGTACCATCACTTAGTAAACAGTTCTTCAAGAATTTGAAGCTAGCTGCACACATGATTATACATATGATAATGTAAGCTATACACTATTAAGGGACTATGGCTATGGGGAAAAGGGTGGGTGAGAAGCTTGTTATGAAGCTGAACCTGCTCTGTGCTCTTTGCACAAAGGTGACAGGTGAAATAGTGCTAAGCTTTTGGCTGTTATAGTACTACAATACCAAAAAGATTGGGTCCAATAACTGTTTCTCAATTCTTATGACACTCTGAACTCCCTTTAATATTATCCTGTTTGAAGGTTTTGAATCCATTGATATCCTGCAAAAATGAACACAATCTACCTTAAACAAGGTCATGCCAATATTTCTTCCTTGGCCGTTTAATACGATTCACATAGTAAAAGTTACACTGACTCCTTTAGTAACCTCAATGCCCTTTTGGGTTCTGGCTACTTCTTGTGTTCTAAATCCCATGCATGATATAAGCTAGCCACTCATTCATTCTATACAATTCAGTGTGTTGACATTAGTCATCACTGTTACTAGTTATGATTGATTATTAGCATCATTCTATTAACCATCACACTGCTCCAGCCTTTGTCTTTAAGTTATCCACCAACTTGATAACCTGCTTTCTGTGAATTTGATGAGAAAAAATAGGCAATGGGGAAAGAGAAGCAACTAGTACTATGGTGAAGCCACCATGATCCAGCCATTGCACTCTTTGATAATCCTTTCCTTAAGCCCTTCCAACAACTCATGAAGATATGTAATACTATTACTTTGAAATTCATTTATAAGTGATGACCTCATAGTTGTGCCATTAATGGTAAATTGTGCCAATAAGTTGTGAAACTAATATTTAAACCCAGTATTAGTTCATTTTAAATGCCAAGATCTTTGAATTAAAGCATACGCTCTCAATAGTAAATGTCCTAAGTGCCTGAAAAATTACAGCTCTCCCTAGAAGAGCCCCAGATAGATTCTCACAGGAGCTTCTCATCAGCTCAAACAAAAGTGGGCCCTCAAAGTTCACAACATATACCATCTAGCTTGCCCATGTCAGTCTATCCCACTTACATTTATTCTGAAAACAACTCTATTCTCCTCATTCTCTTCTCTATAATTGTTATGCTTGGTCTATCTGTGTCCTCTTTCTGGGAAATCCAACCAGATATGATGCAAACGTATTTTGTTTGTTGGTTTGTTTTGTCATATCCCATTCCTTTATGAGCAATGCAGAATAGAATAGAATATTCAAATTGGAATTCTGGAGATCACTCGGGAAAATTCTGTCATTGTAAGGACAAGGATGCTGCGGTCCAAAGGTCCAACAATTCTCTTAAGCCTTCATCATAAACTGATAGGAGAGTCTGGTCACTACTTCCAGTCAGGAAAACTCTCGTCATACCACACTGCCTTATACAATTTGATCCTGGTGCCTCATACTTGGTAGATAGGTGTTGTAGCACTCACTGCTTTGTTTCTATTTCAAAATGACAAGGAATTTTCTGAACCAGGATATCAGTGGGAACACCACGTTAACTTCTAAATGTTCCCTGGGAAATGGAGATATTGACCATAGTTGGCATTCTCATCCAGGCTGTGATCCAGGCCCGCCCCCCAGCCCTACCCTTCCCCTTGAGCCTGTGGTCTTCCTTTACTATTTCTTACCTAGCCCTTGTACAGTACTCCATGTAAGACAGCAATCAATAACTTCCTTATTAATTAAATGACACTTTATAAAAGCACTCCTCCAGGGGCTCTGAGAAAGCCAGCTTTGGCTAGCTGTAAAGTTTTCAGTAATCATTTAGGAAAAAAAAATGTTATTCATCATCTTTATGGCAGATCACGGCCGCCACATTCTCCCCAGGAGTTCAATCCATCAAGCTCTTCAATGCAAGGACGGCTAACAAGGTCTCTGTCACTTTGGGTGAAATATACAGGTGTCACCAGAGGGTTCTAACTCCTACTCCAACAAAGTTGTAGCCACTTGCCCAGCCCAGGCTTCTCTATCCAGGATGCGAACAAGAGGAGCTCATCTTCTTTCTGTAGACTACGGATGAACAGGAAAGAATTCTTCAAAATCCTTCAGGGAAATTGTTTCTTAGGGATAGGACATCTGACATTATGCACCCAACATTTTATGTATGGTATCATGAGAAAACCATGTGGATGTGTTTGTAAACATTCAAGGGACTTCTGGTTTCATCAACAGTCTGTGTCACCAGCAATAATTAGCGATATGATACTCTGCAAGCCTATTTCAAATACACTACCTCACTTGGTCCTCAGCTCAGTCTCATAGGACAGACGTGGAAAGGCTTGTTGTCCATCTCATTTTGCAGATGAGAAAACTGAGGCAAGCCACCGTCAGCCATGTTCAGGCTGGCCTCATAGCATTTGAGCTCAGGTCTGGCTTTAGCTCCTGTGCCACATTTTAAACCATGATATCACCAGGCTTTTCACCCTGCCCTTTCTTATTTCTTTATTTTTATATTTTATTCTTTTATTTTATTGTAAAGATGATATACAGATGGGTTACTGTGACATAAATAAGGTAATTACATTTCTTTTTGAACAGTGTTACTCCTACCTTGTTTTCTCCCGCTTCTTATTTCGTTACAGTACATACTTTAAATGCATTTGGGATTAAATTATTTGGTAGTGTTTTCTGTTGGCCTGTATCTGAGACACAGAGAACAGTCTAGAATGCTAACTATGGTCAATATCTCCATATCCCAGGGAACATTTAGAAGTTAACATGGTGTTCCCATTGATATCATGGCTCAGAAAACTCACTCTGTCGTTTTGAAATAGAAATAAAGCAGTGAGTGCTACAACACCTGTCTACTAAGCATGAGGCTCCAGGATCAAATTGTACAAGGCAGTGTGGTATGATGACTTTTCCTGACTGAAAGTGGTGACCAGACTCTCCTATCAGTTTATGGTGACATCTTAAGAGAATTGCTGGGCCTCTTGGGCCACAGAATCCTCGTCCCTTCCATGATAAAATTGCCCTGAGTCATCTCTAGAATTCCAATGTGAATATTCTATTCTATTCTGCCTTGCTTAGGAGTAAGACAAGGCACTATTGTTGGATTTCTCATTCAACTCACAGTGATCAGAAGCCTCCATGTTGTTCAAGCACCTCTGCGGAAAACTTAGCTATCGGGGTCCACCATGTTGAGGGATACTGGGCACAAATCTGAACTTTTACTCTACAAGCTAGGCAAAGAATCAGGTTAGTTCCTGCTGCCTCCTTCCTCTGCCACTAGGAAGATAATTGGAACAGATGCAAAATGAATCCAGAATACGCTGAGAAATAATGTGCCTACACATGTGTGTGTACATGTATCTGTGTGTGTGCCTGTAGTAATTCAATGGAATACATTCAGATTTAATTTTGGGTTTTTTGTGTTCATTATGGTTAATACTTTCACAGAAATTACTTTTATTCAATTCTAATTTTTGAAGTGAGTATTTTCTTCAGTTTTTGAACACAGAACTGAATCTCAGAAAAGCAAGGTGACTTTATATTTGATGCTCTGTACCTGTTTCTCCTCCCTCCAACCTAAGAGTGACACAGCTATTTCTGTAGGTTGTGTGTCATTATGCAGCCCTCTGCTTCATGAATGAATATCCCATCAAGGGCCATGTCTCTATGCCCTGGAGTTGGATTTCTGTCTTGTTGCTCTGAGTTCTAGCACTGACCCACAGGGAGCAGTCCATTGGTGTAGGATGGCATTCATTCCCTGCTCAGGAGTGGGAGGAAGGCTGCTATCCTGACCAGGGGAGGGCTCTGGCTTTCCTCTCCTTGGGTTGGGCTGCGGATCCAAAGACAAAAATGGATGCTTCTGACTAAGGATCAATGGTTTCCTGCACTGAGCCACTTCAGCTGATTTATCTGCTCCCTAGGGGTGGCAGTGGAATTCTCTACAATGGAAATGGTCCCCTCAAGCAAGAGAGGAGAAGCTTTAAGTCATAAAAGTAGGTGTTTTCTCAGGGTGATGGTGAGCAGAGCCTAGTGCATTCCTCTTCTCTTCCTCCTGGGAAATAGGGAAGAGAGGGAAGAAGAATGTGAAGGAAAAGGAGAAAACAGGGCATGGAAGCAAAAGGTTCAAATAAGAGCAGGGAGAAGTAAAGGAGATCAAAGGGGGAGGAAGAGAAAAGGTATGAGAGAACACATCAGCTCCTCATCTGATCAAGTTTCTGTATCTCTTGGGTTTTGTCTTATGCCCCTGAAAACCCACCTCAGCATTTCTGGAAGTAGCCCATCTGTATCAACACTACAAAATCCATGGAAGCATCTCAATGTCTATCCCCTCGCTCTCTAAGGTAATTTTGAAAAATTGATAATCCCTTCCTTTTCAGTCAAGTTGGGAGGGACCCTCAAAAGGACATTTGATAGAGGAGAGGTAGGTAGGTACGTAGATCCATAGAAAGATGAGAGATAAAACTATAGATGACACATAGATGACATAGATAGAGGATAGATTAGATTATAGGTAGATAGATTTGATCAAGGATTACTGGTAGGATCCTAGCTTGTCATTCTTAATTAAGCAAAGGCTAGCCACATTAATAACTGGAGGCTATAAAATATCCTGCTACTTAGAAACCTCTTGGATCTTCCCATTTCTGGCTTCCATATTTCTGTATCTCACTTTCCCTTTGCCATATTCTTCCCTTCTTAGGGCAGAGTAACTAACATTTCAGACACCGAGTGTAGAAAACTACTTGTATTATAATCAGAAATCTGCCACAAGTGACATACTTATGTCTGCCAAACAGATTAGACATAATGAAATTAATTGGTTGTCACATCAAGGCTTGCAAAACCAGGAAGGAGCTGCCACCTCCAGCGGGAGGACCCAGATCTGATGGAGCAGCAGATCTGTCTTCCTGCATCCATACTTGTCTTCTCTCCTCATTTCTGGTATGGGGCTTGTTCTTTCAGGCTCCACTGAATGTAGGCCTAGAGTTATTTGCCATGGGGGAAGTCTTGGTATATGAGGTAAACTTGCGCAGTTTCAAAATGAAGGCATTTGAAGAATGATCCCAATTGTTCTGACATGGCCCATGGAGTTTACCCTTAACCAAAATTAAAACCCAAAGGATAGAACCAGTAGGAGCTAGGCAGTGACCCAAGAGGATGAGATACTATGATGGACCGCTCAAGGCTGAAATAATGAGAATAGAAGGAATTCTCATAAAGAAGGACCTTATAATAATATAACTCTGAAAAGTGAGGACATTAGCCAAACAAACATAAAGCAACAGATGTCCATGAAATATTTTACATTGAGCCTTTGAGGCAATCTTCAGGCCAACACTACTACAGGATAGACTGTTCCTTGTCTGAGAGGCTTGGGGCCAGAAGCATTTCAGATTTCAGTTATTTTCAGATTTTGGAATATTTGCATATACATAATGAGTTATCTTGGGGACAAAAACCCAGATACACACTAAATTCATTTATATTTCATACACATCTTATATAGGTAGCTGAAAGTAATTTTGTGCAGTATATTTACTGCCTCAGTGTTGGGACTATAATCCATCGCATGAGATCAGATGTGGAATTTTTCCACTTAACGGTGCAGGTTGATTTTTCAAAAAATTTCCAATGTTGGAGAATTTTGGAGTTCAGATTTTCTGACTGGCGATGCTTAGCCTGTATTTGGTAAGCTTGAAGGGCAAGCCCTTGTGTGCATTGTTTAACACCACATCCCCCAGTAGCTAAAGTAAGGCCCGACTTACTCTAGGTGCTCAAGTATCTGTTGAGTGAGAGTGAGGTAGCGCCATTACTCAGGACATTTTATTAGGCTGGGCAGGGTGAGGTAACCAGCACAGGGAGAGGGGTGCGGCTGCAAAGGCATCTGGCCTCCTTTCATCCCATCCCATCACAAGGGGACCTGCATTTCCGATGACCACTCTGCTGGCCATAGTTTTCCATTGTCCCATCGGTGCGGGTCCTCACCCAGTAAGGACGAAATGAGTAGCTGGAGCCAGATCAGTTGGGAGACAGACCTGGCAGGAGCCAAGAATGGGATTAGAAACCAGTCACCACTGTGGCTATCTATTCTGCTTCTAGGGTAATCGTCTTAGTGGGTACCGAGTGGGTCAAGGGAAACGCATGCTGAGCCTTTGTGAGATTCAGTAGTAGTTCATGTAATGGCCAGTATCCAAGTGTCTTAGACAAAAGAGTCAGCTGGTATTGCTGAAAAATCAGGCTGACAGAGCATATGTTTTGAGTAAAGGAGCAATTTCTGAGCAGTAGACACCGATGTAAATAGGACCCTGTCAAAAGGAGCAGGAAGAGCAGGAAGGCCAGCCTCAGTGAGCAGCTACCAGGTTGAGGAGGAAGCTTCAACTTCTAGTCAACTACGCACACATAAGGATGGCCAGCCAACATGCTACCATGCTGCCTTGCCCAGCCATGAGGTTCCATGATGGGTCAGACGTACTCAGTGCATTTTCACAGAATTTTCTATTTGTAATGTACGTGTTGGGATGCCATCATAAGTCAAGGAACAGCTGTGCTGAAATTGACCTAGAACTTTAAGTTCAAACCTCTTTTTTACCTATACCCATCTAGGCTCAAGCACCAAATAGGAAGGCCAAACCCTTGCCTGGCAGTATGGAGCTGTACCGAGGGCCACAGCAGTATCATTTTCTCAGTTGTCTAGAGGGACGTGCAATTCTGGGGTCAATGAAACATCCCCTGCCTCTGTTCATCCGGCAAGAGGAACCTGTATCCCAGATCAGCTCTGACTTTTTGTTTTGTTTTTACAGTGTCTTCTGTTCCCTCACAGTCTTCCAGTCCCGAATTTAAACATTGCATTCCTCAGCTATGTGTGGATGACCATTGGTAATTGGCTGCCTCAGGGGAGCTGTGGAGACCTGGACCTCCCAGGAGAGCTGCCCCACGACTGCCCTTCATGCCCTAGCACTAAGAACCCCGCGGGCTGGCCTGTGGTTGACACATGCTCTCAGCTGGCCACTCTGCATGCAAGGCTGTGCCCATGGAGCCGCTGCAAGAAGCACCAGGGGAAGCAGGGCCATTAGCTCCTCTGAAGAGCACTCCCTTGATCAAATAAACTAACGGAGCTGTTTACTGTGTAAACTTGGATGAGGCAGCTGCGCAGAGGGGGTTCATAACAAGGGCCGTTAATATTTATGGCTGACATCGCCAGCTCCTCACCACCCTAATGAGCCTATTGCTGCTTGAGTCACTGCAATTGCCAGAGGAAGCCAAAAGGAAGGTGAAAGCTCTGGGGTCCTTAAGTGGGTGATGGACGCCTGTGCAGGCCCAAAGTCTTCCTAGGACCCAGATCCAGTGGAATGCTGCATGCCGAAGTGCTTGCTAAACACTGGAAGAGCTTGTAGGTGAAGGGTGTACAGGTGCTGAGTACTGAAGGGGGCCCAGATGCTGGGTGCTGGGGGCAGTTTGAGATGCGGGGTATCGGGAAGGTGAAGAGTGCACAGATGCCTGATGAATCTACACAGAGATCACCGAGTTTCTTGGAGATGCAGCTCTAAGAGAACATCAGGTAACCTGTGGAGTCTGTGTAATACCTGGGGCTAGAGGTCTAGGCCACACCCCCCAGAGGGCATGCAACAGTTTCTCATACATATAGCTATCCATCAGACTCTTAATGAGATTGGAACAATTCAGAACCACATGTGCTTAGATGCCACTAAAGGCCTCTCACGTTCTAAGATCCTCACCTCTCCTTTAACTTTCCTCCAGTTAACTTAGCAATCTGAGCACTGTAAACAGCATTCTAGGAAGACATATCATGGGAGGATTCACACAGTGCAGGGTTGTGTTAGACAGACCTGTAGCAGACCTTAGCTCTCGATCATGGTGACATCTAAGAGCTTCTTCCCTTGTATAATCAGCCTGCTAATGCAGAGACCATATCCCTAAGCACCAACTTGTACATCATAAATCCTTCATAGATGGTGCATTATGGGCCATGATGTGATGAAAGAATTAGGTTACTACCATTCTGTATAAGGATCTAAATCAGAGGGTAGTTTAGAGGGCTGTGTGTGAAGACAAAACACCCTGGCTCTATGTGGTGCCCATACACACCACCAGTAATAATAATAAGTACACATTTCATGTCTGTGTCATGGTCTGTATCCTAGGATATGTCTTCCCTAGGTAATGCTGTTACTACTGGCATCCCCTCAAGTTCCCTTCAAGTTGGGAGGCCAAGAGAAGGTGGGACGGGTGTCCGGGTGCCCAGTCAATGTTCTTTTCTTGATTGCTGCAAGTTTCCAGGTACTCATTGATCCTCAGCAGGGAGGGGACAGAAGTGAGAAGAGACAAAGGCGTGGATGGCTGAGCGTTCTCCAAGAGCAAAGAGTGTTTGAATCCCCTTGAAAACGTGGATCTACTGATGCTTCTCCTTTCTCCTTTTTAATTAAAGCAGATCCATGAGCCTTGTGGAGGAGGGGCATCAACAGCTAGGCAGAGATGCTTAGAGAAGCTAGAAAGTCTCTCCCAGTTCTTTGACTGAGAGTCAGATCCCAAAGGGGTAGGAATGAAGTGCAGTTTGGAATAAGGGGAGGTTGTTTGATGGATGGAGAGAACAAAAAAGAAAATCTATTCGCAGTGCTTTGAGCTCCTTGGAGAACATTTTCCGAGGAAGCCAAGTAAACAACTTCCTGATACTCAAGATTTGTTAATTAAGCACTTTGAACAGGCTCTGGGGGAAGGGAAGAGATGGCAATAGAATCTGACTTTTGAGAGTTTTCCAGACTCTGGAGAGTGTAGTGGATCTCAGGGCCAATAACCGGGCTGATGGGTTACCCAGACTCGTAGGAAGTGGTAGAACTGCTATGATTACAATAGTCCATGCCCACAGTCTCCAAGGAGGGTAAGGGAGGGGACTGGATTGGGCCCACCCTGACACACACGGTGTGCTGTTCATCCTGATCCCCAGGAGCTGTTTGGCACATACATCAATACCAGGTTTGTCCAAGGACATGACCATATGGAAAGCACCCAAAAAGATACTTGAAAGGAAATTCTGCCTACCAGGGCCTGGACATTGTTCTTTCATGCCTGGTGTTTTAGGCTTAAACACATGACACGCCGGGCTTCTATTCTGGGGAAAGTATGTTTTCAGTAGTGGAAGTCTTCAGGAGCATCTTGGGTTGAGAAATAGAACCACAGGGCAGTGAGGACGTGTTCTTCTCAACCTATGGACAGGCTGGATCAAACCAGCTCTAGGCATTCCTCACATCTACTCTGCAATCTGAATGAAGCCCTGAAAGAATCCTCCAAAATGAGAGTAAAAGTGAATTTCTGTGTGCTAATAACAGGAACTCATTTTTTCCTGTAGGATTTTAGGGGGCAGTTCATTCTGGGCTACTGTCCTTCTCTGGCAAGTAAGTCTGGACAAAGCCCCTTCATGCTCTCCCATCTCTGATCTTCCCCAAGGGCAGCTCCTGTGCTCCACCATTTGGATCTGCTTTTGTTCCTGCAGGAAACTATGATATTAAATGTTTCTAAGAAGGCCCTTTCCATAATGGGGAGACTCTTTTAAGTATTTTTTAAAGTGAGTGTTCCAGTTTGGTCCTCATCCTACAGTTGAATAACCCTGGATAGAAGGTAGGCAGAGTCTTACCTGAAAATAAGAATCACAAGTCCCTGTCTCCAGTCTTCTGTGAAATGCCCTTCCTCAAGCAGACAGAGGCCGGTTCCTCGATCTCAAGCCCATCCTCCCTGTTATAGTTACCAGGTTGTGCAAAATGAAACAGTGAGAAGGAATTCTCTTCTCTGGTTGTGAACACACATTAACACATACGTGTTGTCAAGGATGTAGCTCCCAGGAAAACCCCAGGAACATTCCATGTGGGCTCGACGACAGATGTCCAACTGTAGCACAGTGAGTCACTTGCCAGAGGATTGTGAGTCCTTTGTGAAATATGGGTTGACTTCAGGCCTTTTCCACAAAGGTCCCAGCTCTCACATTCAGTAGCTTCAACCACCTAGTGAGTTTGTCATGGTGCCAGACAAAAACGTAAGGAGGAAGGACAAGGAGTCGGGGTGTTGGAGGACAATCAAGTATCACCTCTTCTTTTCATAATCTCTGGTCAAGGCTATCCACTACTCTCCTTGTGATTCTGCCCGTAGGAGAAGCTATCTGTTAGACTCATTTTCTCTTCTTGCATCTTGCATTCCCAGCCTCGAATCCCTTACTTCTGGCAGCTCATTTATTCCTCCCAATGACTAAATGATTAAAGATGTTTTTGTGCTGTGAAAGATGAGGGTAGAGACTCAGGGAACTTAGATCACTTATTGGAGACCATACTTACTGGAAAGTGCAGAACCAGGACACCAATTCAGGTTTCCTGGCCAGGAGGCAATCTGATGGCTCTTCCATTATACAAATGGCACCAGCAATACGATCTGAGGTGTCTTACTTCTAAATTTGTTCTTCCAGATAGCTGATCAGGTTTCAGACTTGTCACTCCGTTTTGCATCAATAAAGATTACTTATAAGTAAGACTGGTCTTGGGAGCAATCCATCAAACCTTCTGGAATAAGAAATAAAATTGTCTGGATCAGCAATGTCCATTTAGCAAAGACAATTGCAAGATTACCTATAGGGCAGGAAACTCACATATATGCCTTTGATATGTTCCAGGAGACACTGGAGAAGAGCTTTACAGTCTTGAACTATTTATTCTTTGAATAGTGCACAAAGCATAAACTTCACTAAAAATCTGATTTATTGTAGGACATGTTGGCTCACACCAATGATTCTAGTTACTCTGGAGGCACAAGCAGGAGGCCCAAAATCTAAAGCCAGCTCTGAATCTAGTCAGGGAAAAAATACAAGACCCTGATACATTGAAAGCACAGGACTAGATCTTGGATTGAGTCTTTGCCTAGCAAGCTTAAGGCCCTATGTTCAACATTTAGTACCGCAAATACATTCACACACACACACACACACACACACACACACAGAGTCAAATAGCTATATAGTAAAAGAGAAACATTCATGACACATACATCTGACACATTATTTTCATCTAGGTACATAAAGAATTCTCCATTTTCTAATTAGGCAACACAGTAAATATTAATATTTCACAGATACTTCAACAAAGAAGATATGTATATCTCCAATACATCCATTAAAAGTTATTCAATAGTATTAGTTAATCAAGAAAACCACCATGAAATATCATTGCACCCTCACTAGAATGGCTTATGTTGTAGGGTCTGTTATTACTACTGGTGAAGATAAGGCTAAATAATCTCACCTACAGTGTTGACAGAAATGTAAAATGGCATAACTGCTGAAAATGTTTTTTTGTTTTTGTTTTGCTGATACTGGGGCTTGAACTTAGGGCCTCACACTCTTGCTTAACTTTCTTGCTAAATGCTGGGACTCCACAACTTAAGCCACAGGTGCATTTTCATAACTTCTTAGAAGTTAAATACAACCTAACCACACAGGATGCCAACAAAGCCTTAAGATATTTTCACAATGAAAATGAAAATACGTGTTCACACAAAGACTTGTACACAGAATTTCATGACCGCTTAATTTTTAATAGCTCTCATCGTGTATCCATCAATGCACAAATGAGCAAGCAAATTATGATGCACCTATACAATAAAAAACACTATTCAGCAATAAAACAAATGTGGTCACTGTCATAGCAATATAGCTAGGAGTAACAGTACACACCTGCCAACCCAGCACTTGGGAGGCTGAGGCAAGAGGTTGACAATATTGAAACTGACCTTGGACTGTTCTGAAGGACACTGTCTTGAACAACACCAAAAAAAAAAAAAAAAACAGGACAAAACAAACACATAACAGAACAAAATGAAACTTTTGGAAATCAAGCAATATTAGAGAATGAGGGTTTTTGTTTTGTTTTGAGACAAGGTATTCCTATACTGTCCAGCCTGGCTTAAAACCCACCACCCTCTTACTATAGTCTCTTCAGTGCTGAAGGAATACTTTGAAGTAGATAATTAATGAGCAGAATATTCTTGCTCAGAGTTCTGAAGTCCTGGAAGTCCAAACTTGAGGTACAAGCATATTTCCTATGTGCTTTGAAGCATATTTGGGTCAAAGATGATGCCTTTGCTGTACTTTCACATGGAGAAGGAACAAATACAATTTTTTACATGAGCATTATATACATGCAAAGAGCTGCTAATTTTCTTTGTTCTGCTCATGGTGTAGCTTATTTGCAGCACAATTGTCATATTTGATGGGTTGATTGTTTCTTGTTCATTCTAATACTCTTCTTAGTACACTCAAAATAAACTGTATATTAGTGTGCAGTTGGCAATGAGGACACAACTTTTATTTGTCATCTTAGAAGCGACCTTGTGATCTAGAAACAAAACTTGACAGCTAATCTTAGGCAATGGTTTTCCTAAGGGTAGGTCACCCACACAGAACTCCAGAAGAAATTGTGTTTTGTGTTAGTTTAAGTAAAAAAAAGAAAGAAAAAGCCTAAAGAGAAGGAAAAAGAAAAGAGAGAGATTGTTCTTGGAGAAATTTTAAGAAAAGTATAAACATCCTGATAATCATAGTCTCAACTAGATAAACAATTTCAAGATTTCTTCCATCCCCCCACAAAGTGATGGATGAACATTATTCCATCAACATTTTCCCCATCATTAAAGCAAAGTGCAATTTCTATGCTACTGATCTTTACAGGAACAATTAGTCCCTATGGTATTAAACTGACCAGGACCAGATAAAAAGAAGGAATATAACTATAATGGTAGATTAACTTTCATATTAAAGTCTAACAAGATCCAAAGTAAGAAAATTGTGTGCATATAGATGTGTCAGTTCATATATAAATATTAATGCAAACTCTTTCGTTAAGTGAACATTTAAACCTGAAATACATTAGGAGCTCATGATGAATTAATCTCTCTCATGATTCTATTCCTTTAGCTTGCACCTCTTCTTCTGTGCACATGACTTTTAAGTTTGGTCTTTTAATGGTTTCCCAGAGATTTGCTTATTCTCTTCCTATTTTATATTTATCCTTATATGGCTGTTCTAATGCTTCTACTTTGTCTTTAAACTGGCATTTTGCCTTCAGTTTGATCCAATGCATGAGGATTTTAATTCCAAGTGATGGGGGATCTCTAAAACCTTCCACCAGAGCTCACCTCCTAGTACTACCATCTCAGGACCTAGATTTCAGTGTAAGAAATATTCAGACCATAGCAGTAACGGTGCATCCAACAGAACGGGTGGCTCTTACAACATTTTGCTATGAGAAATAAGTTGGGTATAAGAGTGCACACAGTTAAGATTCTACTTGAATGAAGCCATGAAAATGAATCCTTAGTAAAGGAAAGCAGTTCAGAGAGGGAGACTGTGGAGCCACAAGAGACCCTTCAGACCACTCATGAAAAAAAACACAAAAGGAATTTTCTTTCATCCTCCTTCTTCATAACCATGATGAGGAATCATCCCCACAGCACTTACAGAGTAGTCTAAACTCTTTACTGTGACTCATAAGGCAAAGCATGAGTTGTTGGCATCTCCCACAGATGTCTCCAAGCTCAGCATATTCCTGTAGACTAGCCTAAGAGCATTTCTCACTCACCTTGCCCTGGCCCTGCAAATAGGCCCCTCTTCCTGCATTGTTTTATGCTCAATACTGTGTCCCACTCTAAAAAGTTTTCTAACCAGTCTTCACTTCCTCTGAGTGGCTCATAATTTAAATTTAGTCCCCAGTTTAACTGTAGTCCTCTTACTGTATTTGCTCACAACACTCTTCTTCTACTTATTCCTTAGCACATTTATTCATGTCACTTGATATGGTGTCTACTTTTAAAGTACTTTTCCTATGTTGTACAGTAAAAGAAAAATAGAGTCAAATTTTTACTCTCTAGGTAGTCCCTGGACAGAGCCAGTGTTCAATAATCATTTGTTAAATAAAAGGACACACAAATGGATTAATTACTGAAACAACTTTTTTAAAATTCATGTGTAATGAATGAAATACTAGGTTGAGGGCAATCTGTGACAGAATACAGGACCCGGCCTTGGTATCAAGTGATGGACCTCTCATTAGTACATAAACCAGATCTGATTCCACAAGTCTGGGTTGGAGTCCAAGAATCTAATTCTTATCAGGTTTCCCAGGGTCATTATGATGCTTAAAGAATAACCACTTGAGCATCCATCCATACGTTTGTACATTGTGTTTTGCTCAATCAACTATTTATTGTAGACAACCTTCCAAGTTGCTTGTTTGCTTGGTATAACAAATGCTTTCTCCTCCTCCTCTTGCTCCTCTTCCTCTTTTTTATCCTTCCTTTCTTTCTCTTCTTCTGCTAATTTTTTCTTCCATACTGATGTTTGAAAAAACGCTTGATCCATTGAATCCTTTCTTCTTTACTAATAGATCCTTACAAGGGTGTGGGTGTGAGGTAGTCCTAAATGCTATTCACAAATACTTTTTTATCTCTTTCCCTTCCAAGTATGTGCTGTGGTTGCTTTTCCTATCTTATCTTTGGCTAAATGGATTAGCTGTGGCAGATCTTAGAGGATTAATTATTACTGCTCATAGAAATTTATACCTGTCTGGTACAAAACCATCCATAACTTTTACTTCCCTTTAACATAATAACGGGCAGCACTTAGGCTGGTGGATTTTCCACCAGCCTAGGCCTCTGAGTGGCCATGTACAGCAGACACCGTTGTTGACTTGAATAAGGCTTATAGCTTGAACAAGCAATTCATTGTATTGTTTTAAGTGGCTACAATTTTGGACAGTCTTTTAAAAAATTTCCATAATGATATACAACCTAGTCTCACTGGAATACTTGGTAGAATCAGAACTTACTCAACCATTCTTTGTGGGCAGAAGGTCATTTCATCACTAGTGTTTATCATCTAAAGAGAACATACCGCTGCGCATTATTTTACTTATATTTTTGCACATGAGTGTGAGTACAGACAGGGAAAATAGGGAAATAAGGGCTACATAGTTTTGTGGAACATTTTTGATTGAGGGTTATTCATAGGGAAGAGAGAGGAGAGGGTAGAGCGGAACTAAGCAAAACAACAAAAAGGAATTCATTTATTTGCAAAGCTATGCGGGATATGATCACATTTATGCAATTCTGTGAAAGTCAAAATCTATCTCTATCTAGTTCTACATAATCATATTTCTGCCTATCTATAAATGAAATTTTAAAAACTTAAATTACTGAGTAATTTTTAAAGAAGAAAGCCACTAGACCATTTAAGACTCTAATGAAAATGCAAATGTTATTTAGGATGATCAAATACCGAAGGATTATCAAGCAGTTATTTATGCTTCTGCTCAGGTCACAGGAAGGGATTAGTGATTGCATGCTGAGGGAAGAAATGAAGGCAGGTGTTCAGGGAAGCCGGGTTCTAATGTGGTTGACGGAGGGAGAGGGATGGTGGAGGGAGGGAATGGCCTGGATATCCTGTGAGGACAGAATAGGCAGGCACTAGAGAGAAATAGTTGGGAACTAAATATTGGAAGGAGATGTGCAGAGAAAGTAGGGTAGAGCTAGTTGACAACAGTAGCTGTGTACTGAAATCACATGGCCAATCATCATTTTGTAAGAAGGCACTGTTTTAATTACACATTATCTTTAGCAACTAGCACAATGTCTACATTGCCAGAATGAGACCCTCAAAGTACTTGATGGTTAAGAAGAAGAATGACACCAGTTGGCCCTCTTCCAGTGTTGTAGCATGGAAGAGATTCGCTGTCTGT
Source organism: Perognathus longimembris pacificus (assembly GCF_023159225.1). Taxonomy (NCBI): domain Eukaryota; kingdom Metazoa; phylum Chordata; class Mammalia; order Rodentia; family Heteromyidae; genus Perognathus; species Perognathus longimembris. The sequence goes on along the minus strand of NC_063181.1, from coordinate 9,534,800 downwards.
AGGAAGGCTCAGGGTGGAACAACCAGCAGCTACAAGATCCTTTCCATTCCCCACCCAGGGGCATCAGAATCTGTTTTTGCCCATTCATCCCCTTTGTTTTAGCATGCTACTTTCACCAGATCATTGAGCCTGACTGTGGCAGTCCCTAGTGTGATCAGACAGTCACCAGTCCTCTCTGAAAACCCCCTCCTGAAAGGGCTTGAAGTGAGATTTGCACCATACAGATCATGAGCATGTTAGTAAAGTGGTGGTTTTATTTTCTATAGTCTCTACTTTCAATTTTCCCTGTGTAGTTTCTCCAGGAAATGATCCTCTGTCTTTCAGCGACCTTCTTTTTTGTACCAGACCACACCCTAATGATAATAACTTCTGGATTGAGTATCCTAGCTCCTTGTGACATACAGAGAATGGACCAGGGATTCAAAGTCTGGTTAAATAGTGGATCTGATAAACTCACCTGTACCAAGGTGTTGGGCTCTGATAATCCCTTAATGTGTTATCTTTTCCAGCAGACTTATATTATTACAGAGTATAGAGGAAGTACGTTGTTATGCATCAACTGATAAGGTAGTGGGCTCTGGCTCAATTTTCTGAGCATGAATATATTTGATGTAAGTGGATCATAGAAACCAAGTGGTTAAGTACTAGGCGACTTGGGCTATGGTAGGCAGGGGGTGGATAAGAGTACTAAAAATGAAGTTTGGATTCTATATCACATGCAATGCTTTTAATAAGAAATAATGGATTATACAACTATATGTGACTGAAATATTGAAGGAATTTTATTATATTATATACTAAAACTCTGCTATTTGGCCAATTCAAGAGCTAGAAATATTTCCTCTTTCGTTTATAGCCCAGGTGATTACAGGATGGCTGTAGCTGTTCCATATAATGTGCAAATATGACAGTCATTAAATAAATTATAGGAAAGATCTTGCCTCTCATTCCCCATGCATCTTTTCTTTTTCCAGTAAGAAGAAATGCATTTGCAGCAGTCATTTGTATTAATCCATAGAAACATACAGCTATAACAAATACAACCCCTATTTCAAAGGCAAAATACAATAGACATTCGTTTCTTGCTCCTGTAATAGTCTGATTCAAGTTCAGGAGGATGCTCTGCTTTTCAAAGACCTATAAAGATGTAGATTCCTTCCATTTAGTGGCCACCTTATCTTCTAGAGTCTTAGAACTGAATGGGGAGGGGAAAAAGGTATAGAGAAGACACAGAATTTGGCAGAGTTCACTTGCACCCCATTAGAAAAATACTAGTCATATAACCTCATTTATATACAGTAAGCCAGGAAATTTACTCTTAATTCTGTTCCCAAGAAGAGGGGAATGTGACTATTGGCTAGCACTATCAGTTTGTGCCACACACTCTATCAGACTTTCTCTCTTCAGTTCCCATTGGTCAGAATGGATCACAAGATTGCTGATAGTCCCTACAAAGCAGAATGAGAATGATCAGGGAGGCCATGATCCCCACCTAATAGTAATACTCATGTCTTTGCACAATTCCATTCTCCTTCCAGTGATCATGGGATAAATGACTTTTTGAAACTGTAGAGGATGCCAACAATGTGAAATATCATACCCATGATAATGTTTTGAACTATGGAAAATGATACAGAATATCATTTTTGTGGCTTTATTATGTCCCACTGCATAAGATTCTTTATTAGTATGTTTTCCATAACACAATGTTTGCCATAATTCAAAACCCGAGGCTGGATAATTTGTAGAGAAAGATATATTTAGGCCACAGTTCTGACATGGCATTGGAACAGACTCTGACTCTGGTGAGCTCCCCCACCTGAACCCCCCACCAATGGGAATCACCATGGGTGGAAGCACAGGAGAAAGAGATCACATGGTGAGACCGGAAGCAAAGAGACATTCATAGGTGAGGCTTACTCTTCAAAACAACTCATTCTGGTAAGATCAACTAACTCACTCCATGTAACTAGTGCCAATCCTCCAGTGGGCCGTGCACTCGCTGACCTAACTACTTCCCACTAGGTTGTACATCTTCAAGTTTCCCTACTATCTCCTAAAGCTGCTATACTGAGCACCCAGCTCCCAACACAGGAACCCTTGGGGTACACTCTGAACCCATATTAAACCATAGTAGGCTCTGTCTCTCTGAAGATTCCCTTTAATGGCTTGATGAAGGCAGCTGTCATGCTGAGAACCCCCATGTGGGCAAAACTCTATAGCCAGCTTCCAGCAAGAAACTGAAATCTTAGTTTCTATAGTTGCGAGCAAATGAATTCTGTCAACAATGGAATCTTGAGTATAAGGTGTCAACACCAAGCTGAAGAAACAGCTGAGCTGTGTCTGGAATCCTAACCCACAGAGATTGTAACATAATGAGTGTGTTATTTTAAGCCACAAAACATTCAGTAATTTGTTGTGTAGCCATTGATCACTAATGTGGCTTGGATTAATCATGATTAGCCACTGGAAATAGAAGGAAGTTAATGCATCTGATTCCCTACAGAATGAACACTCTAATCCAGGTTCATACAGAAAGAATCACAGGATGTCTAGCTATTGGAGACCAAAGGCAGTGTTGGTTATAGACTGCACTTTTCTAAACAAAGAAACAAATAGGATGAGACTGTATTCAGAGGAGAAATGTGTAATGTTTGGGGAAGCTAAGAGATCTCTTAGGGTCTCTTAGAGGTCCCTAATATGGAAATGCAATATGGGACTTGTTGGGCAGAACTACTGGTCACAGAGGTATAAGGTTGTCACTAACTGATGGAGTTACAGTGCGTAAGAAAATGCTCTGGGAAGCTTCAGCTTGTCGTTATGTGATGGGGAAATATTCAGAGTGTGACTCAAGGCTGGAGAGAAAGAATGAGCATCAGGGAGAGAGGTGGTAAGAGGAGGGAGGGTGGCAGATTCTTCTATATCAAATATATCTGGAAATACAGCAGAGCTGGGGCTCTAGAGTGGTGGGAGGCAGAGGACATCACTGGGAAAGGGAGAAGGCCTGAAAATGGCAAGAGCAAGGAGGACATATAGCTTCCAAGTGAATGAAGGTTTTGCCACCCTACACAGCTGTAGCATCTGTGTTGGGGCCTAAAGGCAGGCATGGCAAGGAGGAGTATGATTTCTGAGTTCTTTTTTTTGGTATGTGCTTAACTTTGTTGCCCACTCAATGGCAATCCAAAAAAGTGAATTAATATGAACATTTCCTGGATCGTAGAGATAATGGCTTTATAACCACCTGCTGATGTCACTGCCCACATTTGCCTTTGCATTGTGATTATGGTAGTGACAATTGGCACCACAATCACTGATGTAGTCTAGTGATGAAAAAAAAAAAAGGAAAAATTATACCGTAAATGATGCACTCCTGCCAAGAGAAGCCAAATGACCTCATGGATGTTGGTGTACAGGGAGAGTCAAATGGCACATGGCATAGGAACACAGAAATTCAAAGATATAGATATACTCATGTTGAGAGAAATAACTTTGTTTTAGCAAAGCACTACTACCACAGTAAATTAATTGTTTGTATTCTGTCGGGGTTTTTTGTTTGTTTTGTTTTGTATTGTGGCAGCCCCCATTGCTGTTTACAGTGAGTTAATTCCTTTCTCCTTTGTGACACATATCAAGAGGGCACTCTGGGGCTCCCTCAGCTAAGAAAGATACAGAATCCACTTGGGCTAGTGAGCTGTAAGTCTAATGATAAAGCTGGAATGCTTAATTGCAATGTGACTCCCTCCAGGCCTGACCTTGCCTCTAGCTTCCTTTGAGGTTGATCTAAGCACCGTCACGTGTCCCTTAACTGCAAGATCACTTTTGAGAGATATACCACTAGGTGATTTCCCTGATGTGTGAATGTCAATAGAAGCACACAAACCTGTATGACCTAGGTTCAGTCAGTGGACATAACCTCTCAGTGCAATCAAGCAGGGCTGGGGAGGTAACTCAGTGGTATGTAACATTTGCTTGGCATGTACAAGGCCTTGAGCTTGCAAGGAAATAAAACAGAGACATAAAAACCATGAGCTGTATGAGAGTACTACTGGAGGCACATGGCATATTGCTTTAAAGCAAACCTTTAATTTTATAAGTGGAAGTATACCCTAAAGTAATGATAAAAGGAATAGTAATTACATAGTCAGTGCCAAGTTGCTTATTATTGGGTATTACATACTGTATATATTTGTATGTGATATACTTTTCTAATGATTTGTAGCACAGTAGTATGTTCGTACTAGCATCACTAGTTATGTTGTACTACAACCTTACGATGACTGTGGGACCAGCAGGTAGCAGGAAGTTTTATGCTCCATTACCTCCTGGGACCAAAGACATACATATACATGTGTACACACACACATTTAGAATTGTAGAACGGTTATGAAGCTGGTGATTATATTTCTCAATGTGCTACTTGAGAGTATCCATCCTCTCTGCCCCTCTATGGAGGCAAAGTGTACATACAGGCTGGGTCTATGGTCTCCCTCATACTGAGTTCAAATTGCTGAGTTCAGTTTGGCCAATGGGTAATTATGAAGGAAGGCCACAAGGCAGGAAGATAATGGAGTCACAGTAGTAGGTTCCATTCAACTTTGCTAGGCCATGGGCTGAATGTTTCTCATCCTCAGCTCCTTCTTCAAGACCTGGCAACTGCTTCTCCATCTTGTCCCTTAAGGCTGGCTAGCCTTCAAATGTATACTTCAACTATAGCCAATTGGTTTCCCTAGCCTCTGAAAGTTCCTTGTATAAATAAGCAGATAAAACTCAGCTGCACACAATTTTCCATCATTAAAATATGGAACAAACCCAGATGCCCCTCAGTAGATAAATGGATCAAAAAAGTATGGTACGTATACACAATGGAATTCTATGCCTCTATCAGAAAGAATGACATTGCCCTATTCATAAGGAAAAAATCATGCTAAGTGAAGTGAGCCAGACCCCAAAAAAACATAGACTATGGTTTTCTTCATTGGTAATAATTATTACATGTCTAGGATAGTCCTAGCAGAAGATCACAACAGTTTAATAGCTATGTACATATGAACACATAAGATGATGCTAAGCAAAATGAACTCAAAGTTATCGTTGTTCTTGTTATTTTTGCCATACCATGTGAAATTATGCCTTCTTCTTTTGTCTATCTTCCTCATGGTTTTACCCCTGATTTCACTGTATCAGATGATGGAACCCTGGGTATTGTATATATGTTTATCAGAACTAGGAAAGGGAAGGGGAACATCAAAATGGAGAGACAAGGGTAAAAGGCGAACTGATGCAACAGCAATACTTAGAAGACAATATGCTGCAAACCAACTGCACAACTCAGGGGGAAGGGAGTTGGGGAGGGGGGAAGGTGAGGGAAAATGAAGGAGGAGGTAATATTATGTATGAAACTATAACCCCTCTGTAGATCACTTTGACAATAAATAAATTAATTAATTAAAAAAAACAAAACTCAGCTGCAACTCTTCATTTGGGCTGTGTGCTCCCTGTACTGTTGTTACTGGACTCAGGCAGTAATCTGTTTCCTTCCATTGTGTGATACTATGTTGCATGATAAAATAAAAGTAAATCTATATAATAATCCTTGGGAGTTTGAAAGTTGTGTTATTAGCACCTCTTCTGACACATATCACTGTTAAGAGTATTTAAGAAGCCAAGTAGGACAAATGAATACCTACTTTCCTGTTTGTAAGTGTCTTAAAAGTAAATGTTTAAAAATATCTCTGGAGGAATCAATGCTAAGTTTTGTTTCCTTGAAACAGGCTGCCTATGTTTCCTGTTAAGAAACTAGTCAAAGTGAACACTGAAGCCAGACAGACCTAAGGGAGCTCAATGGTGCCCAAGTTACTTGAGACAGTGCTTTTAAGCCTTTGCTTCTGCATCTATCAAAGACAGAGAATAGATCTAACTCAGAGGGTTGCCAGGTTGAGATAATACATGGAAAGTGCTTAGCAGATATCTTGACATCTAGCATTTGCTCTATAAATAATAGCTAAGGTTACCTCATTAATGATAGCTACAATTAAATTGCTAGCAATAATAACCTAAAGGATTAGAGTCTGGGGAAGAAACAATGTAGAATCAATTGAGCAGAGAGTGAGAGAGTAGAAACAAAGGAGCCATCCAGGTAAAGCAAGAGGCGGACTTACAGTCAGAAATCAGAACAGAAAGAAGAGTTGCCATCTCCATAGTCATGGCACAGGAGCTGCTTTGGGGATTCTCAGGGGTGGGCTGTGATTTGGCTAGGGATGGGAGCCAGCTCTGATGCTACCCAGAGTCCATTTGGCTGAGGCACTGGATCCATTGAGCACATCATGTAGAACTAAGACAAGCCTCCTCATTTTCTACCATCATCCCCATTATCTCTGATGCAGGGCATATTGAAAAGGATCATCGACATTATCCCTAAAACAGACCCAGCCCTGGCTAGTGCAGGAAAGCAGACTTTGGGAAATCTGATCTAGCTGGTAGTTGAAAGCGGGCCTTGTGGGCATGCCAGCCCCTTGTTCCTGCGAAGCTTTGGGATCCTTGTATCTGCAGGGTAAAAAATAACTCTAGGCCACCTAGACAATCCTGCTGGGCCTTATCCTCTCTGCGAGTATCTCCCTCATCTCCCAAGGGTGTGGAGCTATGGGCTGCTGGCTTTGCCGTGAAGAGTCCCCTGGGGAGGAAGGTCCTTCCAGATCATCCTGCCTCAGAATCCCTGCATTTCCCCAGAGGCAGCCCCTATAATAACACCAAACCCATTGCCACCTACTGTGGAAAATTCTGGCACCCCATTGCTGTTTTTATTGATAATGATGATGTTAGTAGTAATAATAATAATAATTTTATAGCGCTTTTCTCTGGAGTGAGCTGAAAACAGAAAATAGTATATTTGATCAGCAAATGCATCCTGCCTGATAATTTTTTTTATCAGTGCTGCATCTCTTTTGCCCATCACATATAACACACACACACACACACACACACACACACACACTTTGAATGATAATGCTCTTGATTCATAGTAGCAATTCACATTTAATTTTATCAGCAACCTGCAAGAGGGTTGTCATGTTCCTTATACCTAGGAAAAGCCACTGAGACTCAAGGAGAATTGAGAAATTGCTTAGCAGACCAGACAGCGAGAGAGCATGGATTACGGACGTTCATTGAGTTCCCACCACAGCTGAGAAGGAAGCCAAGAAACTCCAATGTGAGATAGCCCCATTACTGTCCCACAGAGAGGGAACGGAGGACAGGAACCAAGTTCAAGAGGCTGAGGCCAGGAAAGTAGAGTAGGGCACACCTGAGCTGCCAGAGGGCATCTAGGAGAAGCTGCCTCGAAAAGCAGATGAGTTTGTATAATTAGACAGACAATGAGATATCCAGACCCAGCAGAGGCCGGGGGTGGCTTTAAGATGGGACTGGGCCTTACAGCAAGATGACATCATAGGACACTGTGTCCATCCAGGTATCTCCTATATCCCACAATATTTATCTTAAGGTTCATCCAGAATTTTTGTGTCTGTGTGCTAGGAGCCATGTGATTTTTATGGGGGAGGGAGATAGCTCACAGTGTTTATCGGATTGTCAAAGGGATCTTTTAGCTCCTATGTAAGCAACTCAAGTGTCTTTACCATGTATCTCATTCCTCTGCCCCGGGTCCTTTTGATTCCCAGATCAAATGTCCTGTTCAATCTCTTCTAGTCCGGGAGGATTCTGAGCCACTCTCTGAGCTTATCTCCTATCCAATCCATTAATTGATTGATTGATAAGTACTTTTTCAGTGCCTACACCAATACTAGGAACCACAAAAAAATGTCAAAAATACTTAATCTCATGGAACATGAAAATCTGGGTTTAGGGACCAGCATGAGGACCTGCAGATGAAAGATTGCATAGACGTCAGCTGGCAGATGCAGAGCAACTGCCTGTCAGGAGAGGAGAGGTGCACAGAGAGATTAGTGAGACCTGGGTTCAGGCAGCTGCATGTGCTGGCTGGGGTAGTATGGGAGAGGGAGGAGCATGGCCTTGAACTGAGATCGTTTCAATCCAGTACCCACTACCACTTGCTGCACACTTTGGGTGAAGTATTCATATTACTCATTCATAAAAATAAGCATTTGGCAGTCCCTCTGTTGGTATTTTGTCCTTGTCATCATGGGAGATTATGTTCCTTTACGAGGATGGGAGTGACTAGCTCAAGGCTGATAGTGCAGGCAGGCTGCATAAACATCAGGGGCTGAATTACAATGTTTTTATTTCAAAAAGTATATGGTGCTCAGGGTTGTATATGCATGAGAGTCTTACAAATTGAATCATACATTGTATACTTTCATTTTTATCACTCTAAAGTATATTGCAATGGTCATTTATGTTGATAGATGAAGCTCTGGGTAATCCATTTCACATTGTCACACTTTATTTATATCTCCTATTGGTAGGTTATCTTAGCTCCTAAATCTTTGTTGTGATAAATGTTTTTATTATGAACCTACCTGAGGATTGGAAAAAGTTATCTATACATGGAATTGGTAGATGGGGAGACATTTGCATCTTCAGCTGTGTCATAAAACCAGGGTTTTTCCCCCCCAAGTACTTGTACCAATTTACATTTTCCTCAACAGTAGGTGAAAAGTCCCATTGTCATGTTGAAACTTGGTGTTCTCAGACCCTTGTAACTTTTTGTGCAATTTTATTATAATATCAAGGAACCCTTTTGCACACTCCTCTGATGAATACACTCATTGAGAATATTTGTAGAGTGCCTGCCTAGTCAGTGTGGGTCCTGAGTTCAAACATCAGTAACAACAACAAAAAAGAAGACAACAACAAAAAAGAACTAGCTGCACTAATTTTCTGTTATGTTAACTATATTGTCATGTCTTTGCTCAACTTTCTACTTATGGGTTGGGGGGGCTTCTTTTATTTTTGACTCACATAGTATTTCATGGATTTTGAATAGTAAACTTGATCAGTTTGTGTGACAAATATCTTCTCATGTGTTTGGCTTATTTTTCTAATTTCCTTGTGGTCTCTTTGATGAATACCTGTAATTTTCAAGGTGAATTAGTATTTAAGACCAAGCTATCAATGGCTCATTTGCAGGCTACTGTAATAGATTTTGACAGTAAACAAGAATCTAAAGATGATGAGGTAGGCTTATGAGTTCCCCAGAAAGTTAGAGAATATGAAAACTCCCTTCCTTTAAATTCTCATTCAAGGTACTGTCAAGATATCTGATGATTCTACAAACACACTTCAATATCTTATCTCATAGCTCTATACCTAAATACGAGTTGAAAATTTTGTTCTTGAAGGTTGTAGAATTTTAACACAAATTGAATCCATGTCTCTCCAAGATCTCAGCATTGTCTGAGAAAAAAGTGATCCCAGAATCAGAATAGAGACATAGAATATTTTGGTCAATTTGGGTACAGTTCAATCCAATGATGCTTTTTCTCAAAACGATTCTACTTGCAAGTGTTAAGAGGTTGGAGGCAGGAGATTCCACATCCTTCCAAGAGTCCACCACTCAGAGACAGTCTCAAGCAAAAAGATGGATATACTGGGGAAGTAAAAAGCGAACTGACCGGCCACGGATGCAGCACAGACTCGAGAGCTGGAATTGCAACCCCTAACAGTCCTTGAGCCGGGGTTTATAAAGGTAAAAGCGTAGCACAGATGTAGGAGGTTGACGCAGGGGGTAGAGAAAGCAACAAACAAATTAAGCAAGCCATTTACAGAAGCAGAATTTTGCGGTCAGGTTGACCTAATATTTAATTTCATTTTAACAATTGTTACCATGTTTCCTTAATTAAGATGGAGTCAGCTCTAGTCCCCCTAACATTTGCTCCCTGTTTCCCTAATCAAGATGGTGTCCACTCTGCTTCCTACAACAGCAAGTAGCGCAAGTTTGTCCTCCCCTCTCCAAAAACACTAGCCAATCCTTACATGAAGAGCATGTAAATATCTCACTTGAACACATTACCTTGAATGGAGATACTGATTTTCCACCAGACCCCCCCCCCACTATTTTACACAGTGAAATAATTGCATGATTTGGCTAATTCATAGAGGGATTAAAAAAAAAAAACAGAGGAAGTTGCCTGGAATAGATTTTAGAAGTGATAGTCCAGCATCAGTTCAAAAGTGTTGGGGTGGGTGTACTTCATGGAGATTCTAGGTTTAGATAGCACAACTAGGAATTGTCCCAGTATTATGTCACCATGAACCATTTGAACAGTGACGATGTTAGTAGAACTACACTAAATGAAGAAGTCAGAGTTTCTTTGAGATAATACAGAGAGAGAAATATGACATTTTAAAAGCAGGGAAATCACAGTGGAATTCTCTCACTTATCTTACCTCTAATATCTCCCCAGAGATCTCAGAAGTTATTTCCTTCATAATTCAAATGGTAGAAACAGCTTGGTGATAGCAAATAGAGACAAGCTTTGTGGGGCCTACCTGTCTTTTATAGAAAGGACTGATGGTAAGATATCCCTCCTTAATCTCATGGAACCCCAGAGGGGTTCTACTACTGCAAAGCATTTAACCAACAGAACCACAACAATGCATGTTCCTAAGGGAAAAGACACAACAGACTTGTAATGGTACCACACAACTAGATCCAAAGTGGCCTTCAGTGGAAACGAGTCCATTTGTGGAATAATTAGCAGCGACACTACTAATCCCTTACTAATTCAGTCTCTAGGACTGAAAGATGCTTTACTTGAAAGAGACAACTGAGGAAGTTCTAATTTTGGTGAACCCATCCTGGCACCAAAAGTTGCAGTCTTCCAATAAATTTTGAGTCCAGAGAAAGTCCACCAGCTCAAAAATTATTAGAGGAAAGGCCAGATGTTCCAAAAAAAGAATTTGATAAGTGTACCCTACAAATATAGGTCTCCCAAATGTCGTTTCCCAAATGTTAAAAGACCTATAGCTAGTTCCCAGAATGCTTGTGCATGGAGAAAAGGGAACTGCCCAGACTCGAAGAGATTATTAAATATCCAGTAAGAGCTGACACTAACTCCCTAGTGAGCCCAAACATTATTTTTTATTTCCCACCCATTAGAGTCATGCCTTACAGTGGTCAGAGATTACATAACAGAATGCCATTCAGCATGGAGTCAATGCCTCTTCAACTGAGAGTGACATCTGAATGTCTTAGCCTTGTGTAGTGGTCTCCAATCAGACACCCCACGCCCCGTCATGGGTACAGATTCTGCTTCTTTCTTTTGGTCAGATGTGGAAATTGAGGCCCCAAATCAATTAAATGGAAGAAGCCAAATATAATCGCTGGCTACCTTTACACCTGTATCTCATTTTAAAATTTTTATTTTATTTAAAAATATGGTAAATTTGCTTAATTTTTATCAGCACTTCTAGCTGTTTCTATTTTTAATGAGGGAGGAGTTTTGTTGTCCAGCTTGTCATATTAATGGGAACATAATTTTTTATGATAGTACCAACTTATAGCATTGGGTTTGTACTGTGAGTAGTGGAGTATCTGTGTTTTTATTTCTCCTCAATATCAAAATTTTGCTGAACTACAGCTGACTGCTGTACTTTTGTGTACATTCAATTTATCAAATACTATGTGTAACACATGGAGCTAGGTGCTGGGGAGCAATATAAGTTCTGACATTGGAATATTTTCCAAAGGAATGACTCTCCATCATAAACCCTAGACCAGCACACGGTGTGCATCTTCTTTCTGTGTTGTTGCCTATGCTGTCTTTGCCTACCTGGAATCCTTACCAATTTAGAATAATTTATCCTATATCCAGCCTATCTACAACTTGCTTTTGAAAGATATTAGGCTCGACTTCCTCCTCCTCCTTGTCATTCTTCTCCTCCTCTTTGTCCTTCTTCAAAATACTGGGGTTTAAACTCAGGGCCTCATGCTTGCTAGGGAGGAACTTCACCCCTTGAGCCATCTCCCACACCCCCTTATCATCTTGTCCAATCTTAGTCTATATGGAATATTAGAGAGCTGTGTTCCCTCTCTGCCTTTCAATACATTAGGCTGTTAATGCTGATCAATATAAAACTTGCATCCTTATTTCTTTGTGTGGTTAAACATTGTCAACCTCATTCCTCTCCATTCCCCTGCTAGATTTTCAGCTCCCTGAAGATGAAGGCTGAATCTCATACCTTCCTTATATCTACCATGGCTTGTTGCACAAGTACTGTCTACACAGAAACTGCTCAATAAATATTGAATAATTCAAGAGTAGTTCAATAAACAACGATTGCTTCATTGATTAGCTCCATCAATAAATCTTTCTCTGAACAGAGGTAGAGTCAATGAAGATACTTAAAAGGCACTCTGGATCCTTGTGTCTCTAGTCCGAGGATCTCACTGAACATAAAGTCTACTGGGAGAAAGTAAAAAGGTTGACCTGCTGTGACCCCTACAGAGTCTCAGAGCTTCAGAGACCACAGGAGTCTATCCATTTGAGTCCCAGTTTAACTACTTGCGAATATTTGAACTTGGGTAAGCTAGTTAACCTCTCTAAACCCCAGCCATTCATCTCTACAATGCTCCTTGAGGATGCAGCGAGGGTTATGCACATAAATTCAGCACAGTTCCCAGTCCATTACAAATGTTCTACACACATTAATTGACATTCACTACGGATTGATCTTAAACAGTGGATTGAAAGAAACACCAGGAGGAAACTTCCGTTCTGTATCGATAATACCCTCCACTTTCATGTTTTGTAGGCAGTGTGTCATTTTATCTCATCACATTTGTGTGAGGTAGTGGAGAACTGAGGGAGCTCCTATAAGTTAAAAAGCTGCGAGGTCATTCGGAGAGTGTCACTGCTCCTAACAGAGGGTCCCCTCCTTGATCCGGGCCTATTTGGTGGGAAGGATCCGGAGATGAAAGGGTGGATATTCATTGATGTACCTTACTATTCTATGAACAAGCTTTGAGAAAGAACCTACTGTGTACTGTGTGCCGTGCTTTTACTAAGATTGCAACCTTGAATAAAACAGGTGAGGTTCTTACTTAGAGTCTCAGGTATAAGCAGTGTGTTATCCGTTCCTATCAATCATTAAAGGGGGGCTGTCAGGAGCCATGGTGGCCCATTACCAACCCCCCACTCTGGCTGCTGTGAAGGCCTTCAGGAGACTCAAGAGGAAGAGACATTGGGGATGGGACCAAATAGCTGAGATGGGGTGGCATTTTCCCCCACAACAGCTGCCATTTAAGTGATAGGGAGAAAAGAGTGTCCGTACTTCATTCAGATCCAGTCCCAGGGGATGTGACTGTAGGCATGGGCATTCTTGTCTCTCCTTCAAGCCCAAATGAGGACGTTATCAGGACAAAGCAGAAAGCCACACTTTCACTGAGGGTCTCTGTTTTTCTCACATCACCGGGAGGTCTCCTGGGAATGAGAGCACAAAAAGCCATTGTCTCCTCCCTGGATATTTCAAGGGGGAGGGAAAGAGAGAAGGTGACTTCCTGGATTTGCTTACTTGGGATGGAATGTTGTCATGGAAACAATGTTTTTTCCCTAGGATTGCTTGGGCTGGCAGTCAGTAATAGCCAGAGCTGAGGGCACTGGCTGGAGAGGCCACAAAGTCATTAAGTGCAACTCTCCCTCCCCGGCCCCCCAGCATCTACCTTCACAGCTAAGTTAGCACTTGCAGGATGCTCTCCAAGGCACCCCATTCTTGGCCTACATAATTATCTCTGTCAGTGGTGCCCACCTACTGAGAATCTGCTCAGCTGAAACATTAACTCATTTACTCAGTTAAATAACCCTTGAAATCATTCATTTGTTCACCAAACAGATAAGTAGCAAGGGCTAACTGTATGCGAGTTACAAGTTTGGCTAGGCTCTTGTGGTTTGTCAATGGAGGTATTGAGCTTCATCTGACTTCCTGTGATTTCAGGTCACCTACTAACAAAATGAGAGTCAACAGCAAAGAGTAGGAATCAAGCTAGCTGACGGTATTTGAAACCACCACTGTGCCTCAACACTTTTTCAATGGTTATTCCATTTGAGCTTTATGGGAAGAAAAGTAATGGATCCTGGACATACCAAACAAATAATGGCTATGTGCTTATATCAAAACAATCCACTGGTAAATCCTACTCAAGTACAATCGGTACAGAAGTAAAACAAAATGAGATGTGATACCAATTCCCTTATATTTTCCTTAACATCACTTCTCTGACCTTTTTTTCCAAAAAGGCTCTGAGACTTGCTTACTTATATAGAGGTTTAAATAATGAAAGAAAAGAAAAAAAAGCTCCCACTTGCCACCTCACTGGCTGAATGATAAAAGCAGAGAGCTCTGTGTGGGTGGGACTGGAACCATTCTTGCTGTTTTTGCAAAGCCAGCTTGAAAGAAAGCACCTGTCTCCATCTTTGGCCTGTTGGTAATGTGGGCCAGAGTAACTAATACAAAACAAATAAACCATGATGTGTCAGAAGAGGAAGAAGGTGAAAAATATAAAACATCATTCTGTCACAAAGCCAGCCATAGGACTGACAAGGTTTTCCCATTTACATTCTCCTTCTCTACTATCTCTCCATGTAGTGGGGTGTGTGTGTGTGTGTGTGTGTGTGTGTGTGTGTGTGTGTGTGTGTGTGTGTGTGTGTGTTTCCTACTTGGAAAGCTGCAAGTTTTGCTCTCGTGGAATAAAGAACAAGACTTCTTTGAGACCCTTTTCCACATAGGAGCATGGTCCCTGAGTTTATCTTAATTCTTCCATTTCTTGATTAAGTGCCTTTGGAAAAAATTATGCTCTGAGCTACAATTTTCTTATCTACAAAATGAATGTAATAACACCAGCTCTGCAGAGCCATTGTTGGGACCCAGTGGAACTGTACATTTCGAACAGCCTGGCCTGTGGAAGAAGTCACCATTACGAGAAACAGGATCCTGCTTGGGATGAGCCTCTAGACATTTCGCAGGGTGATGCAAGAAATCCATTCCTCCAGCCTCATCATCCTGACTTTGCAAAGGAGAATGTGACAAATGCATGCCTTGTTCTACTAAAAGGAAAATAACAAGTAACAGTAATACTGATGGTAAGCTGCGGAGTTGTATTCAGATGTAAACCCCTCGTTGCCTTTCTCCTAAGTAGGCATTGTGCCTCTGTGAATGCCTACAATCAAGGTGTTCCACATGCATGGCCGGGAGAGAGAGATGCGGGTGCTTCCAACTGGAGAATAACATCACAGTCAGCAGGATTTGGTGGCCATTTCAGGCAGCACTGACTTCTTGACATGTTGGGGTCAGGCAATGGTGCAGAATACAGGAAAATTGTATGGAGCTGAGACAAGCTCTGATGAGCCCAGAAGGATGCATAGAGTGAGGTCCTGGTCCAGGCACATCCGAAGGTAGACAAAGGCTGGATGGACTGAATATGCCCAGACCACACATTTAGCAAGCACGAAGAACAAGGAATGCGGGACGTGAATCAGAGAAGGGACCACCTGAGAAGCTGTAATGTGTATCTATCAATACTATGGCCCTGTGGAATGGACATTGCTTCCTGCCACTAAGTTACTATGATTTGTCACTATGACGAAATCCCTAATGGAAACAACCTATGAGGAAAAAAAGATTTATCTTGCCTCATGATCATAGAGTAGTAAGACCATCATGAAGGAGAAATCAGGGAAGAGCAGAGCAGTCTACCTTATGGTAGACAGGAAGGAATGACAAAGACAGAGACAGAGAAGAGATAAACAAAGAAAGAGAGTGAGAGGCAAAGACAAGAAATCCTCAGAGACTTGCTCCCAATAATCTACTTCCTTTAAACCTCATCCTCAAATTTCCAGAACCTTCCTAAATAGAACCACCATCTGGGGACTTAGGCTGGGAAGAAATTCATACTCAAGCCATAATATTTCACACCCAAAAGGCTTATGGCAATCTCATATTTCAAAGTGCCCTGTGACCATCTCCAAGAGTTCCCCAAGTCTGAACACTTTCAATATTGTACGAGAGGCTATAAAGTTTCTTCTGAGATTCAAGGTAAACTTTCAGATGTGGACACCTATAAAATTAAAAAAAAGAAAGCTATATACTTTTAAAGTACAGTGGCATAAAGTACACATTCTTATTCAGTGTATATTTAAGAAAAGTTAGGGAAGGGATGAGTTGGGAGGAAGGAGAGAGAGTGTTGAAAGGGTTAATAGCCCCATGCCAGTGGCTCACACCTGTTATCCATGCTACTCAGGAGGCTGAGACCTAAAAATCACAGTTTGAAGCCAGCTCAGATAGGAAAGTCCTTGAGCCTTTCATTTCCAATAAAACTACTCAGAAAAGTCCAGAAGTGGTGCTGTGGCTCAAGTGGTAGAATGCCAGCTTTAAGCAGAAGGAGTTCAGAGGCAGTACCTAGGCCCTGAGTTCAAAGCCCAGGACCAGCAAAAAAGCAGGAGGTGACACTGATCAAGACATATTATATTCATAAATTGCTTTGTGGAATCTCGACTTCATTGTACTACTACTCAAAGATAATAACAATATTAATAAAATAAAATGGAGCAGTAGGAAAATAGCAAGGAAAGATAAAATCAATGCCAAGACTGGCATCCAGTTGGGGTACTAGATCTTTTTCACCCAAGTAGCTAGGGTGAAAAGCTTGAGCCACTGGGCTCAGCTAGTGCCCTACTTTTAAATTCAGCTTCCCTCAAGAACAAACAAAATAGTGACGGGTTTGTCATAATGTAACACGAATGGCTTCTAGTTTAATTCCTGATGGAATTCTTGTTCCCACCTGAAGCCTACGAGCCTGGCCTCCTGCATTTCTGTTAGGATTCTGGTGTTCTGAGACTCCCCATCTGAACCACACATTCATCTCTTCCTGGAGACTTCTTGGCTTTCTCTAACCTGCCTTTCCAAACTCTTCCAAATTTCCCCTGTGAAGCAGCTCCAAGGGCTAAGAACCCTTAGTCACAGCAACAACATTGCTTCTCTGGTTCCAATTTCACTGTGACAAAGTACTTGACATAAACCACTTAAAGGAGGAAAGACTTATTTCAGCTCATGATTTCAGACATGTCAGTCTATTGCAGTAAAGAGGACACGGTAGAGCTGCGTAGTTCATGTCCTGGTGAACAGAAAGCAGAGGGAAGGAAGAAAGGACCAGGATTTAGTGTAACTTGCAAAGTCACATCTTTAGGACCTACTTCCTCCCTCTAAGACCCACCTCCTAAAGTTTCCAGAACCTTCCACATTAGCAATATCAGCTGAGGACCTAAGATTTAACACATGAACCTATGAGGACATTTTATATTCATACTATAATGCTCCCTGACATTGGAAAAGAGGGATGTGGAGAACTGAGAAATGTCAGTAGGCTGTGGGAATAACATTGCACAGTGATGGTATATGCTCTCTCTGGCCCAGAAGACCCAAAGATGCTTCACCCAGGTCAAGCAATAGCATGGAAAAGGGAAAGGAAAAGAAGAGACATCAGTACACAAGAACCACCGTCAGTCTAGCATCTCAGATAAAGATATGCAATCGGAATGACAGAGTGTATGTAAGGGGTCAAAAGCATCTCTCTCGCTAATGTCTAGCGTCAAATGAGCCACAGTACATAGAAGATATAATATGTGGGACAGATAGAAAATGTTTACATTTCTTTGAAGAAACAGAAGAAAAAATGAACATGATCTAGCATCGATTTTTACTCATTTTTATTACAGCACATTCACAAGGTAATAAGGTTTAATATTATTTTATGGAAGAAGCAACCCATAAAGGGGAAACTATGTATAGTCTATGAAAGTTCTAAGATGGCCCTGTGAATGGTTGCAACAAATAATCCCCCCTCCCCTCAAATTTCATCCTCTTGACAAATCACAGGTTTATTTCTCAAGCACATAAAGACCAACTAGAAGCAGGGCTCTAGCTTCTTCCACACGTGGCTTCAAAGTGCCTCTGAGTATCTACGTCCAAGTGATAAGAGAGGGCTGGATCCTGAGAGACTTCATGTGAGAGCTTTCTATCAAGATCCTGGAATTAGTCCACGTCCCGTCTGCCCACAGTCACTTCACTAGAAAAGCATTGCTTTCCTTACTCAGCCACACTCACCTATAAGAGAGGCTCAAAAGTATCGCCCAACTGTCAGCCAGAAAGCTTGTAGTTCAGATCCTGGTGAGAAGTAAGCCTAGTTCTATCTACAGAGATAAAACATTTGAGATATGACTATTTCAATACAAAGATTATTGATCACCAGCCTATGAAGAACAGTGAGGAAATATTAAGAGAGAAAAGAGGTAACAGATTAGAGTGATTGGACATCACCGAGGTTGAGAGCTGATGGATAAGAAAATATCTTTCTTTCTTGGTATTTCTCTTTTAGTACCAGCGTGGGCCTAACATTGGACATTGATGACCAAAGACTGGTCAGTTGTGATCCTACTTAGGGCTAGCCAAATGAGTTCTTTCCTGGCAGGTCAAAAGGCTGAGGAGCACAGCTCACAGTGAGACTGGAACCCCCATCCCAGAGGTGTGCCTTCCTCTGCTACCAAAATGAAGAAGGAATGGAGACCACATTGAGAATCAAAGACTTTGCAGAGTGGCTGGGCCTGGAGGTTCCTGGCAAGCCAACAGACAGAAATGCAGACTGGCATAGGAGAAAGAAAGGTGCCTGTCTCCTAGCAATGCCAGCACCTAGGTTTGATCGCGGCTGAATACAGAGAGCTACAGACATGACTGCACCAGCCACTACCATGACCATGGTCATCTCTACCCCCAGCCCCACCTTCCCTGGGCCCCTCGGTTCAGTAGCTGCTTCTGGCAGTGGGAAGAGAGACACTATTTGATGTAACTAGTATTTTATTTGTTGACAGCATTATGTATACTGAGTTCTGTTCCAGGCTTACCAGAACTCCAGGCTTTGTGATCTCAGTGAAAACAGTGCTTGTTTCTTCTTGGTAATCCTATGGGATTTGTGTGGATGTGATCCAAAGAACTCAGGGGGATTCGGTGACTAGCTCAAAGTCATTGGGTTGATGAGGTTCAAGCCATCTACTGTCATGGAGTCTCTGAGTCCAGAGGTGTTCTGTGAACTCACAGCAAGCCTTGGGTCATGGTGTGGCAAGACGTGTACTAGGGGCGAGATTTGAGGAGGCACGAGCTTGGGGATTCACAAAGAAAATGTGAGCAGGCTTCCCATAAGCCTGTGGTCCAGATATCTTATGATCCTTACTTGAATCACAGACCAGATCAGAAAGTCTTTGCAGCTGCCCCTTCCATCAGAAGTCTTGGACGGACTCTCTATGGGTAGGATGTGCCCCTCTCTGTCTCCCACAAGGCCCCACTGTACGGAGTGGGGGATAGGTGGTTAGGTTCTGGGGTGAGAATTGCACATTTGTTATGAATTCGATAATTCTTTTCCCGTATAACTCTTCCTGTGATGTCATTTGTGACATCAGAAATGGCTCCTACACTTCTGCACTGTTTTCTTCCTGAATGCCCTGGAGCCTGAAGCTTATCAGTCATTTGCGCAGATGATTGTATTCTCTCTTCTGAGAAGCTGAGTGAGCAGCTAGGAAGCTGTGGCTTCTTCTGGGTCACAGTGACAGTGAGGTGATGAAGGCTCAGGGTACTTTCCAATGAGGAAGGCAGATGGCAACAGGGTAATTAGAGGTAATTAGCTGATTGCTCCCAAGGGGAAAATGCAAAGTAGTCAGGATTGGGTATGGATCCTGAAGTGGCTTCAGGCAAGTTCCTAGAGGAAGTGCTGTCTAAACGAAAGCCCCATCACCTCTGCTCTTCTCTGTTCTTCAGATATGGAGAGCTTAGGAGTGGCATTTTTTTTTCCAGAAATCTCACTTCCTGAGGGAAATTTATTACATGGGACAGAAATACAGCCTCCTCCTATCACCCTAAAAACATAAGTCTACAAGTATCAGCAGATCATGATTTCCAGTCTGACTTTGTTTCTGATGACATAAGAGGCCAAAGAATTTTCTCGAAGTTTCCAAGGCACATGGCAAGTTGACGACAGTCATAAACTCACTTGAAAGTCTCCTGATCTAACTTTAACCCAGTGTTATTTTCAGGACCTGGCCCACTACATGGCTGAAAGATCTGCTATATTTCTGTAGTTTTATAAGAGCATAAGCTAATAGCCCTGTTTGCTGAGGCTCAGTTTACCCATCATTCCTCTGTGGGGAGAAGGAACGTCTAGGAAGATGTTTCTAGTCAGAGTAGGCTGTGATCTCTACAGCAAACACTGGTAGGATAGATTCAGGCACACAGAGCCTGCTGGCTTGAAGAACTGCAGACAGATCTGAGGTGGAGGGATCCAACTGACCTCGCTGCCAGCTGCTGCGGAAGTGGCTTACAGTAGGCTGGAGGGGAGGGGGAGATCCCACAGCAAGGAGACAGTACGTTCTTGCTTAGCTTATCTGAATTGAGAGCTCGTTTGGTTGAGGAGACGGTAAACATAGAAGTAGAACTTCCAGGTGTGAAGGAATCTTGTTGGCCATGATGTGCATCCCACCCCTTCCCAGAGGAGGGGCTATAGGTCAGATTACAGTGTGGACAGGTGGTCCAAGCTAGGAAAAGCACCAGCATTAGCATTAGAGCTGGGTTTGAATCTTTTCCAAAGGATCACAGTGGGAAAATGTTAAGCAAAGAAGTTAAACCCGTGGATACTCAGTTTCCTTACCTGGAAACTAGCACAGACAGATCCTACCTTCCAAGATACTTCAAGTGATACAGCCCATGCAAATTTGGTCCCAGCAGTGCCAAAGAGAGCAGGTGAATAGGAAAAGGAATACTTTGCTAGTCTATGGTCTTGTGAGTCCTTGTGTATAGGACTGGGTCTTGAACCCAGGATTATGTAAGGACATGTGATCTCAGAGGAGGCCAGGGGCTGCTGAAATTAGCCATCCAGAGCTAGGGTTTGTTGAAGCCTCCTGTTTCTTTTTAGAGAAAAATAAATAAATTTCCAGGCCTCTGATGTTCTTGAGAAAGTAGGTTTGTCACAGGTAATTTGATCAATCATTTCTAGCCTGACTTCCCAATATAAACTCCAGTTCCAGTTCTAGCCTCATTGTACTGCCTCCTAAATGGATGCTCTCCAAATGTTGTACATTGGAATCATCTAGAGACCTCTTCAAACATCCACATCCAGGGCACATGATTTAATCCTTGTCCCTGAGGGTCAGACACAGGTGTCCACCAGTTTGAAGCTGTCCAGTTTAATGGACCTGTTTACAGTCAAACACCACCAAGGTGCTGAAGATCAGGCCAAACTCACTATACTTTTGCCTGTCTTTCTTTCCCTCTTAACAACTGGCCTCCTGGACAATTATCATCTATAAATTTTCATTCATTTTTGACTCTAGGAGAAATCCTCATTCCCTCCCTGACATCTAAGCTATCAAGTAGCTGTGCATCTCTGAGTTCTGTACACGCCTTCTCTGGGCCGAATGAGCAGTATGAGCTGCTGAATCCTACTTCCATAACGGCAAGTCCACAGGGGATTTCTGCAGAATTAGATATATTGCTGGACGTGAATAATTAAGGATTCTGATGTGGTCAGGTAGATTAATGTCCCTCTGAAAGCTCTGGATCAATGTTGGAAGGGGGAACAAAATAAAAGACATGCATAATTTACAAAAACCATCAGAAACTTTGCTTGACATGATGACATTACTGATTTTTTTATGATCTTCTCAAATATACTCTATAACCGTTATTAATTTAGTATCGTTAATAGTTCATCCTTCAAATGTCAGGCAAAAGCCAATGCTGAAAAATAGAACTGCTTAGAGCTAGAAAAAAATCTGGAAGAAAGGAAAAGCAGATTTCATGACATGAATACCTGGTCCAGTTCCAGTTTCCGGGGAACTCCCAGGCAAGGTCTCTGTCATGATGTCCTCTCTCTTGGGATACTTTGTCTGTAGCTCTCAGAGATGGCCAAGCTGAGCCCATTCATTAGCCATCTGCTGCCCTTGGCACTGGCTTGGCCTGACACATGGTGAGGTGACCAGAGAGTGAAGTGGGAGAACTCTGACAAGTCCTTACTAATTCAGAACTTCTAAAGTGCTTGGGGTCACAATGCAGAGACCTTTCACCGGCAATGCAGATGCCTCTGGAATGGCCCAATCTACTACTCCATAATGGGTGGTCAAGGTACATAGAGTACTTGCTGTGTAAACTTCTGAGCACCATTGTAAGTACTTTACTTGTGATGTCTCATTTGATCTTCACTACCACTGGCAATAGTATTGTTTCCGATTTTATGTCTAGGAAAACAAGAATTCAGAGATCATAGGTAACTTACCTGAGGTCACATAGCAACAACTCAACGCTGGAACTAAGATGGAAACCAATTCCAGCATGGGCACCTGTAGCTTTTGTTGTGTTATATATACTCATACCCTTCCCCGCGTACCAAATGGAGCTGGGCTTCTTTACAAAGAAGAAAGCACTTGGTCCACAAAGAAGGAGAGTGGTGAGTGAGTGGATGAGACCACGAGGGAGAACAAAGGATTATTGGACACAAAACTCTTCTGCCTCATTCTCCCGCAACAGCCCCATCTCCATGAAAAGACTCTGGGGAGTTCATCATACCACAAGGCTGTGGGGGCTGGGCATGGCCTCTTCCACCCGCTCCAAGACCAGCCTTATGGATAACTAGTGGTGATCAACATTGGTAGCTTAGGTTCTCTGAAGGACACAGTGACCAAAAGTCCCAAGAAAAAAATCCCAAACACTTCCGCATAGAGGGGACTTGCCCCAGCAGAGCTGAATGCTGAAGGGGGGGCAGTATAGAAGAGAGAGCCAGCTTAAAATTCAGCCTTCCTGGTGTCAAGCAGAGGGGCTTAGACAGGCTCTCTCTGGACCTCAATTTTTCATCAGGAAATGGGAATCTGTAGCCCTGGATGCGTTCACACCTGTGAGTCCTCAGAAGAGCAAGTGTGTCCCTACATCCATCACAGTCTGACCTCGGGATATGGAGGTGTCCCAGGGAGTCAGGGTAGGAAGACAGCATGCTTAGCACTGGGTCCTCAACATGAAGTCAGTACGTAGGTCACTCAGCAGTTCCTCAAGGGACCCCTTCCCCAGGTCATGTCCACCTGGGGTCAAGCTCAGAGATAGCCCTTTATGGCAAGGAACGGCTAATTTTGCACTGAGCCCAAAAGCAGATTGCATTTATCATCTCAGTCCAACTATTCAAAGAAAACAAAATCCGAGTTGTTTTTGTTGTGAGTCTTCACTACAAGTGATCAAGGAGGGTCGACTGTGGGACCCAAGCTGAGCCAGCGGAGGTCAGTTTGCTAGTTTGCCCAGATGGCTGTCAAGGAGGCTGCCAGTATAATGCAAATACACACACACACACACACACACACACACACACACACACACACACACCCCCTTTTAAATTAACCAAGCTAGATCTCAGCTGTGGGAAATCTGTGTTTTAATATTAAATCAGTAATTAATAGCCGAGGCACTTAGTTCTCTTTTCTTTTATTGGCTTTGCCATAGATACAGAGTGGACATGGGAGTCCTTGCTTCCAGCCTGGAAGCTGTCCCTCCCAGCCCACCTCCTGAGTGTGAATATGTTTCTATCTCATTTGCATCTGATTATTAGTGCATTGAAGCTAAAGTCACGAACACCCTCTTCATAGTCACCGGAAAATTAAATTACAAAAGTTTTTCTACGCTGCAATTTATGTTCTGGTGGGAGACGATTGTTTTTTGTATGCCGGCAAATATCACAGTCTCCAGGACTTAATGAATTCATGAGCGTTGATTCCTAGGGGGAATAGAATGCACAGCATATTGAAAAATAGAGAAGCTCAGCCTAATGTCAAAATGTTTTACTTTCTCCCACCCAAGACTTACATACACTTGGGAAATTCTGTGGAGGCCAGGAAGTTGCTGTCTGCAGGAATCTGTCGATACTGCCTGCAGAAGTTGAGTGTTTGAAGGGAGCCTGCAGAAAGCTATGCCTTTTGAACGTTATCAAGTGATGGATGACATAGGATCTAGATACTTTTTTGTGTGTATCGTCTATTATTTGGGGGGAAAGTTAGCACTCAATAGCAGCCTTCATTGACTAATCTCCAGTTCCCAAAAGCCAGAGTTACTGACTGACTCTACCAGGAAAGAAGTCACTAACTTGCAGCCAACTGATGAATTTTCTTTGTAGCTCACATTTTTTTTACTCTTAAAAACCAACATTATAAGAAATACCTACAACTTTCCAAAAACAAAAATTGGGATTGTTTTACTTCTCCAAAAAAAGGATCTGCATGTTTTATAGCATTGAACTCATGTTCAATATGAGAGTGGTTGAGGGATATTGAGCCACAGCAATTATCTCCCTTCAGATAGATGTCTTTCTATCTAGTATTTGGTTCTCCCCACTCCTGACACCGAGCTCCTAAGACCCTTATAATTTCTTAAGTGATTGAAGTGTCTGCAATAAAACCTCTAAATCCCTTGGAATTTGCTAGGTTCTAATGAAGCAAGTGACCTTTTGGCAGGTCCCTAGTAGCCTCAGCATTGGGATTGGTTGTCAGGGGAACAGCCA
The DNA here is from genome assembly GCF_023159225.1 of Perognathus longimembris pacificus. Taxonomy (NCBI): domain Eukaryota; kingdom Metazoa; phylum Chordata; class Mammalia; order Rodentia; family Heteromyidae; genus Perognathus; species Perognathus longimembris. Next base: position 9,510,259 of record NC_063181.1, on the reverse strand, counting down.
TGTGCTTCAAAGATGAGGACCTTCAGTACCACTCGTTGACATCTCTGGGAAGTGGAGAGGGGATAGAAGATGACATGGTTGGTTGGTTATTTGAGCAATGGTGCCTATTTATCAAGGCATTCCCAAGAAGCCCCAAATAACAAAAGTCCAAGAACTTCTGGGTTGAAGAATGTCTGGGAATTCGCAAAGGATGCAGCATCTCACAATAGGGATTCTTAGACTCTTCCCTCATAGCTTTTCTCTGGCATCTCTTTCATCTTCCTCACTGTGTACCCATTGTAATAACCTTTATAATAAATGGGCAAATGTAAGGAAGGTATTTCCCTGAGCTCTGTAAGTCACACTAGCAAATAAATCAAGCCCAAGAAAGAGTTCTTGGGAGCCCTGATTTATATTTGGACAGTGAAAAGTACAAGCCATCATCTAGGATTTGCACCTGGCATCTGCAATGGAAGCAGTCTGGTGGCATGATGGGCTTACTTTGTGAAGCCTGACACTGTTAGAATTGGGCTAAATTGTTGGACACCCCATTGAAGTACTAGAGAATTGCGTGATGCGAGGAAAATGCTCCACATCTAGTGGCAGGAATGACGTAGTCTGTTGAGTACATTTTTTAAAATCTGTTACATTTAGCAATAGCATTTAACTGGTACTCAAAATGCCTTCTTGCATCCAAGACCCTGCATTCCCTTAATCTGGATCATTCTAAGTTCACATCGTGCAACTAACCTCTTCGATTTCCATAGGTCACAAAAAAGATACCTTTCCTCTCTGTCCCTTCTGAATATTGCCAAGAAAAATCATAGGAGGGAAAAAACACAATGAGACAAAGAAGGGCCATGTCTTGGGCCTTAAGGGAAACATTAGGCTCAATGCAGATGGCAAAGTAAATGGTGTGGGCCTCTTGCAGGCAGGCTGCAAAGCTTGGTAACCTGTTTTCCCTGTGGCATTACCTCCACCACCATTCTTCATGAGTGTATTGGTTGATGAAAATGATACTTGTACAAAAGCATTTCCATCCAGATCATCTCTGCACTTGACAGAGTGTCCCTGCTAGAGAAAGCTAATTTCCTAGCAGTAGTATGTGTCCAGAGGGCCATATTTCAGTAGAACTGACCCCGGTATAAGGGACTGACCCACATCATTCTACCTTTCCCTGCTTCTTTTCAGAGGCCAGTTCCTGGTAAGTGAAGACGCCAGTGAAGTTTACAGGCAATGTTTAGAAGTAAGTCTTAGAAGTAAGGGTTACAAGTGAGGTTATATGGCACTGAAATCCTGTGAAGAATATAGTAGTTCCTTATCTTCATTCTACACAGAGAGATACTAAGTCCAGTGACTGAAAGGGATATATGGAAGTTAGCAAGGTCTCCATGGTTTTTAGGTAACCAGAATGCTGGGAGACACACCCACCTGTGTTCATGGGAAGCTGTTTTTCCTAGAAGCATCTCAGTGCTCTGCCCACATTGTCTATAAATTGACAGAGGAGCAAGGACCAAAATGAAAAGAATCACCAAAAACGATCTTTTGCGGTCGTCCTGGACTAGAAGGAACTTAGGGAATCACTTTCTATCATTTGTTTGCACCAAGAAAGAGATGAGGAGACCCTAATATGCATCATGTACCCTCCCCTTAAAGTGCCCTCTTTCTCTGTCAACTTCACATCAGCCCATTTTGGGATTGTGGAGGCATGAGGGTATGGCCAAACTTCAGCCTAGGAACAAATATTGTTCCTTCACACAGATAGGAAACAGTAGAAAGCCAATTGGGGGACATGTCTGAGCACAGGACAGCTGGGTAAAGCAAGCTTGAGAAAGGTAGATGAATCCCTGGTGAAGAGGTAAGTCTCTCTGTCTTTCTGTTTGACTAGCTACATATCTATTTGCTTTTTATTTGAAGCCGCTTATAAAATGCTCATAATATAAAAGAATGAATTAGATATTCATAGGAATGACTGGATTAAGGAGACTCTGGAAGGAAAATATGGGAGTGAAAATTCAGGGTAAAATAAAGCTTACAGACTATCCGATGCAGACCATAAGATCCAATACTGCTGCAATCAACAGCTCCTAAATGTGACTCTGGGCTTTCCAATAGCCAAAACAAATACACAGTTACAAGAAGCAAACTGTCTGTAATACGAGAAAGCAATTTTAAAAGAATGCCAGTTGTAAGCAGAAAGGCAGAGCTCAGCTTTTCTCATGATGAGACCCAAGAGGAATTTCTCTCATGGGTCTTCCTAAGAAAGACACTGAGCTGTCAATGAAACATTCTTGGCAACGTCCCTGTAATGGCATTTGTGATACTACTAACCTGAGCCTGTACCAACGCACAACCTAGAAAAGACAAATGGGTTCGGAAAAGAAACAGTGTGATGGTGTTCCCATAAAGGGCAACTTTAGATTTCCTAAAGAGTCTTAAGTGTGAGGACCACCTACTTTCTGAGAATCTACCAAAAAGTAGATTGGTACAATCACACTTACGTACAAACCACTAACCTTATATGTAATGTTAGAGGGGAGTTTCAGCTAACCTCCTCCAGATCTCTCTTAGACTCTGAGTCAAGAGGCACTGAGAAATAGGACAGCCTACTTCTGTCTAGGGAGAGGGTACCAGGAAGACTATCTGAAATCTTACGAGGTCAACAAACTTAATCTCACATTCTCTACTGCTAGTTTATGCATATCTCACAGTTTCCTTTAAAGAATGTAGCTAACAAATTGGAATCCCACTCTGTATATAAAAAAATAATAGCAAAAGTTATCTGTTGGATGTCCATGGACTCTATTTAGTTTCCCCTATATTTCCAATGAAGTACAATGAACTTATAGAGAAAAGAGATGATGAAAAATGGAGCAAGCAAGGCAAGCATTCAGTGTCAGGAACTATGGGATGTTATGGTGGTGAGTGTACTAGGTTTCCTTTATGTGTCATACGTCCCTGTTGGAACTGAAGAAATGAGAAATCCAAAAATGCCCATTTGCTTAAGAAGGTGCCTTCTTCCCTTATCAACCTCAAACTAATGTACTGAGGACATAAGGCCATAGATGGGAAAAAGAAGTACAACTCAAATAAGGACCTATTATCTTAAAAAAAAGAAATCATCCTAGAAAGACAGAAAACTTTTAAACAAAACTTCCCTATCAGACAAACACTGCAGGCAGTATTGTGTGTGGGGGGGGGGGGCGGGGAGAGGTTACCTATGGTCCCGGTCCCACTCATGCAAGCAAAGATACAGTAAGAAGCCTAGACTCATACGACTTTCCCAGTATATGAGTGCCCCAATTTTGCTGAGGTTCTATCAGGTAAAACCAACTAGTAGCTTGGACTTTGAGTATTATTGACACAAGGTAATAAGCCACATTCTACCACTCCAATTAAGTATTAGTGTGGGACACAAAGGGAAAAATAAGGAGCCAAGACAAACCCTCCTTACCAGGGTTTTACCAGTGGAGGCTCTGTGGAGAACAGAACCCTACCCTCGCTCAGCTATAATAAGGAACACCTTCATTGGGTGTCTATAGGGGTCATGGGGAACCCGGGTTTCTACCTCCACCTAGAAGTAGGAAGCTGGCAACCCACGTTCCTTCCAGCAGTGTGATTGGAAGCATGCTGAAAACAAGAGATTGAAATGAAACCTAGTCGCAGAATGTAGCACCTAAAATGTCCACCTCTGAGTAGAAAATTACTGATTGTACCAAGAACAAAGAAGAGCTCAAGCTGACTGAAAACAACCTCTTATGGATGTCAGCATCAAGAATGGCAGAGACAAATACAATCTTATAGGGGTATTAAAACAGTTATCATCATAAACATGCTTCAAGAAACAGCTATAAGCTCACTTTAAAAAATGAAAAGTAGAAAGTCTTAGTAAAGAAATAGGAATTATACAAAAAATTGAAATTTAGAATTGGAAAAAAACCATAATAATAAGTTAAGTGAATGAAAGAATTAGTAGAAGAATATATGAATCAGAAGGTAATAATTAAATTATATGATTGATCACAAGAGAAAAACATACTGGGAAAATATATGAAATGAATATTCTCGAAGGCTTATGGGACTGTAGCAATGATTTAAGTGAGTAATATTGGAGTAGCAGAAAGAAAAGGAAAATTGTGATGAAAATGTACCTAAAATAATGGCTGTTGAAAAATAGCTCATATTGGAAAAAATATCAACATACAAAAGCAAAAAGCTCAGTGAATCCTGAAAAGGAAAACTGTACTTTCCCAAACTATGCTATGAAACCTGAAAGTCACACTTCTGGAAACCAAAGGCACATCTTGAAAGTAGTAAGGAAAGAATTATCCCTTATCTACAGAGGAAACACTATTTAAATGACATCAAGTTCTTCATGAGGAAGAAGCCAAGAAAAAGTGATTACATTTTCCAAGCATCTAAAGAAAATAAATGTCAATCTACAACTCCAGATCCAGCAAAAAAAATTTTTTTTAAATCCTTCAGGAGCAAAGAGAAATTCTCAGATAAAGGAAGGCTTAGAGAATTTGTCAACATACTTATCCTAAAAGAATAGATAAAGAAAATTCTCTAAATGGAAAGGAAACAGTAAAGGTGGAAACTTAAAATACCGGAAGAGAAGAAAGAACTTAGTAAGCAATGCGAATAAATACAATAGGCATTTCTTTTCTTTTTATTTTTTCTGAATTATAGGTTTGTAGGATTGGGATTTGAACTTGGGGATTTATGCTTTATAGGTGGGTACTCTATTACTTGAGCTTTAAATGGTTTGACAGTTGAATAAAAACTTATGACATGCTCTGAAAGAGTTCTAAATGCAAGCAGATAAAATGGTTATCACAACTGTAAATAAATGAGGGAGTAGCCATATAAATGTAGGTAAATTTTCTTTTCTGGTCAAACAAAACTATGCTATAATTATGCTAGTAGGCTGTTGAGTCCACTTAGTATAATAGCTAGGATCCACTAGAAGCCTACACATTCAAAAACACTACAGATAAATCTCAAAAGTATGTAAAATGTTCAACTCACTTAAAAGATTAGAAAATCAAAACAGAAATGTCCACAAACAAAAATAAAAATAAATAATTAAATTGCTGGATGAACACATAAATCACTACAGTACATGTCAATCAACTACAGGAGAGTAGTTGGATAGCATGGAATCAATCCAGATGCCCCTCAGTGGGCAAATGGATCAGGAAAATGTGGTATATATATACACATTGGACTTCTGTGCTTCCATCAGAAAGAATGACATTGTCCCATTGGTAAGGAAATGAAAAGACTTGGAAAAGAATTATATTAATTGAAGTCAGACCCAAAGAAACATAGGCTCTATGGTTCCCCTCATTTGTAATCATTAGAATGTGCCTATAAATCTACAAGTAAACCCAATGGTAAATTATGCTTGAACATGATTGATTAAACAGGATGCTAAACGTTTACACAGTGTGACTAAAGGAGGGTATATCTAGGATAGGATCATAAGGGCTCAATAGCTACGTACATAAGATCATATAAAATGATGCTTATCAAAATGAACTCCAAGAAATAGAAACGAGATTTTTTTTATTGTACTGTTTTCGGTTCTTTTTTCTACAGTTTCCCCCCTTTGTTGTATCTGATTTGTCTGAATTTTGGTCTGGTTTATATGATTTGTGAAGGGCAAGAGGAAGCACAGAAATGGAGGGACAAAAGGTGAACAAATGCAGCAGTGATACTAGACACTACGTTGGAAATGAAATTTATAACTTGGGCGGGGGAAGAGGGTCAGGAGGGAAAAAACTGGGAGAAAATGAGGGAGGGGGTGACACTGTTCAAAAATAAATGAACTCATTTACTGTTTTATGTGACTGTAACCCCTCTGTCCATCGCTTTTACAATAAAAATTAAAATGTTACATGCAAATATTGATTGAAAAAAGACAGAAGTTGGAAAGTGTATTAACAGTATGACTCAAATGCATGCTGTCTATAAGACCTCAAGTATGACTGCATAGGTAAGCAGAAAATAAAAGAAAGGAAAAAAAATATATCATGCAAGCTTTTATCCAAATGGGGATGGATGGATGGATCCAATCAAATAGAATTCAGGACAAGAAATTTACCAGAGAGAGAGATATCATATGATGATAATGATGTCTTCCATTTTCATAGAAGAGAAAGTAGAAATAGGCAAATATATTCTTTTAGAACTCCAATATCCCTCTTCCATCAGTTGATATTAACAGTAGCAAAGACAAATGAACTAAACAACATCATTAACTAACAGCATTTAATCAATTAATTTATAGGGCACTCTTCCCAGTAAGATTAGAACACACATTCTTTTCAGCTTTCATGGAATGGTCACCAATATAAATCATATGCTAGGCCATAAAACAAATCACAGCACACTTAAGAGTCTTGGTATTATAAATCATATGTTATTTTGAGACAATGGAATCAAAATAGAAATCAGTTGTAAAATGATAATCAGAAACTCTTCAAACACTTAATATGCTCTTTTTGATTAGCTCACATGACTGAAATGATATACTTTTAAATTCTCATGGTCATGAGAAACTGTTGAGGGAAATAAAAAGAACTGAACAAAATCAAACTATAACATATCAAAATTTGTGATATACAACTGTAGCAGTGCTGAAAAGAATATTTATGCCACTAGATACCGATATTGAGTAAAAGGGAAAAGTCACATATAAATAATCTAAGTTGTAACTTCAACAACTTAGAAAGGTGTGAAATAAATAAAAAAACAAATCAAAAAAAGAAGACAGTAGCCGTTATCAATAAAATTTAATACAAGAAAGAAAATTAATGAAATAAAGAATAGGTTCTTGGAAAAGATAAATAAAATTGACAAATATCTATCTAGATTGACAAAAATGATTTAAAGTATCAATCACAGGAATTAAAAATGAGTTATCGCTATAGAACCTGCAGACATCAAAAAATAATAAAGAAATACTATGTAAAAGCTAAAACACAACAATGTGAGAATTTAGACAGAAAGGACTAATTAAAAGCAAACACCAGAATCAAGTGACTTACTCACCCAATAGGAAATAGGAAATTTAAATGGCCTATCACTATTAAAAACCTTGAGTTGGCAACTAAATAACTTCTGAAAAGGAAAACTCACACTTTTAGATGGTTTTCCTGGAAACCATTTCCAAAATTTTAAGGAATAATTAATATTAAATCTCTTGCATAAAATAAAGCAGAGCTTTATTTATAAAGCTCATTTATAAAACTCATTTATAAAACCCATTTATTCTGATACTAAAAACAAAGCCATCAAAATAAGGAAAGGAAAGGGAAGAAAGGAAGGCAGGGGAATGTGAGAGGGAAGAAAGGGAAGAAGGGAAGAAGGGAGGGAGAGAGCAGGAAGGAGGGAGGGGAGGGAGGCATAATGGAAGGAAGGATGAAGGGACGGAAGGACAAAAGAGGAAGGAAGGAAAGAGGGAGGAAGGCAGAAATGAAGAAAGAGAAAAGGAGAAAGGGAGGGAGAGCCCAAGGAAAACAATAGGAAATATCTTATTTCGTATATATATCACACACATGCAACAAGCTAAGTGAGGTATACTTCAAAGATATGAAATTAGCTCAATGTTCATAAATGAATATAACTACCTCATTAGCCAATCAAAAATAAAACTTATTTGATTGTGGAAATTAATAAAGAAAAGTATTTGAAAGAATTAAACAGTATTCATGATTTTTAAAAGCTCTCAGAAAAATTAGGGATAGAAGGAAACTTCAGCTCTGGCTTCTTTGTTTTTCTAAAGATAGCATCATATGTGGTATTAAAAGACTGGGAGCAAGACAAAGATGTCTGCTCCCCAAATTTTCATTCAATATAATGGTGGGTGTTCAAACTAGCATAATAAGGCAAGAAAAGTAAATGAAGGAGATGGATCAGAAAGGGAGAAATAAAACCAGCTGTGTTCACAGATGGCATAATCATCTACACAGAGAACTCAAAAATTTAAGAAAAAGTACAAAATCTCAGAACAAATAGGTGAACTCAGGAAAAAAAAAAACAGAATGAAAGATGGCATCCGAAGACTAAAAACTGTTTTTCTATATGCTAGCAAACCCACATTTACATAAAATTAAAAAAAGATCTCATAAACTGATTCTCAAAAATATCAAATGTTCAGGTTTCAATTTAACAAAATATGCAGGGGACTTGCATACTGGACACTACAAAATACTGATTAAATAATCTAAATAAATCTAACGCTTATCTAAATAAATGGTGAGACTTATTACATTCACAGATCAGAGGACGCCACATAGTAAACGTATCAGTTTTCTCCAAAGTGAAATTCAAGTTTAATGGGTCATCCTGTTAAAACCTTTGCAAGACTCTTCATGGTTCTAAATACAAATATTCTAACATTACATTTATATTAAATTTATTCAAAAATACCTGGAAAAAGAATCAGTCCGCCCAAGTTCAAGACTCATTATATAGTTGTAGTAACCAACTTATGTTGAAATGAGCAAATTAGTGAAACAGAGCAGAGAATGCAGGAATAGATACATGCAAATATAACCAGCTGATCTATGACAAAGGCACCAAAACAATTCAATGTAGAACTGGCTGGCTTTTCAACAACTGGCACTGGAGGAACTGAACTTCCCCAGGCAAAGTAAATTGAATCTGGACCTCTCATATTTTATATGAATATTAAAATGGATCACAGAGTTAAACATCTAACTGCAGCTTTTAGGAAAAACATAGAAATCTGAGCTCCAGGCTCAGGCTCAGTTTTACACCAAATCCTAATGAGTGGAAAGAAAATGAATAAATTAGATGCCATCAAAAAGGAAAATCTTATCCTGCAATAGAATCCCCCTGAAGACATGGGAAAGACACACTGTGGCCTGGGTGAAAATATTTCCCAACCATACATCCAAGAACTGACTAGTAGCTACATTATAAAAGGAACTCTTGAAGTTCAACAGATTAAAAAAATAAGTAGTTCCAATTAGATAGTGGGAAAAACTTAAGAGATATTTCAACAAGGGGAGTAAATATAAGGCAAATAATCCCATCATTGCCCATTTAGCAAATGCATATTAAAACCTCAACAAGATGTCACTATGTACCTATCACAATGACTGATCTGAAAAAGAAGAAACCATCATTAAGAAATGTAAACACTGAGTACACATTTCATTTTACATGAAAGGTACAGCTACCACTACCATATTTCTAGACATGTTTTTTACAGAGAATGAGAACATATGCTGACAGGAAAATCTGTAGGTGAAAATTCTGATGGCCTCAATTGATTATAATCAAAGACTAAAAACACTCTATTTGTTTTCCCATAGGTTAAACAGAATGCAACCGATCCCTACCATAGAAAAATCACCAACAATAAAAGAGAAGCAATGCAAATGAGTCTTCAAAGGATCACACTGAGTGGGGAAACAGCCAAACTCAAAAGGTGACACACTGTGCTATCCCACTTAAAGAATATTAGTGGTTGCCAGGGGTGGTGATAAGAAGGACGCTGGAAAAAAGCGAATGCAGCTTTATAAAGGAGTGTGGCAGTCTTACAGAGGTGTAAATGCTCTGCTTTGCGACCATCTAGGGTGAGTATCCTGTCCCTGACACTGGACTATGCTTACACACAAGGTTACTGTGAAAGGAACCTGTAATAGAGGACACAAGGAAATCTATTATTTCTTGCAATACCATGTGACTGTATGCACAATTATCTCAAAATAGTAAAAAGTCTAATTTAGAAAACCAATAATGATAAAAAAAAAAAGATATGGCCAGTCTTCTAGTACATCTCATCTGATGTACTTGCCATTGAAAGAAACTGGACTGGAGCCCACCAGGCAACCGATCTCTTCTTTATGTTCATCAGACCTCTTGCAGACTCTGCTTCTCTGTGTCTCCTCTGTTAAGTGAGATAATAGAGCTAGATCATCTCATTGGGTTTCTGTTTCATGAAGATCTGGGTAGATGGGAGTAAAAGAGAACTGGTAGATATTAAGCCCAACCTGGGGCAATCTTCAAAGTGCCTTCTACCATCTCCTCGTAAAGCCATGAAACCTCAGTAAGGAAGAGAGAAACCCACATTTGGCTGATCTCCCCAGGAGTGAAGTCAGGGTGTGATTCCAAATTGCTATTTTTCAGTGAGGCAACTGAGTCTTGGAGAGATCACGAAGCTTGGTCATGAATTTGTATGCATTGGTAATTGTGAACTATAGTTTAAAAATCTGACATGTCACTTGTAAGCAGAGTAGCAATTTATTGAATTTCCATATGCCTATTTCCTTTTTTTTTGTAAAAATAAAACAGTTTCTGCTTTCCTATTGTGCATGTCATGTCTAGCCTTAATATGAAATCTAGGATATAACAAGCTTTCAAGACTATATGATGCTGTTCATCGTTGATGTCACCCACCACCACCATCGTCATGGAGACCATCACAGCTTAGAAATGGAAGAGCGAATTTCAGAAGGGGATGTTCTGATTCCAAGGTGCACATGCTGCAAACTCATTCCTAAAAACTCTTTTAACAACTCCACAAAGCCATCCCCAATAAGAGAAACAAAGAGAAGGAAGAAAGGAACACTGAGCTCTGAATGTCTAGTAGCTATACTAACTCATACCATTGGCCAAAACAAGACCCAAAGTAGGAGCTTCTGTTTTCCTCTTCTCTTCTATGCTACCTGCCCACCCCAGACTCTGATCCCTTGACCTGCTCTTTCCTACTGCAACACATAACCCTTGCATCCATGATGTACAGAGGAGTCAACAAAAGAGGGAGATATTTAGATATGACTACAGGCAGGGAAGATTGGGAGAAGAACAAGACTTTAGTTTAGTCCTAAACAAACAGAAGGTATTTGTGGCTGGATAGAGTGGGCAAAGAGAACATCCTGAGGAACAATACACAGTACAGAAAAAGAAATGTATATTACAGAATCTGCACACATGGTGCCTGCTTCCTCTCTCTTATTACCACATTCTGACTTAGACAGTTCCACTTCTCTCCACCATCCCATCTTCAAAAGGATAGACTAGCATAGCAGGTGGGCTTTCTTCCATGCTGCTAGTAAAGGGAAAATGAGATCAGAATTGGAGTTCTTTGGTAAATGGTGGAAGGAGCCCTTCACCTGGAGGGAGACAAAGTTAAGGGGTGTTGGAAACCAGAATGGAACTTTAAGACACTGGGAAAGAAAGAACTCCTTCTGCCCATGGCTAGTTCTATTTGTAGACATGAAACATCAGGTCAAAAACAATGGCACCGCTGGTCATGCATGGCTTCTATGGGCTTCAATTTCCAGCAAGTCATGCTTGAATATCTCTTCTGCCTGGTCCCTCGTGGAGAGTAAAACATGACCTCCAGTGCCAGGAAGGAATCCTTTCCCCTACCCTGTGACTGCAAGTCCTGCCATCATACCCATCAAGGCTCCCTTCTTAGTTTTCCAAAGAGGAATAAAAATATATGCCTTTGTAGCACATCCAAATGGACTTGTGAAAATACTCTAAGGAATATTCCAGTGGGAGAGGTGGCTACTTTGGGGAGCAGAGACATCTGGGCTTTTGATGGCAGGTGTTTGCTGGTGGCAGTCCTTCTGGCACTTTTCCTGGGGCCCACGTCTCAGAAGGGATTATGTTACAGAGGAAGACAGAGTGCGGCCGGAGCTTAGCAGAGCTCGCAGACTGGTATTCTCTCTCTCTCCATATCTTCTAATTAATAGTCAGGATTAACAGCTGCTTCTGCTGGGCCTACGCCATCTAATCACAACCACACAGGCTCCTGGGTGCTCAGTATTCCCCAAGCTTTGCAGCTTTCCTCCACCCTTGGAGAAATGTGTTCCGAAATTAAAACAACAACAAAAACAAGAAGAAATCCATCCCCCTCCCCTCACCCAAAGCCTCTTGGGATTGAAATTGCTTCTGCCTTCCTCCTCTCTAAGATAAAAGTGGAAGGTCCCATTTCCCTAGGGCCCCTCTGAGTGGGGAAGGCTTCTTCAAGTTGCATTGCTAAAACACAGGATGTCTATCACATCAGCCCCCAAGCAAGACATAGCCTGAGACAGCAAATCATCTATAGAATAATAATAATATACTGCTCTTATTGTGAGGGCTAACATTTGTTGAGTATTTATTAGGTGCCAGCAACAATTCTGTTTTACATGAAATAACTCATTTCATATGTGCAAAATCCTAAGTCATCCACGCCATGATCATTCAGCTTTTATGGAGCAGGAGCACAGGGGCAGATGGGGCAGGCACAGAGCAGTTAAATCATTGTCTAAAATCTCACAGCTGGTTAGTAATGGTGCTGAAATTTGAACCCAGACACCCCCATGCTCTCAACCAATAAATTGCACTCGCCTCTGCAGAAATAGAAGAAGGAAATGGAGACAATTGTCTTTCAACCTCCTAGTCTCTTCTCAGAGAGCTCCAGAGAGGCTCTAAAGTCCTGGACCAGTGTGACATGCATGCTGCCTTTCACCTCAGCCCAAGCTGGAGTTGCATCCCAGGGTTAATCACTGTGCTCCTGAGACCTGGGGTGGAGGAGATATATAGGGGCTCTGATCTTCTTTCCCATTAGAAGGCATGAGCAAGCGGTCTGAGACTGTGGGCATGTTGCTAGTCCTGCACACGTTTCCGTAGATGCCCTCACTGTGGACATTTCTTCCTTCTCCCTGAGTCCTGCCCATGATACTCAGAGTCCACAGACTCAATGTGGTTCTGACTTCAGGTTGTGTTTAATGAACTCTGCCTCATTTCTTAATCCTTTTGCCCTGTCCAGTCTCATTTCATACATTTGGGTTTCCTCCACCAAAATTTGAGGTCCATTTCCATATACTAGACAATCTGTTAGGGGCTTACTGTTAAAAAGATAACTCCATTTTCCACCCTTGCAGAAGGTTCCAATCATCTTTATCTTGCTTCTCTTCTGGCCTTACATCTCTCCAGGTTCCCTCTGAGTCATTTCTCAGTGGGCAGTTTCCTGTCTCTCTGCTGGTACTTCCCATTTTCCACGGGAATGATGTGAAGGATGGATTCTCGAGCAGCTTCAAATGTGAAAAATGCTGACGAACTCTCTGTATAGATTTGGGTCACCCTGATAGGAGAATTAGAGCTGGGGTACTCCTGGGTGTGAAACCTAGAGGTTACTGAAAGAGCAACCAAATAGAAAAAGAGTATAGCAAAAATACTTAGTAGCTCTGGTAGGCAGTCTGCAAGGGGGTCAGTATTGATTCTTGCCTCTTGAGGTATTTGCCGTCTTGTGTGGCCCCTTTCTCTTGAGTGTTCTTGTTTGCATGAACAGAATTACAGAAGTGATGAGATAGTAATTCCAAGACTAGATCATGAAAAAATCTGTTTTCTCATCTTGGGCACTCTTGTATTTCTTTGCATAGCTTTCATCTTAGACAAAGCTGGGTGCCACACTGTGAGCTACATCATGGAGAGATGCTTATGGCAACTAACAAAACCCCAAGTGGATCCTACCACCTATCAACCATGAAAAGACTGCAGACCCAGAAAGCCCCTGGCTGCTGCCTGTGAAGGAGAGCCCGGACTAGGGTACTCCCAGCTAGCTGACTCCAGATCCAGCTCTAGTCCTATAGAAGCACAAGATGATCTGTAGGTGCTGATTTGAACATCCAAGTTTTAGAAGAATTCTCATACAGCAGTGGATAACTAATACAGTTAGCTAGGTGACAGATGACAACTCTTTCTCTTATTTAGTTGTAGAAAAGCGCCAAACATTAAAATTGTGGGGATAAAATTGACCATTGAGACCTACAGCCAACCAACTTCTATTCAGAAATATTTACAAAGGAAAAAGGAAGAAAATTAATAATACAATGAAAATAATACAAAAGGAAGAACTAGCAAAATGGGTGAATGAGAATGAATATGGTTCAAGTAGCTTGTGTGAAAGTAAGAAAACAGAATAATGAAACTTGTTGAAATTGTTTTAAGAAGAGGAGTTATAAGAGATAATGAGGATAAGTTGTAAACATGTGTGGAAATGTCACAATGAAATTCCTCTTGTACAACTAATGTATGCTAATTAAAAATACAGCACAACAACTACTTTTATCTCAATTACATCATATTTGAAGCTACAAGTAATCCAGAATGAATTTAAAGCATATAAAATGATGTTCATAGGTTTTATGCAAGCATGGAATTATGTCATTGTGTCTAAGGACTTGAGCTCCTATAGATCTGGGTGTCTGTGGAGTGTCATGGAGCCAGTCCCCCCCATAACAGTGAAGATTGACTCCTATATCAACTTCCATGTACCTGTCACCCAATTTCAATAATTATCTACACAGAGCCAGTCAGGTTTATTTCTGTCCCCAATGGCCAAGTTGTTTAACCTTCCTTGGCCTCAATTTCCTCTCCTCTAAAATAATGTGGCTTAAAAACGTTACCCATGAGCAATTACCTGAGTTAATGTATGTAAAGTGACTAGCGAGCTGGCACATCCAGGATCAATGAATATCTATTCCTGCCTTTTCTTCCCTTCTCATCTTAGATAACTGAATTTTCACAGTGACTTATTCTCAGGAGTGGGCCAGTAGGGTATTTCAGATGACAGGTTGTTGGGGGTGACCTTATGGTCACAGGAGGACAAGGTCTTGGCCCAAAGGTTTTGTTCAGATTCCTTATCTGCATCCTCATGGAAATTATCATGGAAATCTCATTCTTTCTTTTCTCCACTTATTCAGCAGCAGAGTAGTTTCTGAATAATTGTCTTGCCACAACTGAGTGCTGGGATGACCGGAAAGGGTCACAAAGTCTTAGAAAGTAGATTCGGCTTTTCATAGCTATTTCATAAGCAGTTTCATTGTTGCTTTATTTTGTTTTGTTTTAATTGTATCATGCAGAGGGGTTGCAGTTACATAAGGAAGGTAATGAGTACATTTCTTTTTGAATGGTGTTATCCCCTCCCTCATTTTCTCCCACTTCCCCTCACCCAGAATCCCCTCCCCAAAGTTATCAAGTTCTTTTCCAAGATAGTGTCTAGAGGAATGTATCAAGTGCTAGGAGATGAGCACATGTGTATACATGGAGAAAGACTCTGTGTACCTGGAAGACATACAGTAGGAATAGTCACACTTTCAGAGAAGATGCTTTCAAATAAAGAAGTAGAAAGGAGCTATTCCAACAATCCTGTAAGTTACATGGGTTAGGTGAATGGCATTTCAGTGACATGACAGGAACAAGGATACGAAGGCATAAGTGCCAGGAAGATTCTAGTCTGTGGAGAGGATTGAGGCTTTGTATAGAGAAGAAGCATGATGGAATAGAGGATTCCTTACGTACGTATATAAACAGAAAAAGAAACAGAGGGCAGAGGTCAAAAAGTGAAGATGCAGGAAAGGAAATAATTGATGGGAAACAGGGTCCAGAAAGTGGTGTGTATAACAGATTGGTGTGAGGGACAAGGCATAACAAGAGAAAGAATCTTTTTTTACATTGAGAAAAGGGCTCTAGTGACACTTATATTTTCAGAATTTCACATTGTGGGAGATGACTCATTCCCTGGTATGTAGATAGAAAGAGAAATCAAGAATTATTCACCATAGACAGAGAACATGAATCAATTGGTTAGACTCATCCCTCTGGGTCAGTTAGTCAGGAGGAGGATAATAAAAGGTAGTAGACTCAATGGACAGGGAAGAAGGATGATGTATGGGCCGAATGTTTATGCTCTGCTCCTGCAGAATTCATATGTTAAAGTTTTAATCCACACGTACTTGGAGGTAAGACTTTGGGGAAGCCATAGGATGAAATGAAGTTATGAGACTCAAGTACTCATGTGTGTTATTAATGTCCTTCTAAGAAGCAAAAGACAACTCACTTTCCCCCTCTCGTCTACCATGTGAGAATGCAATAAGAAATCTTATTACCTGGTTACCAGGGAGAGGGCCGACCTTCCAACCATGAATCCTAGTTTTGGATTTCCACCTTCCAAAACAGTAAGATACAAATTCCTAGGCGTATAATCCTAGTCTAGACCTTTATTATAACAGTCAGAACTGTGACAGAAGAGGCATACTTGGAGACTGAGAACGCCCAAGAAAAGGCAGTTAGGGGAGAGGGGCAAGAGAGGCACTGCCTAGTACTAAGTGGAAGACAGAGTTAATGCCATAGATGCACTTTTGGTGTTTCATTTCAGAATTCATATGTTGAAGTACTAGTTTTCATGGTGATAGTACTTGGAGGTAGGGGCTTCAGGGAATGGATCTGTTGCCCTTATAAAAACAAAAGCAAAAACAGAAACCTCTGACACTTCCTCTTTCCACCAGGTAGAATCGTGAGCAAAGTGGCCATCTTGAAATGAAGAAGGGAGCCCTGATCAGGAAAGAAGTCGGCTGGCCCTCTGATCCTGGATTCCTCATCTTGCAGAACTGGAAACGTAGATTTCTATTGTGGATGCTGCCCAATCATGGTATTTGTTATAGTAGCCCTGATTAATATGACAGATGGCAAGAGTAGAAACAAAAGAGGGGCCAAAGGCACATTTTGTTTCCCCCAGGAGAAGTTGAGGTGAACATGCTTTAAAACAGAACAGAGAGGAAGATGTGTAACCACTTCTGGGGGTTGAGGTTGCAACCCCTGGTGAGAACAACACATCCCAGGTGGGAATGTTGTGTGCCTGGCAGGAGAGGGTGCTAATGCAGGCCTGCCTGCGTGTGCAGTCCCAGAAGCTGACTCAGGGGGCGGAGGGAGAGACGCAGGCCATCTCCCACAATGCCTTTCCCCTCACACTCGGCACAGATGAGCTCAAGAAGCTTTATAACTTTCAATCCTCTTTTATGAGGCTCAGAACTTGTCGCCATCTGCTAGGCTAGGCTTTAATGCAAATCTGAGTTTGCTTTTATGGTTTCAATTAACCTAATAATAAAGCAGGGCAGGCAGCCTCCTGAAGACGCTTCTCCTCCCACACACTTCCAGACAAATGCACCACCCTCCTCCCCCCAGATAAGAACCAGGATGGTCTCATGCTGCAGCTGGAACCCTCAGCCACGTTAACCATGTCCTGTCTATACATATCCTGAGTATACGGTAATTACAACTGCGGAGCCTTACAGAGGAGACCCCACCCAAGGTCTTGTGTGACACAGATGAGAAGACCAAGGCCAGGAGAATGAGACAGGAAGTCAAGTCCTCGTTTCATACAGGGTCATCTTGGGCAGTGCCGTCTTCACTTTCTTCACCTGCAGGAAGAGGACAAGCGCAAACATCTCTCAGGATGTTCTAAGTATCTGATTCTTCATAAGCTCCCTTCTGCTTCCAGTGGAAGTCAACCGTTCCTGGGAAATCTGTAAGAATTCACCTACATTTCGTGTACCTCACCACTGAGGTCTCCTCATGGCTCTGCACACCTATGCAGGTGCAGTTTCACAATCTGTGTTCTTATTTGCTCCTGACTTGCTTGAACATTTAGCAAAACTCTGTAGAAGACATTTAGTCACATAAGAATTGCCATCAACTCTGCCTGAACTACAATTTAAAATCATGTGACAATCCTTTGCATGTGTGTGGTGCTAATAGCCCAGGAACCACACTTAATTCACAGAAAATCTCTACAAAATGAGGCAAGTTATCTAAGGGTACACAGCAAAGAAAATATCAGAGTTCCCCAGTCTTAACCTCGTCATTTCATTGCTCTTCTTCAGCTCAACAGCGTAGCTCACATACCTACCTTGGTGTGAGCGCGAAATGTTGCGTTTAAAGTGCCTTAATTTGGAGGTGAGCCATTAAATAGTGACATTCGATCATTATTGTCTTTGCCTAACAAAATTGCGGTATGAATCTATAAAAAAAAAATCTGGCATTTGGCTTTCATTGCTCACTCACTCTATCTTTGAATGTGTATTCCCTAGTGTTTTTGACACCTGGATGATTAGGTAGGTGTCCATCAGCATTTTAAAGTACACAGCAACATTTAATTATAATTTCCCAATTACTTTCACTTGAATCACAGGTGATATGCACATTCTATTTAGAGTATTTGCTCATTCATTCCTTCTATGATCATTGTACTGGGCTTCTGGCTCCCGAAGTGACATTCTTCCACTCACCCAGAATACAGTGGATTGTGGCTTAGTTTTCTGAGACAGGGTTTTACTATGTAGCTCAGGCTCAAACTCATGATCCTGCTGCCTTTGCATCCAAGTGCTAGGATTACATGGGTGCAACACAACACTTGGCCTGGACTTTGGTTAAGGATGAGTGTGAGCACTATTTGAATCTGGGGGCAGAGATCAGCTTTAGAGCTATGTGTTCAGTTCCCATTGCAATAGGCTTTTAGGGTCCCACAGAATTCTTTTAAGAATAAGAATTGAATATAATCTAACCAGGATTATACTTGTCTTTATACTACCACAGCTATCATAGTTCAATGGGTAAGTAGGTAGATAGGTAAGTAGACAGACAAACAGATACAATTTTTCTTTTTTGCTAGAGGAAAATAATCCATAAGGCCCAAATGCCTAAAGCCCTTGGAAGTTAATACAATGTTGATTCACAGTGCTTTGAGATATCTGTGGTTAGAAGAGTGTCTACCTTTTGGCTAACTTCTTTTTTTTTTTTTTTTTTTTTTTTACCAGTCCTGGGGCTTGAACTCAGGGCCTAAGCACCGTCCCTGGCTTCTTTTTACTCAAGGCTAGCACTCTACCACTTGAACCACAGCGCCACTTCCTGCTTTTTCTATATATGTGGTGCTGAGGAATCGAACCTAGGGCTTCATGTATACGAGGCGAGCACTTTACTACTAGGCCATATTCCCAGCCCATTGGCTAACTTCTGACTTGTTAAAATATCTAGTGATTGAAAATGGAACAGCCATGAAGGCTATAGAATGATGAGAGATAGGTGGGTATACAGATGGATGGATGCAGGGGTGCTGGATGAATAAACAGAAGAACAGAATAACCAGGAAAACAAGTATTTGTTCAGGTGAAAAACAGAATAAGCTATCAACAGCAGAACTACAGGAGGTGATTTAGTGTCTTGTCAATTCCATGAAGGGAAAGGTACTCTTGTGTCCTAGATAGGATCGGCTTCATCCTTCTAACTCTAATGCATTTACACAAGTCTCATCAGCCCTTTAAACCTAGCTGTGTGCATAATAGTCACTTGGATGCTTGAATGGAGAGAATTGACCCTGAGGCAAGTTTAAGTGCCAGATCGAAGCCAGAGCATCTGGCTCAGATCCTGTCTTTCCACGAGTGCACACAGCTTTCAGGGAGACATCCCCAAGTTTTCCTTCATTAATGCTCTGAACCATTTCTCTTGGATTAAAGACAAGAACCAGTTTCAACTTTGAAAGAAAAGAGATAAAGCAAAGCAGTGATGACATAAGACCCCCAAAGTTGTACCACTAAGATGTCATGAGACATATTTTTAAATTCACAGAGTTTTGTCAGTCTAATTTGGACACTTGGTGCTTCTTCTCTTCAGAACAATCACTGACCAGCTCTCTGGTTCGTATGGCCTCTACCTTATCTATCCAAGAACTCCAAGTAAGCTCCAGTAACCCCAAGGCTCCAAGGTCTGTTGCTGAGTTGGTTTTATTCTTTGCTCTTTTCAACCAACTCTTCCTCTATACAACCCCCATCCTTCATCTTTCCCCCACTATTACAAACCATATTAAATAACATGTAGATATCCAGAAATGCTGTGGTAAATGATGACAACATCTCTACACATTGAAAGAGACACATTAAAACTAATGAATAAATGGGCCAATTTGCACTAAAACACAATTGCAAACAAGCAACCTCAGATGCGCAAAGGGCAGGGGCTGTTTGTTCTCATTCCTTGTAAAAGGCAGAGATAAATTGGGTGCAAATAGAGATCCAATAGGTGCTGACAGTAACAGATTGAGATCTATGAAAATAGGGAATACTTTAATGAGTTATGTTGAACAGATGTAAGAGCTCAGTAGCCTTTGCTATCCATGTCTTTCAGTAATGAGATCTTCATAAATGAATGTTCAGCTATCCTTGTAGGAGCTCCTACTTGTCTAAGAGACATATACTACATATTTTCTTTTATTGAAATCTGTAAGCCCATGCATATCATTTGCTCTCCATGAGCCTAAGTTGTATTATCCTTACAATGGAGTTATGTATAATTGTGCTTCTTACCTCCAGGATCTGTAAGAAGGACAGATGTGATTATGAAAGTACAAGCATCATCTACATGGGGAGAAGATCCCAGGATTCAGGGGAAGCATTAACATAATCCAGCCACGTGGCCTACTGTGCACTATTTATTTCACCTCTGAGATTTAAGGTTTCCTCATCTGTTAAATGAGGAGCTTGGATTTGCCAGTGGGTCTCAAACCTGGATGCTCTTTAGAATAACTTGGGGAGCTTTTAAAAAATAGTGATGCCTGAATACCTCTTCAGCCAATTAACAGAGGACCTCGGGGGAGGGGCGCAGGTATCAGTCTATTTGAAAGCTCCTCCGGTGAGTCAGCTGTCCGCCCAGGACTACAAACTGCTGAACCAGATGATCTCTAAGGCTTCCTCCCTCTCACACTTGGTGACTCTGGAATTTGTTTTATAATTGCTTGCGATGTATTGGCTTTGATCCAGAGCCATTCCTACCTGAATGGGAAATGCCCGCCAAATAACAATGGAAGCGGTGCAGAAGGGCAAGCCAGGTGCTGGCACAGTGAACCCCATCTGTTCCTGAGCTATAAAAAGCTGGGCACGAGATCTGGCACACCTACTGCAATCTTTTCTCTTAATAATGGTTGGGACTTTATACAAATGGACTCATACAATATGTGTTCTTTTCAGGTTGGGTTTATTCATTTAGCATGACATCCTTGAGCTTCATAGGTTAATAGAACATTCCTTTTTTGTCTTTATTGCTGACCAGTATTCCATGATAGTAGTACACTCAAATATTTAACCATGCATTGAAAACTCTGAGTTGGTTCAGGGTTTCAACTATTTAAAATAAAGCTGCTATGTATATGTATGCAGGAATGTAAATGTCAAACTTAATGGGAGTGAAATTTATGGGTCCGACCACTAAACTGACCAAATTGGCTTGTAGTTAGTAGCTACTTTACATTTCCATCAGAAATACTTGGCTGATCCAGGTCTTTGCATAGCTGCCAGAGTTTAATGTAGTATGACATAAGTATAATCATCATTTTTTTGTTTGTTGTAACCATTCTGATAGGTGTGTAGTGTGGCTTTACTCTGCATTTTTTTAATGATCAAGGAAGTTAAACATCTTTCATAATTTCAGGAATTTTAGTCTTCTAACTTCCCTGTTTTTCTTTCACTATGCAATCTGTCTTTAAGGTCTTATTGGGTACCTGGAAAAACAAGTTATATTCTACAATTGTTGGATGGTGTTCTATGTATGTCAGTGAGAAACTGTTGGTTGGTTATGTTGTAAATTTCTTCTATTGCCTTGATGATTATTCCATCTAGTAGTACTATAAATTGCTGACAGTGGGGTGATTTGTAAGATTTGTAAGGTTGCCTATTTCTCTGTATCTGAACTTTTCATGTGTATGTGGCTTAAGGCATACTTGTTTAATACTTTTGTGTTATCCTGGTGGATTGATCATTTTATCGTTACATAATGTCCCGCTTTATCTGACATAATTTCCTTTCTCTAAAGGGGTGTTAGTCACCTTTTTACCACTGTGATAAAATATCTGAGAAAACTAACAGAAAGAAGGAAGGATTTATTGTGACCCGTGATTTTCAGAGAGTGCAGTCCCTGCTTGGCTGGCTGCGGGGCATTTGAGCCCGCCCGTGGCTAGTCAGAGAGCGGGAGAGAAGGGAAGAAGAGGAAACTGCTCACCCCACGACTGCCAGGAAGCAACATGCAGCCTACTGGCCACAGAAATAGTATCATTGGTAGTAGTAACCATCCTTACTTCACACGTGAGATTTGAGACTCACCACCGTAGTGCCCACCTCCTTCTCCGGATGGCCCACACTGTTTGGGCCCTGGTTCTCATTGCCCATGCTGCTGTAGGCCCTCCTGCCAACCCAAGACCCTTGGATCTTCTTCACAATGCCTTAGAATAGTTATCCTCACTCCCCCCTCCTGAGGCTCACGGTCCTCCTTTTAGAGACATTGAGGTCCCACCTATGTTCATACAGCTTATTCTTTGAGTCATAAACGTGGCTCTTCGTCTCCAAGCTAAGTATCTGCTCACATACTGGTCTAGGCTCAAATCTTGACTCTACCATGAGAATATCTGTGATGATAAGCTAATTAAGTGACCTCTTTGGGCCACTATTCCCCTCTGATATACAAAATGAATCATAATATCTGCTCAGAGGTTCAATGTGAATATTACCTGAGTTATCTCAGATAAAGCATCTAACCCAGATCTTTTAACTCAGTGAATATTCAACTCACACTGGCTGCACTGTTTTCCTTATTATAAAATGACATACAGAAGAGAGCCCTGATTAGCCCTACTTGTCCTGTCTGCCAATAACTAAAGATGACAGAGGTGACAACTTAGTTGTCTAGGAGGGGATGGGTCCCCTAGCTACTTATCAGCTACTTCTTCCACATTGTGGTTTCAGGAGTCCCCAGATATCTCCAACTGCCCCAAATGACAATTAAGCCACCAGGTCAGTTGTGTGACCTGGACCACACAGAAGCCCAAGTATGGAACACATTCTTTCCATACACACATTTGCACTAGGCTTTTGGGCCTCCAGAGCAGGGGTGTGAAAAGGTCAGGTGAATGAGAACTGAAAATGGCATGGTGGCTTGTCAGCTAGAAGAGTCCTTGGGTGATATCCAGTGGGAAACACGGACTAGACAAGAAGAGTCTGTGTGTCCCCTGAGATGGCTGAGATGGGGACAAATGTGGTGGAAGAGGAGATGGAAGCTTGGTCCGCTCATTTGTCAGGGGAAGTTGTCCCCCAGTGAACTAAATAACCAGAACTCCCAGCACCTGATGACTTTTAAAAGGTAGGCTTGGAGGAACTTCCTGCTGGACAATTAGCAACACACAAAAGAACTGGGGGGAAGCTGCAGCTGACCCTTAGAAGTCTCTAAGGTCATATTACAAAATGCAGCGAGGAGCCCTTCCCTTCCCCACTGCCCCCCCCCATGAACCAGGCGAGGCCACAGGCTGTCTCCTCCCACCCAAAGAACTGCTCCCAGGACAACCCAAGATGCTGCCCCGGGGGAGGAAGAATTCCAGCCCGCAGCCAGCTTTGCATAGCCCTGGGCAGTGCATGAAAGGTGGAATCAGCACTGCATTAAAGGGAAATGAGTATTTGTTTTGAAATGTATTTAAAAGCTCTGGCTGGTTAATTATTTAAGGACCAGCGGGTATCTCAGCTACCATGGAAACCTCTGGCTCTGCTATTCTTTCCTGGACCCCTCAGACATGCCTCTGCAACACATGTACACACTCAGACATCTTGAACACAAACAACACATCCTCACAGTACTGCACACACTCACACAGTCACACACTCATATTTGAGCCAAATCACGACCTCAAAACACGCACAAACATCTTGGTTTCCTCACATTCACCTACATGTATGGTTACTCATGCACATACACACACGCACATGCTCATACACATCCACCCACATCTACCTACATCAGTCATGGGTTCACATTCACCCACTCACTCACATGCTTAAATGTTAGCATGCATGTACTCACACGTGCACACAAAGTCACACACATGCACACACAAGCTCCTACAAACATGCTGTCTGTCTTTGTCTCTCTCACACACACACACACACATACACACACTCATTCACAATTGGCCTACCTGAAAAACTGAGCTTTCCTGATCTCAGCATCTTTCAAAAGGCTCAGAGGGAGCCACAGGACTGAGAAGGACTCCCGGGCCTTCTGTAGGATGTCCTGGCCCATCCCTTCCAGTTCCTTCAGATTCTGAGCAGGCTTGCTTTGCAAATAGAGCAGACACATCCTGGCTCCCTTCTCAAACCATAAAAGAGGGCCCTTATGAACAGCTGTACCACTCCCTGACCATGCAGCAGGCTGGACACACTGGGGAAAGGAATGGCAACTTCTACTTCTTTGCAGTGTGACCTGGGGCTAGTTCGCTGGCCTCTCTGGGCCACTGTTTCTACATCTACCAATTTGGGAGTATAGCAGCAAGAGTCCTTTATTTCAATGATGTCATTTTCGCCAGAGCAGCTCCTTGAAGCAGGTGTTAGAACTGTCTTTTTTTGTTTTTCAAATGATAAAGATAAGGACTTCTCCCAAAGCTCCACAAATGAACCCAGGCATTTGACTACCATGACCATCCCTGGGCACTCTTCCTTTATACCTGGGAATGGCCTTGCAGATACTGGGAGACCCGTGGAGGATTCGTGGCCTGCCCTGTGTGTCCCTGTGCTCCCTCAGCCCTGAATCATCTGCAAAGATGCTCTCCTGCAGAAGATTCTGCTGGCTATGGGGCCGGGAGGCCCTGATTTGGAAGAGAATAGACTACAGGGCCTAATGTTTCTCTCCCCAAGAAGTTTCCAAGTGCTGGAGCAGCGCCTCTTGTCCCTGCCTGTACCACGTGGCGCTGCACCACTGAACTATATAATTACATATTTGTTCCTGTTGGGCCTTGAAATATTAGGGCCCAGTGTGTAATTCCAGGGCTCCTGCACTGAAGATCCTGCCATGTAACTACAAAATAAAAAGACAAATAATGTGAACGAGGGTGCAGCCTGTGCTGCTCCGCTTAATTAATGGGGAATTTTATTAAAAGGGGGTAGAAAACAGGGCTCCTCTGGTGCCCAGCCTTTCCAGAAGATCTTTAAAGGGACAGGGACAGCTTGTAGTAAATCCTGCATCATTCTCTTCAGGATGTCACATCGCATCTCCCTGTATGCCTTTTGGATGGCTTTGTGCTCACAATGGGGCAGGATGGCCACACTGGCAGAACCGAGGCTGACTCTGAGGCTCACAGCAGGGTAGGTGAAAGAGAGCCCAGGGGATAAAAGGGACTTGAGCCTCAGACAAGGAGCTCTTTCCTCATTGCTTGCCTCAGCTCGCTCAAATCTAACACATGGTTTGCAGGGGCATAAAAGAGGAAGACAAGACACAAGGAGCTCTGTGCCTAGGTGGTAAGCACAAGGACCCAAAGAAAGAAGCTCATCCAGATGTGGTGTTCTGTAGGGCATGACACCTGTATAAGGGAGGCTATTCATTTACTTGTCACCAGAGCTTTCTGCTGGAGGTTGCTATACACATATACTCTGTCAGCAGGACAAGTCTCCCCCATGAGTTCCATCTCAGTGGTTTTCTGTGTTGTTTGTTTGTTTTGCAGAACTGGCAATGAAGCCCAGAGCCTCACCCACAGTAGACAAGGGCTCTACCACTTAGCTACACTTCCAGCTCCTGGTGTGGTCCAGGTTCCATCGGTATCTCCACTTAGAAGTGAGGAAGTTGAGTCAGAGGAGTTGTGGGCTGCTCAAGGTTGCCAGGGTAGAGAGGAACGGTGGTGCCTGGAAACAGCACCAAGAAATCTGTGTCCAAAGTCTGGAGCTCAAAAGTCAGAAAGGGGGCTGGGGATATAGCCTAGTGGCAAGAGTGCCTGCCTCGGATACACGAGGCCCTAGGTTCGATTCCCCAGCACCACATATACAGAAAACGGCCAGAAGCGGCGCTGTGGCTCAAGTGGCAGAGTGCTAGCCTTGAGCGGGAAGAAGCCAGGGACAGTGCTCAGGCCCTGAGTCCAAGGCCCAGGACTGGCCAAAAAAAAAAAAAAAAAAAAAAAGTCAGAAAGGCCCACTCCCAATGTCCCAAGATACAACAGGACACTGTCTGTCTGCCTGCCTGTCTGTCTGTCTGTCAGTGCATCTACTATCATCTATCTATTATCTATATTCTCTTTATCATCTATTACTTTTTCTCCTTCCTCTTTTCCTTTGTCTCTTCCTTTCTTCCTTATATTTCTCCATCTATGTCTCTTTCTCCTTATCCTTTTCTGTCATGGACTCTTTGCATCTTTCTTCCCCTTTTCTCTATCATTTCCATCTCTTTCTATCTTAATCCTTTATCTTACTACATAACCTCTATCATCTCTCCATCACTTTTTCTCTCCTTGTCTCTCTGTTTTCTTCTTTTCTCTCTCCCTATACCTTTCTAACCATAAGAACAAGGGAAGGGGACATTGAGGAAAGAAAGGACTGGCAAAATTCTGACAAACATGCTGTTTCTTGGGCTTGTCTGGAGGCCAGTGTCCCTCCATCAAGCTTATATGTGGGTGGTGCTGTGCACTTGTAATCTGGATTGAGCAAGTCCTCACAGGCATTTGCTGCTCCTTGGAACACCTGTGAGAAAATGAAGTTGGTTCTGGGGTTTAAATCTCTCCATCATTTCCACCTTACTTACAAAGATATTGAATGAGACAATTTTGTGCTGAAAACGGTGACTTTAGCACTAGGTAAATGAAGTGTCGGGAGAAAGTGGGAGCATGGAGCATGAAGTCCTTGTCTCCTGGTCTCTCTGAGCAATGTCGTTCGTCTTCCTTTCCTTCTCGGATGGTCCGCTCAGCACAGCCATGATGAGAGTAAAGGCTCCATGGCCCACACATGTGAGCAAAACGCTTTTCTACCAAGCTGGGTTGTTTAAAAGTCCCTGCCTGGGCCAGAAAATGAAAGAGGAACTGCTTTGCGATAAGGAAGGAAGTTTGAAGTGTAAAGTGTTGTCTTAACATTTCTTTTTTACAAAATGGAATTATGACACCCCTCAAAAGACACACCTCCAGTTGTTCTAGAAATAGCAGAGGTGTGGCTATGTTTTCAGACTGTGTACTCCTCATGTACTTCAAAAGTCTTTTAATGGTCACCTTAAATGCACTTTAGACTGTTCACACTGGCCAATTGTAAGCAAATTGTGAACCTGAGCTCAACCAATTTGAGCAGAGGGCAGAGGCTGTTGCCTTAGGGATAAAAATCAGAGTGGCCTGCTTGCTCTGTGTGCTTGCTTGCTGATGACACAGCCTTCTGCAGAAGTAAATTTCACCTTGCTGAGGGAATTCTTTATTTTTGTGTCCATCTTTGTGACTCCAGTAATTCTTGGAGAGCATATTTACGACACATATGAGGAGCTCAGAGTTCTTGCTGTGGGACAAGGCTAGGTCCCAGTGAGCTGAACATAGAAAAGGCTAAGATCTCTGTCCAGTGTCAATCACTGCGTCCATGACTGCTGCTTGGATGGGCTGATGAGGCAGGCTATCTGGGCACCTTCTCATAGATGGAAGGATCCAGAGAAAAGCTTCCATTTCCAGCAGTGTCAAAAACTAATGAGACTTCTTTTCTGCTTTGGGGATGCTTTCCAGGATCCTGTAAGGATAACTCAAAGGAGCTGGTTGTCCAAAGCCACTGTTTGTTCCCAGCACTCGGATCCTGTCAATGCTGTGCTCCTAGTGGACTGGAACACTGAGGCCATTTTTAAGCCCTTTAGTCTAAGTCTAGGAAAAATGGGCTCTCGGGGCACCTGAAACACTCTTCAAGGTATGTGAGCCAGCACAGAAGTAAAATGAGAAAGGAGCCATTTTAATGCCGATCATTAATGCCACAGCCCCAATGTGACACGTCAGGATACAAGAATCTCAAGTCCACAGCTCCTAGCTGCAGTAGAAGGCTCTGGAACAGAACTCTTGATGTGGTGTGAGCTGGAGGTGATCTCCAGACCTATCCTGTGACCACGTGTGTCTTCATGGATCTTTTGCTGCTTAGATCTTTCTCTAAGTTGTAAAGAAAAAAAAATCTTTCACTAGTCCTGTAGTTGTCCCTTTCACATATGCAAGAGGTGTCCTCATTGTAGCAATGTCTTCTGGGAAGAGGTCACTTGGTATGTCTCCCCGGTTCATTTGTGAATCTGAAAGTACCTGATCTCCTGGTGTTATTGCATGGTTCATCCCCTGGTGTTTCTGTCAGGCAGACTGTCCATACACAAGGCTGCATGTAGGAGGCCCTGGCACTGTGCTCCAGGTCTGGGAGGTTCTGAAGCATCTTTGGTCATACTCCAGGTAGGTTCTCCCTGGTGGATCCTGGAGTTATCTTCAGATAACCACATGGGCCTTGGTGGGCAGCTCCCTAATCTATAGAGATATCGGCTTCCCAAATGGTAGGGCATGAATAGAGTGGATATGACTTCTTCCCAAACAACCAGGCAACTGGGCCCTCTCCCTGATTTTCCATAACTTCTGTGACCTTACATATAAAATGGGGCTGAGATGATTTGCCTGTAAAACTGGGATGAACAAGTCAGCACAAATGTGCTCTGCTAGTCATGAACCAAGACAAAGATTTGTAATGAATGGATGACTGAGACCTGTCTACATCATGCAGGTCATTTTTGGAGATCCATGGTGTCTTCGTAATATCTTGCAGCTTATTTTACTTTCAAATTTTAATTTTATTTTTATTGTCAAAGTGATGTGCAGAGGGGTTACAGTTACATACGTAAGGCAGTGTTTTGCAGATTGTAACTGCCAAGCTGAGTATTCAAACAAGATCACTAATCCTTGGGTAGATTAGCGTTTTTCATCCATCTGCGTCACACAGGTGACATCTCCAGAAGCCAAGAGTTTTGCATCAGGAGCATAGGATCCTATTTTCTAAGACTAGGCTAGGAAAGGCCATTCTGGGGACAGGCGTGGCTGCTCATGCCTGTAACCCAAGATACTCAGGAGGCAGAGACCAGAGGGTTTTTGTTTGAGACTAGCCTATGCAAACAGTTATCGAGACCCCATTTTAACTAATAAACTAGGCTCAGTGGTGCATACCTGTCAACCCAGCCATGCAGGAGGCATAAATAGGAAAATCAAGGTCTAGGCTGTCTGGAACAAAAAAGACCTATCTGAAATATAACTCAGGGGGAAAAAGAGCTTAGAATTGTTGCTCAAATGGTAGAGTCTTGTCTAGTAAGTGTGAGGCCTTGGCTTCAAAAAGAAGCATTACATCAGTTTCCTTCAAATAATAAAAAAATAGAGGGTACCATTTCCCATGCCTGCAGACCTAAACCATTCCTTTTTCCTTTTATCACGCCCACTCCTTGTATATCTCTCGTTTTCATCATCTGAGGTCTTGTTGGCTCCTTCCCAGAAGCAGGTGGCATCCTCCAGTGAAAAGACCTGTACAAGTTACTAAACAAAAATCCAATTAAGTCGCTAGGTGAGAAATGTAATTGTTATGAACAAAGCATGTCAGCCTCTACAAAGTGCTATTTTTAACCCAGGGTAATGGCTGCAGGTTTCCAGGTGAGCCCTGGCATACCTCAGCTTTTAAGGGTAACAGGTATTGCTCATCCAAAAAGCTGAGATCTTAAAGGTCATCAGTTGTTCCCATAACAGGGGAGCAAAGTGCTTGAATGTTACAGCCAAATGCATGCCTAGCAGAGCTAGAGATGCTGGTGGTAGAATTAACACAGATTCCCCAGCAGACAGCTCTGCCTGCTCACACCCTGGACAGAATAGATGCCCGTGGAATGAAAACAGCGCAAATTACTTGCAAGGTCAGTTCAATAGGTGCTCCCAGAAGTCCTCATGCCAAAAACCTTTGTAAAGGAGAGTGTGGATTGAAATTCCAGATGAATAATTAAATCCTTTGTATTGAAACTCCTTCCTCATCATGACTCCAGCCACTTCCCACACCTGTGAATGTCCATTTGTGTTTCTGCTCCTTGTTGGAACCAGGCTGGGCAAAGAATGACATTAGTGACATCATTCTACAGAGGGAGAGACTGGGACTGAGGGAGCAGAAGGCTTACAATGAAGCAATGGCAACCTAAACCAGAGAGCAAGAGTGAACATTGGATGGATGTCTGGTAGGACTGCACATATTCAGACAGAGGGAGAATCTGAGAACAAATACATATTACAAACAGTGAAAATTAGTCCTGTGTACCCAGGAAGGGATGGAGGAAAGTTGGAGGATTGGACCACACTATTAAAACAACAAGGGCTTCCTGAATCTACTGGGAGTGTTAAAAAAGAAAAAGAAAAAGAAAAACAAAAACAAAAAAACCCAACTCTTGCTCTCTGCGGTCTTTCTTTTACCCCGGTCCTTGTCATTTTTCCTCTTGGAGCTGGTTTTCTGGGTCCTTTTGGTTGATGGCTTCCAGTCTTCATCATAGACTCACTCCTTCCAGGGAGCCCACTTCAACAGAAATGGAGAGAAGAGCTCTCTGTCCCCAAACCAGGTGTCTGAGCTGTGCTGCCCAACACATGGGGCCCCAGACATCTGAAAGGCAGCCTATCCAAGGTGAGATGTGCTGTAAGTACGACTCA
This sequence comes from Perognathus longimembris pacificus, assembly GCF_023159225.1. NCBI lineage: Eukaryota > Metazoa > Chordata > Mammalia > Rodentia > Heteromyidae > Perognathus > Perognathus longimembris. The sequence goes on along the minus strand of NC_063181.1, from coordinate 9,479,973 downwards.
CCAGATGACTGAAATTAATATTTACCTGATTCTTTTTTACATTTAAAAATATACGTTTTGGGCTGGGGATATAGCCTAGTGGCAAGAGTGCCTGCCTCGGATACACGAGGCCCTAGGTTCGATTCCCCAGCACCACATATACAGAAAACGGCCAGAAGCTGCGCTGTGGCTCAAGTGGCAGAGTGCTAGCCTTGAGCGGGAAGAAGCCAGGGACAGTGCTCAGGCCCTGAGTCCAAGGCCCAGGACTGGCCAAAAAAAAAAAAAAAAAAAAAACTAAAAATATACGTTTTGAAGAATGAAATAAATCGGAGTAAGATTTCAAATAGTCTCACTATAAGAAGCAAAAAGGTAAGTCTATGGAAGGGCATATATATGAAACAGCTTGATTTTGTCTCTTGCTTTGGGTCACTCTGTCTGCTTTCAGCAAGGTATAGCCAGGACCTGCAGAATTCTCCGAAAACTCTAAGTTGCTCCTGAGGAATGAGAACCTCACAGATCCAACGTTGTAAACTTCAGTTGGCTCCATTCAGATGGCTCTTGTTCCAATTCCCAAAGTCACTTTGGAGTTACCCTACTAACACTCACATGATCACTTTGGTCCTCCTAGGGCTATTACTCCCCCACTAACTAAAGCAGGAAGACCCTTGTGTTGACTCTGGTCCTTTTGTGTAAGATTCACAAAAGTGACCAACTCCCTGGAGAGGCCATTCTTTAAGAATATCACTCACAGAGTCCTTCCTTCTTTTACCAGTTGTTAACTCTTCTAACCATCAGAAAGTATCATTCAGAACCAGACTGAAGATGCTCTCTCACTGTGGGGCACACCTGGAAGTCAACTAGCAGGCCCCGCCTGTTTCTCAGTCTTGGGGCCACAACGTGTGGCTAAGATGGCGGCGCCTAACAACAAGGCACAGCTGCTACAAGTGTCTTTGGTTATAACCTGGAGGAGGTTCTGTGGGCGGTGACGCCCCCGCCTTCCGCCCTTGATGGACAGCTCACCCCTCCCCTTCCTGCCGATCTTAGATCTGATTGGCTCCTGTGCCTTATATTAGTGGCACGTACTTGCGATGGACTTGACTCCCAGGCCGGCTGATTGTCCTCCGGTGAGGGAGGGCTGGATGCAGGCGGCCTGCCGACCCTTTCCTTTCTTGGCTTGTCTGGGTGGGCCCTGCCTTCCCCGTCTCTCCCGCAGGTCGGGGGAGTGCGGGGGGGGGGGGGTGGGTGGGTCGGGGGGGGGGGGCTAAAAACCCCGACATCTCATAACTCTGTAACTGCAGGACTTAACAGGTAGAGAACATCTCCACCCTTCAGTTCTACCCAGGAACACAGTAGCTATCCCAAGTTCCCTGAAGGAAAGGGACAGAGTTGTGAGGTCTTCCTTAATGTGCCAGAAGACTGGGAAAGTGATTGAACATTTTGGAACTTAATTTGGTCCATCTAGAAATGCAAAAGACCCTCAGTATCTACTTTGCAGTTCCGTTCTTCATAGAGAGAATAATCATGAAAAAATGAAGCGAGGAGGAGATGGCTATCCACCCTGCTGGCTTGTGAAGTACCCAGGAGAAAACAGTCTCTTGAGAGCTAGGCTGACAGCATCAAGGGACTAGTGAAATACCATGGAGAGAAATGAAGCAAGAGGGACTGAGATGTGTTGTCTCTGAAATCCACAGAGGCAGAATTGTCTTGTGGGAGCTGGTTGAAGATACAGAAATTGAAAAAACAAAATCCCCGCAGGTATGAGATGAGTTATGAAGAGGATCTGGGCTAAAATAAGTCATCCTTCAGATGAATTCCTCTTTTCTGTTTCAAGAAATCTAACTTATGCAGCCCAATATCCAATCTTCTAGAATGAAGGAGCTCAAGTTCCCAAATTTCTAGCATGATCCATCTGATACAAATGGATCAAGCTCACTGATACCCCATCAGCTACGATCTTTCCATATGACTGTGTAATTTCTTCTTTAGGTAGCTGCCAGTGCCTACCCAATGCCAGTCAAATGCACAGTTATCTATATGCTTAAGCTCCACTGTGGGGCACCAAGAAAGATTCCTACAGGAGGAATGTCCTTTCAAAAATCAACAGAAGACCTGGTTTCTGTCTTGTCAATGCCTCTCTGCTACATTCACTGTGCATAACTGCAAAGTTACATTGTTTTCATCTCTGAAGTCTTCCAGTTTGGGCACTCTTGGCTTCTCAGCTGGGATTGGATCTGCTTCTCCATTTTGTGAATTCACTGCTTCTCCCGTGTCCCTTTCAAATCCTAGCATGTTTAACTGATACCAGGTGTTATTGTCAGTTGTATGTCCAATGTTATTTCTTTTTTGCTTTCAAGGATCTACCACTGGAAGCTACCTGCTAAAACTCACCCCACCTATGAAATTTAGGAAATGTATATCTCTTTGTCTTTCTGTCTGTCTGTCTATCTGTCTCTCTCTACACACACACACACACACACACACACACACACACACACACACACTCGTATTCTTCATCAGTTAGAATGAGAGCTTTAAATTTGAAAATGACCATGGGCTCTTTAGGTCTCTACCTCCTAAGAGTTCAGGTCTAATTCTTTTACTCTGATTTGTGGCATTCACTCTTCAGCCAGTCTTTACGAAGTCCTTATTCTGTATCAAGTGTTACATGAGGTATTGAACAGAAAAGATACACAGAACACATTTCTTTCTAAAATAGAATTAAGCAAATGCTCAGCTACGAAGGCAAATCAGTGCAGTTGGGGTTATGACAGATACAAACAACTCTTCTAGACAGAAAGAAGCAGAGGGGTCTGTCTAGCTACATTAGCATAGAACTGATGAAGACAGCATAGGAGACAACAGGTATAAGTGTGTAGTGAGGCCTTTCTAAGCAAAAGGACACAGTTGGTTCAGCAGGCACAGAAGAACATGGCCATTGATGGGGCCTGAGTATGAAGGTACTTGGAAGTCATTTTAAAGAGCTTAGTTATTAATCCCAAGAGAATGGGGAATATGTAAGGGATTTAAAGTACAAATAGTGTAGCATAAACACACTCATTCTCCAGCAAGTCTGCTTGAATAGCAGTGAAAAGAAGGAATCTGCAGGAGGTGAGGCCAGAGATAACAAGGACAATGGGGAGGTGTTTGCAATGATCCAAGTATAACAATGATTAAAGCTTAGACAGACAAGGGCTGGCAACCTGACACAGAATCCCACTTTTAGAGACATGAAAGAAAGAACATAGTGACTCCCAGTCTTGGGTGAGGTAGCAGGAGAAAATAGGTTTCTGGCTGGAGTAATTAAATAAATGGTCATTGCCTTTGACAGAGACAGGGATTGGTATACAACAATGAGAAACTCTGAGTAGAAAGTTAGACTTGGTTTTGTTAGATCTGAAGAACATTTCCCTGCCTAGAAGGCCTCTCTACCTCTTGTTTCACAACCTCTGTCATTCCACAGCCATCCTGTAGATCATCAGCTCGATTCATTTAGCATTTGTTTATCATCTATTGAAATCCCTAACCCTTTACTTCTAGGAACTTTCTGTTGTGCAGCATAGTGGGCAGCTCAGAGAAAACATTAAGTTTGCATTGTATTGTCAGGGTGGCAGGAAGTCTGGTGTCAGAAGCCCAGAAAATAAAGTAGGTGGGAGGGGCAAATTGCTCTCCCTGCTCCTCTTCTGTACTTTGGGAACACAACTGTTCAGCATGGAGGACAGAATCGAGCTGCTCATTTCATGTTCACACTTTTATGTTTCTGTTTTGAAATGTGATGTTCAAAAGCTCACAGGTTACAGTAGTCAATCAATCCAAATGGAATGGGAAGGGGCTGAAGGAGCAAAGGGAATGTATTTCTGAGAGCTGGCTTTTTCTTTCTTATGTTTTTTTTTCCCCTTGTGCCACCCAGAAAAAATCTTTCTAATAACATAGAGAAAACTCGTGAAGATGAATGGCATAATAAACTCTACTCTCTCTCCTTTATGAATGGGAGTGAAGTGCTCAAACAGGAATGGAATTTGAAGGGGAACTATGCGCAGATACCCTTTACCTCTGTAATTGTAAGGACTGGAGGAGAGCACAGGGAGAAGGATGCAGAGAAAGAGTCCAGGAAGAAAGAAGAATCTTGGACACAAGGAGTGGAGAGAACATTTTGATGTTTCCCTGCCAACAGAAAAGAAGAGAATGTGAGTAAAGATGATGTAAGTAATGTTTCTTTCTAAGACCTTTGTCTTCACTTCACTTCAGTCTCCTAACAATGCTGGATAGTTTGTGCTGTTACCTTTCACTGTCTTGGCTGTGATAATGGTCATTGCAGCCCCTAGTCCCTCAGAGGATCCCTAGAAGGTTTAATTCAAATGCTGCCTCACCCTTCCTACAGTCCATGGTCTCACCTTGCAAGGGTGGACAGTGTTTCCTTCAGCAGCATCAGAAAACTGGATGAAGTCCACCTGGGGAATTCATTCAGGGACCAAACACAGTCGCAAGCGAAGCCTAGACCAGAGCTGCTTTTCTAAGCAGCCACCACGCGCTGCCTAGGAAGGATCATCCATACAGAACCCACAGGGAAGGATTGCCAGTCTCTGATGGCAGCTGGCAGGCCCCAGATAGCTGATGGGACTCTCGTGGGAGGACTCTTAGGTCCTGATAACCATCCGCAAGGTTGGCCTAATGGTAAACAGCCCTTTGTCTCTTGAGTCTTCCACATTCCTCTTTCCCCTTTTCCTTCCTCACTGTATCCTGGGAAGTATAGACAGAAAACCAGGTCTGTTCATCCTACTATATCTTCACAATATTCATTTGAATGCACCATGCCCATCACTGTCTACGTCTTTGAAAAACTATTATTGTTCCTTTTGGTAGAGCTTTTCTGGGACATCTTAATGGCAATAGTGATGAGCAAAGGCATCAGTGGAGTTTAGAATAGCAAAAATCTGCACACTACACATCTTTCCTATAACTACAGATCGATGAGAAAGTTTAATTGATGAGTGAAGCATAGTAAGAGATTAACAATAACTAATAATAAAAATATTTGTAACAAGACAGGGTAATAATATGTATATGACATGGATACATGTGAAAAAATATGTATATTGTGCAGTCACTTTCAAACTGGTCTTTCTTGTGAGCAAAGCCACCAATCATCAGAAAACAAGTCTTTTTCTTGGGCAAAGGATGATCTAAATGTGGGTAAAAAAGAAATCAAGAAAGACTCCACACTCATCTGAGCCCTGGGGATGTAAGTAGCCTTGCTGGGAACATAAAATAAACGCAGAGCTGCTCTTCTGATGCAGAGCCCATTCCCCCCCCCCCGCAAAAAACAACAACAACAACAAAACTCAAAGCATCTGTGGAGGCCCCAAGATAATCTGCTCAACACAAGAACAGTGCCATGAGGGTAGACGGATGTCACTTTGAATGGCTCCACTTATTGATGGTCTCCTGTGTCAGGTACCTCCTCCCATTTTTTGTAATGCCACTCAGACAGACATGTCTCAGTATCTCTGATTTATAGATAAGGAGAAGTGACTCATCAGAAGCTGAAGTCACAGCATTGGGTAGATAACAGAAGCAGGATCTGAGCTCTCATCTAGCTAGTGCCAGAACCCATTCTCTCTCTCTCTCTCTCTCTCTCTCTCTCTCTCTCTCTCCCCCCCCCCCTCTCTGTTTCAACCATTCTCACAATTCGGTCCACAGAGACTCAGGAGCCCCCATATCTGGTCTGGAAAGAAGTGCAGCCAGGCAGGTAGAACACAGCCATGGCTTCCTCCAGGATCTTTTTCACCCCCAGCGTGTGAAGGCCATCAGCCAGAATCAAAACAATATTTTTATATTAAAAATATACATTATGAAGTAGAATGCAAAATTCACAACAATTGTTCTAAGAGAAAACACAGGGCTTCAAAGACATTTTACACTGACAGCTGGCTGCCTTAGGCAGTATTCCCAGAACCTTGGGGGCACATGTTTGTTCTCTGCTGTTGGCCTTCCTTTTGTGGAAAGCCTGAAGGTGTGCTGCCCTGTATTAAGACTTGAGAAGTGGTCTTGCGAGACCCATCAGCTTGGCTTTGAATTCTGGTTCAATTTAGCAGGCATGAGACCTTGAGTTTTCTTTCCTTCTCTTTATTTTTTTCTTAAATCTTAATCAAGTGGCTTAACATTGTCTGGACCACATATTCCCCCATCTACAAAATAAAGAAAAAAAATAGCATAGCACATTTCTAGAAGTTCGTGATACAACCCCAATCTGTTGGTATTAGCTTCATACATTGCAACGGCCTTGATGATGTCCCCATTTTTCAAGCAGGTATCTTCAGAATCTTGAGTTCTTTGAGTCATAGAATAGAGCCAACTTGGCCTTTCTAATTACTATGAAGATTGCTACTTTCACGACTGTGGAGGAGGAATGTCCACTAAGATCTACTCTTACATTGTATCTTTCCCAGTGTTCAAGGTGTCTCAGGCTTCAACGCCAAGGAGGCTGGCACCATGAGCCCCACCCTTATCACACACACCTCTGTAGAAGTATGTAAGCAGGTACCCTTGGTAACTGCTTTGTCCTTCCAATTACATCGAGAGCTCCCTGACTTGTCAGCTGTGCCATGTAGTTTCAGCCTAACAAGATGTAATGTGAGGCTGGAATTTCCAAGCCATGAGCTCCTTTCTAATTGGTCTTTTTGTAAATGAGGCCATCATTTTGCTATTTTTTTTCCAGATCAAGGGAATATCCTTTTCCATTTTATACCCATTATCCTACTTATCATGATCAGGGGTGCTTACAAATGTTCTCAAGTGGATTCTATCAGTTCCTGAAGTTTGGGATTCCTCTGTGTCAGGAGGAACTGAGGATGTGATATTCCAGGATCTCATGAAGTGGCAGGGAAAGGGCAGATCCTCACTCCTCAGAATGGCTCTTCTGATCCAATCCAAGCCTTCACCTGCCCTTCCTTTGACAGCGGTCACTGGGAATGACAGCAATCAATAACTGAACCATCTGTAGCTGATAATAGTCCATAATCTCTGTCTGAGGACTAAGTGGCTGACTCCTATCTGCATTAATTCCTAATCAGCCATGATGACTGGCTCCTGAATGTGGACCAATGCCAAAATTTTTCCACGTAGAGTCAGAGAATCTCTGGGTGCATCATTCGTGTGCACAGCTAGGTTCAGGTCTAAAGAAGAGAACCTGCGTGCTGACAGTGCTGCCTCAGTGTCCCCTGTGTAGGAATGGGGAGCACAGGTCCCTCCTGGTGTCTAAGACGCCTCTTTCTTCAGCACAGACGCTGAACTCCCAGGCACTGAGGTAGCCCACACTCTGAGGAGCAGGTGCACAGTGTTCTGGGCTCCTAAGCAGAACCCTTGAGGCCCAGATAAACCAAGTCCCTGTTCTTCAGTTTTGAAATCTACCTGCTCCATCTGCATTTCTGGAGTTCTCTTATGCCACAAGGGCAGGGGGAGGCCACCACCTACCCTCCATCACTCTCTGCCTCACTGTTGCTCTGTCTCTTCTGATGCCCAGGCCAGCCACCATGACCCTGTGAAATGTAACCAACAAACAAACCTCCTGGGACTTGAAAGAAGAAAACATGCTAGGCTTTTACAAAGAGGCCTAGTGAAGAACAAGAAGGCAAACAGACCAGGCTCCCACAATCCTCATCTCCCTTCCTGTAAACAGAAAATAGGCTGAAGGTCAGCGAAGACACTTGGACACTTAATTTCCTTAACCCTTTACACCTCATAAATACATTTACATATGCTATCCTCCGGTGAACTTTGTGTTCCAGTTGGTGCTTTTCAGCAAATGCACCTTGATCAGAGACCATCAAGTTTAGGAAGCTCAAGCATCAGTGCAGAGAAAAGTTCTCAGATGCGAGCTGGCCTTCCCTAAAATTCATGCAGAAATGGGAGTAAAAGATTTGACTCTTGGGCCAGAAACACATGCATGCGAGTATGTGTGTATTCACAGGTGAATATAAAAGTGTGTGTGTGGGCTGGGGATATAGCCTAGTGGCAAGAGTGCCTGCCTCATATACACGAGGCCCTAGGTTCGGTTCCCCAGCACCACATATACAGAAAACGGCCAGAAGCGGCGCTGTGGCTCAAGTGGCAGAGTGCTAGCCTTGAGCGGGAAGAAGCCAGGGACAGTGCTCAGGCCCTGAGTCCAAGGCCCAGGACTGGCCAAAAAAAAAAAAAAAAAAAAAAGTGTGTGTGTGTGTGCATGTGCTTGTGTGCATTTGTGGGTATGTTGTATACATGCATACATGTAGGTGAGGCACACATGAATGTGTGCTTCTGTGGGGAAGATTACACGGTGTATGCACATGCATACAAATGTATTGTGTTTTTGTGTATTGTGGGTGCCTGCATACATCTGTGAGCAGGTCTGTATGCAATTGGTGCATGTGTATACGTATAAGCAGAGGCACTGAGGACTGCCTGAAATGCCCTCCCAGGGGTTGAGGCTGGGAATAGACAGGTAAATTGCAAAGAAGCCAAGGCTGAGAGTGGTTTCATTGTCTCATGCCATAACAAGGGCCCTCTAAAGCTCCTGGGCACTGTGCCACCCATCCTCTGGCCAGAGGACAAGCAGTGCTGGCATGGAATACCCACCTTCTGCAGAAGGTGCCAGGGAACATTTCTTCGCTGACCATCTTCCAGTTTCTGTCCAAGAGAAAGGCCAGATGGAGGAGGGCAGCGCAGGGCAGCCATTCCCTGGGCTCTGCTCCAGGCTGCCAGCCCTGAAGGAGATCAGCACATAAAGAGAACAGTTTAGCTAAGGTAATGAACCACCATGTGCTGGAACAGGATGTGGAATGTGGATAAGAACTGGACCAAGGAATGGAGGTGCGGCCTGGGCACTTCCTGAGGAAGGGGTGCTGCACGATTCCCATGTGAAGATGCTGCTAGGAGCCGGTGCCATCTGAGCCGCACACCGGTAGAGGGAATGGCATCTGCTTTGGGGCTTCCCAAAAGTCAGACGCTGCCCCCTACATCATCCCCCAAATGACAGGGTGAGTACAGAATCTTCTCTGCTCCTTCAGAACCAACAAACAGGATATGGTATGTGACAGGAAAGGAAAGGAGAAATATGGGTAGAAAGAAACATATGGAACCTTCCAGGCACATCTCATGAAAGAAAGTTGGTGAATCAGGACATCAGGAAACTCGAGAAAGTGGGGTGCAGAGTACCAAGGGATGAAGGCAAAGAAGAGAGAGGAGAAAGAAGATGCTGACCAGGCTGAAGGAAAAGCAAGGAAGGGTGGAAAATATCACATACACAGGAGCAGGAGGAGGAGGTTTCCCAAGGAGGAAACCAACTCAACCCTTCACTCTGCACAAAGAGGGAATTAGAAGAGAAGGTGGTGGAATTCCCAAGATGCTCTTTTCAGACACAGATGGAAACAAGCGGACTCAATATCCAGTCACTGTGACTGAGAAACAAACCAACAACACAGCTTCACATGTAGGGATGCATGGGGAGGGTTATCTGTGGCCTTCCAGCCCAATTCAGCCCCTGGATTCCATTTCTAGTACCATGCGACAAACAGCCACACACGGTGGGTTTAAACAGCCCACGTTTATTAGCTCACACAGGCTCTATTTAGCTGGTCCTCTGTTCGAGGCCTCCTCAGGCTGTAGTCAGGATGTCAGCAGGGACCAGAACCCCAACCTACCTTCAGGATGATGGGATTTACATCCAAATTCCTGAGGTGTTGGACAAATTTAGATAATGGTGTTTATAAGCCTGAGATCCTAGACTCCCAGAGGCCACCACATTTTCCTGTCATATGCCCGTCTCTCATCTCCTCAGACAGTTGGTGTAACTGCATGATCATGGCATATTTTATTGGATAGAAATGAGTCAGTGGTTGTTCTATGCCGAGAGGGCTTTCTACAGGGTTGAACTGCCTGGCCTACCAAAGATTTAGGAGAAAATTCATCTCTCCCTGGTCCTTAACAGCAGTACTGATTCCTGGATGCTAGTTACGAAAGTTAAACCAATTACTACCTGTAGGGCACTTAGAATGATGCTTGGTCTCTACTACATACATATGATACATCTCTTAATGATTTTCGAAATGAATCGCTGACTGTCACAAATACTGGCCACACAATGCACACTCCATCAAGTGAGCTCTGTGCTGCTAACATCGCTTTCCTTGGCAGGGCTAAGTTCCTTTCTTCCGTGGGGCAGGGGGATGAAGGTTCGGCTCTGGATGGAAGTGTCGGAATTCTGGGGGAAGGAAGCATGCAGGATCTGTTTGCTTTCTGAAGTCTCGGGGTACATTCCACTATTCTTCCCATGCAGTCCTGAGTTCTGCATCAAACTCAAAACATTTTTCTCTGTGCTTTGGCCCTGCAGCGACTTCAAGACCAGCTCCTTCTCCCTAGCTTTCCTTTTCCTCTCAGGCAGGTGGAGCCTAGGGGCTCCTAGAAGCCATGATGTAGCCCCTCAGGCCCACCCTTTCCTCTAGCAGAAAGCTGAGACTGCGCTGCTTCCCCCAGCCACGCTTCCCTCTCTAATCCAATCTATGCATAGCTTACCTCATAGATGCAAAATAGAAGAAACCCTTAAAGCTAAGAGGCTGTTTCCCTTTGCAGAGGTGGGCTCCTTTGGCTGCCACACTCGCTCACGTGCATATAGTTGAACAAGTTTGATTCAGTGTAGCTGACACAAAAACCACTTAGTCGTTTCTCCTACATCATCCTCAGCTAATGCTCCTGACAGGCGGCAGGAGGCTTTTCAGCAATTTTTCTATTTCTGCTTCCCCTCCCCACCGCCGCCTGTTGCAACCTCCCCTTCCCCCTACTATAAAATTTTGCCTTTCTGCTCAAAAGCCAACCCAACCTTTGCCGTTTGTATCCTTAGCATCTGAAAATCAAATTGAAAGGCCAGCAGCAACTCTGGCTGAGAAGGGGGCAGGCCTGCCTTGCAGGGATGAATTCTATTTGTATTTGATGCAGGGGAATCTAACTGTTCCAGAAAGATAAGAGAGGCTTGCGGTTGGGTCTCTCAGTTGGTGATGAGAAAGGGCACTGAGGGCCTGGGCAGCTCCGAGCTTCCCTCCACAGCTTCCTGTCTGGTTTGGAGCAGCCTCATCCTACAGTGGGCACTGGGGAGGGTTCTGTAGAGCCTGGGGCCTGCATCTCTGTGTGATCCCTGTGCACCAAGGGGAGAGGCTCCCACTCTCTCAATTCTTTCTAGCTGCCTTCTTCCCTTGTTAGCTTCTCTCCTCTTTAGCTCTTTCTGTGTGTGTCTCTCTCTCCATCTCTTTTATCACTGGGTCTATTTGTATATTTGCTTGTATTTTCTTCTCTCTGCTTTTATCTTATCTCTTTCTGTTTTTGTATCTCTTCTCTCCTTCTTCCCTCTCCTCCCTTGGTAACGTCCTCCTCTCTAGCCCCACCCCCCCCAACATACACATACCCTTGGGGATAACCTAATGCCTGGTGGTAACTTCTGCCTTCTCCTACCACTTCCTCCATCTGCGCACTAGTTCTAGCGCTGCCCTATTTCCCAGTGCATCAAGCTGTCCCCAGGGCCCTTTTTGTGCTGGACCATGGCCAGGGAGGGAGAGATTTACAGTTTGACCACCCAGAACCTGGCTTCACCCCTGTAGCATTTCAGAAGTTCACAGTAGCTAAATCTAGCTTTGTGCTACCTCCTACCCCAGCCCCCAGTCAGCCCTGACAGCGGGCGCCCTTATTACTGCTTTCCAGGACTGGGCTCGGCCAGCAGGGGGCAAGCTGGCCTCACAGCTTACAGCAGTGAGCCAGTGCCAGCCAGCAGACGGGCGGGGCAGCGACAGAGGCTAACCTTGCGTGGGGAGCTAAGTTATTTAAGGCCCGAACTTCTCTGCTACTGGGCTCATATTTCCTGAGGAGCTCTTTACAACTAGGGCAGGCCAGGAAGAAGGTCAGGCTGCCTGAGAAGCATCAAACACACACACACACACACACACACACACACACACACACACACACACATTTACCCATGTCTCTCTGGCTCACAGTATTGATAAGGCTGAACTGTGGGTCCTCCCCTCTCCCACCCAGAACCCCACTAAGTGGGACAGGAGCAGCCACCACTGTCTCATAGCTCCTGTGTGCATTCTCTTTCCTCCACCATAAATGTCACAGCATTGTTATCATTTCCATTTTGAAGATGAAGAAGCTTGAGTTCCAGAGAGGTTAGGGTTAACTTCCCAAAGTCACACAACTGAGAAAGGACTGGCTTTAGAATCCCCTGACTTGGGACTCCTGCCTCAGCTACATGGTGCTGCCTCTTCGTGGGTGACAAACTCCTCCTACTCTGCCCTCCACCAGATGCCTACTAAGCCCTGCCAGGCTGGTGCAGAGTCACAAAGTGCCATCCTCCAGGGGCATTCTTATTTTCAGGAGGAACAAAAAGGCCTGTACAAGATGCATGACCCAAGCATGTAATGCAGCCCTGAAGAACACTGGAATGAGACAGGGAATGGGTTTGTCCAGGCCATAGTTGGGCATAACTCCACTGTGTGACTCTAGACCAGTTGCTTAGCCTCTCTCGGCCTCTATTTCCTTTGGATCAAGGAGTGTTCACATGGAGTCTGTGAATAAGTCTGGGGATCTACAAGTTCCTTGCACTTCCTAAGGGAAGGCATATATCCATGCGTGTTGCAAATGTGCACAAACCTGGTAAAAGAGCTAGTGATTTCCATTAGGTGATTAAGGGGTCTGTGAGCAGAGAAAGCTTGACAACAAAGATACTGGATCACCTCCAAACTGTGTCCAGCTCTGACATTCTGGGGTGGATGAGTGACTTTCTTATAAGTAATTTCAGGGCCATGGCGGATATCTGAGGGCCATGATACTCAGGTGGGTGGCATTTCAGGCCAGCTGTAGACAGCTGAAGTCATGGCCTCCATTGATGGCCAGAATCTCTGAGCCTCTCTACTTCTTGTGGCATGGCAGGTATTCTGACACAGCTTTGTGTTGTTCAGTTCCAGGGAGAAGGGCTACCCACTGTGGACTCAGGCAAGTAGATGTATCATGCCCTTCCTCAATTCCCTGTGCCTTTCCAGGATAGCAGTCCATGGGTCATATGAGCAGAATGTCATTCCAGAGGCTTGCCAGTCTTGCCTGGACTTCATTTCCTGTTGCTATATCCCTAAAGATCATTAAAAAGTCCTTTAGGAAAGTTCCAGAGAATACTGAGAATTGGGTCAAGCCATGTTGTGTTGGGAAGAAGGAAAAAAAGATCTCACTCATCTTTGTCCCTGTTGTCTCTTAAGCTCTGTTCTGAGTTCAGGCAAGGTAAAGATCGTGATATGGTGATCAGCTCCAGCCCTGTCGCAAAGGAAGAAAGTCTTGTAATGGCAAAAGAAGTTTCAATGAGGCTGTGAGAAGTGAGATGAGAAGATGGTGCTTTCTGCTTTGCATTGTGACATTTAGGATGTTAGGTATCAGTCACACATCTGACAGCCTCAGTTGTATTTGTCTCTGGCTGACAGAAAACTATATCCTTCCATTACTAGTCACTGTCAGAAACCAAGTGATTGAAAGCCATAGCCAGATGGCCCAGCTGGCCTCTTCGTGCCTCCTCCTGCCGCCAGCCTTCTTGAACTCTTTGCGGTTGATGAGGTATAGAACTGTAGCATGGGTGATCTGTGCAGAAGATGCTGGAGGTAGACCCAGGTACCAGACAGGTCTTCCAGGCAGGCTGAAGCAATGTCTAGACCCAAAGAAATGGCTTTGTACTGTGCTGCTTTCGTGATAGAAGCTAATAGGTCATCATTTCATAATAACTTGATTTTCTCTATTGCTTTGCAAATACGGGTGGAATATTAAGTTTGCTCAAGTTTCCCTAAAACTGTGTTCTTGGATCACTTGGGATTTAGAATTTAAATTCTTAATATGGTTCCAAATCAGCCAGTTCTCTGCCAGTGCAGAGAGTCCTTTCTGGCTGAGGTCTAAAGGCTTCTCTGTTGACTAAAGATGAGGAGGGGAGAATTTGTGATCAGTAGACATGGAAAAACGCAGGAAGTGTTTGATTCTGAAAGGTGGGGTGAAAAGCAAGACTAGTGATATGGAGAGAAGGTAATAAATGTGCAGTAGGAGTCACAGGCTGGGCATGGACAGGTGATGATGCAACCAGATCTTTTATCACCGACTCTGAAGATGGGTAAAGGGAAAGGTAACAGAGGTTGAACATGGTGGGAATGTTTTATAGGCATGCATGAAAATAAAACTGTTCAAATTGTTTTGAGCTAGGGAAAGGATGTGGATGAGAGAGTGATGACGGGGATAGATCTGACGAGGTATTTTGTATGCCTATATGGAACTATCACGATGAAATCCCCCTCTAAATTAGGACATCTTAGATTTTTCTTAAAGAAAAGATAAATAGAGGAAGCCAGGGAGCCCAACCCTAAGACAATGAAGTATTCATGAAGAACATGTTTCAGGGGAAGGTGATAACCCAGGACCTCAGCACCTGCTTGTATACCTGTGGAGGTGTGGCCTTAGAAGCCAGATAAACCAAGGCATAAAGTCAGTATGATGCTTACAGCATGATAATGGCAGGATGGCCTGAAGATAGCTATGCTGGATATTAGGCTATAGGGAAGGTCTCCAGTGGCTCCCAGCCTTGTGGCCCCAGCTCTAAGGAGAGACTCACAGTAGGGAGAAGAGCATCATTTCAAGATGAAAACAAAAGAAATCTACAATTGCTTGATATAGACCATTCTGATGCCTCCATGGCTAGAGCTGGACTGACACAGTAGCTTGACAAAGGTGCCTTCGCCATGATGCGCCACACATCATGTGTAATAGAAGAGACTCTAAATCCAAAGGGAAGGAGGGTAGACCCTGATTGTAGGAGTGAGTGATGACAAACAGACAGGCAACTCCTCTGACACCTGGACCACCCACGGGGCCCTTGGTCAAGACTCAAGTACCTCTATGCTTACCTGGCAGCTCAGTGTCTCTGACAGTACACATGGACTTTAAATGAAGAACAGGGGTCAAATGCCAGCTCAACCATCATCTAATTGTAAAACCTTAGAATAATAAGGTAATTTCTCTGAGCTTTGGTCTATTATATAATGAGGGTAACAAAACTTAGCTTATCAAGTTTTAATGAAGATTCAGCTACAGCAACATTTACTGAGTACTTAACATGTTCCAGACACTTGCTAAGGGAATTAGCATAAATTACCTCATCTACGTGCATTATAAGCTTCATTTCCATCTCCTTGGTTTCCCTTGCCTGACACTTGGGCTCAGAAGGCAATAGCCACATCATTGCAGGTCCTGTGCCCTTGAGGAAATGAATTGTCCCTGTAGAAGCCCATCTCCTGTTGCTGTAACAAAACATCAGAGACTGCATGATGCCTATAGGAAAGAGATTTGTTTAATTTTGGCTGACCTTGTAACATCTGGCAGCCATATTGGTTTGACACGGCCGAGGTAGGAGCTTGTGTAGAAGGTGATATTATTGGGTGATGCAGAAAGTCAGGTTTCTCCTTTGGTGTCAACCCACTCTCCAGGGAATAAATTCAGTTCATGAGACCAGCATCACCCCCTACCAAGGCCAATGCACGTCCCATGGGGTTCCACTTCCCAAATGTTCCAGCATCTGTGCATCTCATTCCAGAGACCAGCCTCCCTCCAATACAGGGTTCTTGTGGGCAGGAGGAGAGGGAACGGGGAAACATTCAAACCGTATCCCAACCATAGCAGTCTATATGAAGTTAGCCTGAAAAACAGGGATTTGTTGTGTGAAGTCAGGTATTACAGTCAAGCTCTGTAAAGGTCTTATTCTGGGTTTCAGAAATCATGGGAATAGACAACACCGTGAAAGGCTGTCCTGCATGCTGCCATGCAAAGCCCTTTGGGATTGTCTCCGGCTGTCTTGTCAGCCCTAATGACACTAAGCTCAAGAACGAGTACATACTGCTGTGTCCCCTCTTAATAATGATTCTCTTCATACTCCGAATAGCATCTTCTGAGGGATACATGCAGTGCACTCTTAGACCTGATGGGTGAGACATCAGGTGACACACACCATCTGTGGGACATTCATGTTCACAGGAATGTCCAAGGAAAGAGGGCTCGGTTTCCTTTCCTGACTTCCATTTGCTCTATGATCTCCATCAGGAGTCATAGTAACTGTGCTGGATTGGAAGAAAAAGCAAAGAAGGGCCACCCCACAGGATGGTAGAACTTCCTTCTTTGTTGAGCCTACAACACCCTCCTGACTTGACTGAGTGCTTTGTTCCCCAAATTCCCAGCAAGCCGCTGGCTCGGAGTCTGGTGACAGAAGGATGCTTGCCTATGGGTTATTCCTTCCACCTCTGGTTGACTGGAACACTGGGTTCTCCCATGGATGGAGTAGAACTATCTCTATTACCATTTCTCTTATGTCTCTGGTATAACAGAAGAAAGTTGGTTCTGAATCCCATTCTTTCTCCTCTGACAGTGACAACCTGGACACCATCCTCTAAATAAAAGTGTAGCTGAGATGCAAACTGAGCTTTGTGACAGTCTCTCGCAATACTCCACCATCCCGCCATGCTTTCTCTTCCCCCAAGTCTCTGATACAGGGACTTCTCAGCCCTCCAGATGCTGCAACCAATTGCTGGCTCTCATGACTAAACCAAAGGAGTGAAGCCAGTGAAAATGCCTAATCCTACACAGGCCCAGCGATGAGTGGGAAACTGGGGACTCGTTTCTAAGAAGAGATGGAATGTTCAAAGAAATGGAAACTTCTGTGGAGATGACAATCTTGGCCTCTCAGAGGTGACCTAGGTTTGCCTTGGCAAACTCTGTGGCTCCACCCTCCAGGCTAGACAGCCTCCCGCTGGAGCCTCAGTTACTCTAAGAGGCTGGGCTCCAGCCTCTGCCTTCCTCCCTCGGCCCTGCCCCCTCATCTTTCCATAGCTCATTTGCTTTCAGCAGCCTCTCATTTCCTGGTGTTGGTTTAGTCTCAGGCCCAGACCCAGTTCAATATTTGTCTCACCAGCTTCACTGTTTGCTTTCATTTCCATATGTTTAACATACATATTAGCTTCCTCACACCTGGTCCCATAACTTGGACTGGCTCTTTCAGCCTCAATCTGGGCACTAGGGCCTCTGGACAGACATCCCAATTTCTAGGGCTTTGGCCTCATCCTTCTAGGATGGTGTTTGAAAGCTACAGCTTAGAGTTCCATGACTCATATGTTACACACACACACACACACACACACACACACACACAGCAGGTCTCAGGTCTGGTCAGCAGGGCTGTGAATCTCCCCTTTGTGCTTCACCTTATCTTACCCACTGTCCTTTTTTTCCTTCTGAGAACATAATACAGATGCTTCCCAAACTCTAGCAAAAGCTGAAAATATGGTAAGCCAAAGATATATTTAATACACCCACCCTACTAAACCTCACGGATTGGCCTCGCCTGCCTCGAACATGCTCAGAATACTTATGTTTTCCTATAGTGGGTCATCGTGAGACAGTATCATACAGTGTATTACCAGTCTGGGTGAAGATCAAAATTCAGATTTTGAAATGCAGTTTCTCCTGAATTCGTCTGATTTTGGCATCAATGTGAAGTCAAGCATTGGGAAGTTGAAGCTGTAAGTTGGGGACTATGTGTGTTAATGGATGTTCTAGGATCATCATTCTAACTTAATGGGAAGTCAGGCTAAGAATATAATTAAAAGCTTTAAAAATGAACCCAGACCTATTCTGATTGTCCCTTGCCTTATCATAGCCTTCATCTCCAGCTGGATCTGCTTCATTCTCCCCAAATTGTCTTTCTCATAGGAGTCCAGAACCACTGATGCTTTGAGGATGAAGAAAAGGAAAACTTACTAAACTGCTTATCCTTAAGTGGGCTATTCTCTGACTCCGTGTTTTGCCAGCTACAGGAAGAAGAGGCTTGAGCTCAGTGATTTCTAGGTTTCTCAGATTGGCTCTCAAACAGACCTCTCCTCCCTTCCTCTTGATGCATCTGCCAGTGAGTATCCTTAAAAATCTTATGAACCACGTCGCCCTGAGGCTCCATTGCCTCTAGGATAAAATATGCACATTTTGGTTCCAGATACAATCAGCATCTTTTATATAACAACTTGGCTCCATTATGCCTTCCTTTCTCCCCTCTATGACTATGACCTGCCCCTGCTGTTAGGATCAGACACAACAGTCCGTTCTCAGACCACATGCCTGGGGTACACTTAACATTCCACTGAATGTCGACCAAATGTCTTTTCCATCAATGAGCCAGCCCTTCTTTATACTCAGAACCAGTTAAAGGCCCAGGGATGCTAAGTAGATTTCACTTCTTTTCCTGAAATGCATTCCTCCTGATTCCGTAGTGGTGTTGGTAGCTAGCTAGCCCCCAAATGTGTCCTCAGTCTAAGATTATGTATGCCCTCCTCTTGTCCTATCCACACTGAGCAAAGCTGTCCTGTGCAACCAACAGGACAGGGTGTGATGTCTGATGCTAGGATATAAAACCATGTGGCCTCTACCTTGGCTCCTCTGACAGCTCACTCTCGCCATGGGAAGGCCAGGTGGAGAGCCACACAAGAGCAAGGCCTGAAGCCTCCTGCAGCAACCCTTCCAACTTGCCATAGGCAAGAGAGCCACTGTCTCAAGAGAATGTCCCACAGTCAAACCTTCGGATGACGCAACGTCCAGCCAACAGCTACTCCATCCTAGGATTTCCCAGCTAAGCCGCTCCAGCCTGATGCATAGGCCTAGAGTGCCACTAAATGTTCGCTGGTTTTTAAACCACTTGATCGTGGATCATTGTATCACATAGCAGAAGGTAACAAATACAACAACTTCCCCCGATTGAATTAAAATATATCCTCCTTTAGGCTTCTCTTTTGAGAACATAGTCCTATGTGTTTCATCTCAAGATCTATTAGCAATTAATTTCTCAAACCCTTGAAAGTCTAGTCTACATTTCTCCCAAGGCAACATCATCAGACTGGCTTCCTTTCAACGTAGCTTTTGTTCAAAGTTAGTGTGTCCCCTACCTCCACCTGGGCCCTGCAGGGTGATAGAGCATATGTGCACTTTGAAAAAGACCTTTACCTGCTGGTTCTTTCCCACATTGCCTGCCTGAGGTTGACAGAGCTCAGGCACATTTTATATAAAACATGTCAAGTGGCTTTCTCAGTTTTTCAGGAATAGCAACCCAGGTTTGCTGACTGTGGGCCAAGCTGGAGGTCTGTTAAACCTCCATCCCTTCAGTGTGTAAGAAGAATACTGAATGCGCCTCGGTTTCTTGCTCTTCACAGCTCATCTGGAGACTCCTGAAAGAGCCCACACTTGTGTGCCAAGGAAGGGACATAGTTGATCGTTCCCATAGTTGATCATGTAGAATGTTTCCTGCCTGGCCACACTTCCAGTGGAAGCTCAGCCACCTTGGATTGGGTTGGGGCAGAGCCCAAGGCTGAGGCAATATGCCTTGCTGTGCTGGCTCCTCATGAGCACCAGTTAAGGCTCCTCCCGCCCAGGCCTCCTCCAAGGGTGGAAGTTCTATTCTGACTAATCTTTTGTTTGTTTGTTTGTTTGCCAGTCCTGGGGCTTGGGACTTAGAGCCTGAGCACTGTCTCTGGCTTCTTTTTGTTCAAGGCTAGCACTCTACCACTTGAGCCATAGTGCCATTTCCAGATTTTTCTGTATATGTGGTGCTGAGGAGTCGAACCCAGGGCTTCAAGTATACAAGGCGAGCACTTTACCTCTAGGCCATATTCCCAGCCTAGGGTGGAAGTTCTACTTTCTTAGAGGATTATCTGGAAGAATAACCTCACTCCCTAGCATCTAAAAAATAGTTCTTGATGTTATCTTAAAAACCAGTTTTGGAACCAAAATTTAGAATAAAGCCAAATGCCAGTAAATGTCTCCATGTCTGTTCCTCAGGGATACCAGGAAAGATCCCTGGAGAGGAGAAGCCATATGCTACCATAGGAATCATTGACAGGACATTGGCCGGAACACCCAAAAACCTTTCATTTTTTCTTGTTTTACCTTCAGTCACAGTAGCAGTGTGACAATACATGAGGATCTGTGGTTCTCTGGGGTTTGATTTCCTCGCGCATAGAAAGGCTGCCATCCTAATCATCACATTATCATTTCAAGCTGGAAAATGAATAACAATAATAGTTTCCCTGTACCCAGCACCCAATACAATCCCTACACTGCATTAGACACTTTGCATACCCTTTAAGTCACTCAAGTTTTTGTACAGTGCTACGAAGTAGCTATTTCCTCAACTAAAATAACACGGAACCAAAACCTAGAGTGGTCAAGGAGACTGGTCACTGCGCAGGAAAGTAGAATCAAACCTCAGTCTTCTCCATTTCACCCTGGCACCAAATATCATAAAACACATCCAAGCTTTAAGCATTCTTTTTAAAACTAATATGACAGAAAACTAACGAAGTAGGAAGCTAGCAATGGGGATAAGTAAGACCACCAGTTTTCCTCATTCAATGTCTAAAGCAGAGACCACACTCTTAGGACCTGGAAGGCAAAGCCCTATCTCTGAGCTCCTGCAGGAGGACACTTCACCCCCAACTTAGACCAGTGAGAGGTCTCACTTACCTGCCTGTCTGCAATTCTACCTAAACCCTTACTGCATATGAAACGGCAAAGATCCGTAGACTCTCTGGGAGGCTACAGATGGCTCCTTTTTTTTTTTTTTTTTGCATTTTTCCCATTTCTTAAAAGTAATGCATATGAATTTTTTAAAGTAAAATGGATTTAAATTGATTCTATTTAAATTTTCTTTTATTTTAGAGGCTTCACAATGCCTCTCAGGATAACTGCTGCCTCTGTGTATATTAAAAAAAACACAGAATTGCAATCCTGTATTGAACTCACGTACAATTCCTCGTAGTTTATAAAGTTTGTACTTGTTAATATTCTTTATCTGTCAACTCTCATTGTCTTGTGAAATTTATGACTAGCACAGAGGCCCCAAACCATAGTCATTTCATGTCCAGGACAAGCAGACTTTGACTTTCTACCTGTCTGACATTTTTCTTCCAACCTAGATCTAAAGCTCACTTGCAGTTGATATGGTGAGCTATTTCAATAAGCCATAGGCAAGTACTCTAACTACCACTTTAGCCATGCCCCATCTTTATTTTTACTTTCCAGATAGGATCTCATTCTACTTTTCCCAGGTTGGCCTCCCTCTCCCTCCTGGAGTAACTGGGATTATAAGCACACACTACCATACTCAGCTTCAGTTTCCTCCTGATGATAAGTGCCATGGATTCTTTCCACAGACAATGTGACAGTGACATTATAGACTCAACATTATGAATCAGGCTATCTTCCAAAAACTCTTGTGTTCACTTTGATTAGAGACATTCAGGACTAGATTCTGCTTTGTCCCTCAGAAGCTAAGTGTGGGTAGAAACAAAATTGACCACTTCAATGTCCCTTGCCAATTCTACCAGGCCCCATGCTGAGTCCCAGACCTACTCTTCATCTTTAATCCCATAGCAGATCTCGCGTTATCTAGGAAACGTCTCTGCATGCTCCTAGTCTGTGTTAAAGTGTCCTCCTTAAGATATTGTGTAACATCTAACTGTAACCATTACCCTTCGGGATAATTATTTCTCCTACTGTCTCTTTTATCCACAAGCCTCTCAATGCTCTGAGAGTCAAGATCACACTGGCTTTGCTCCTCATCAAGTGCTCAGAGCCTAACAGAACAGATGGCACACAGTAGGTTTAGAAATCACACAAGTACACCTGCCTGTCTTGCCACCAATTCTGGAGAAAATGAGTCTTCCTTTCAGTGTACCACTTCATGTCTCTTGGCTTCAGTTTTCTCATCTGCAAAAGAAAAGAAAAGAAAAAAAAAGCACGGTCTGAACGAGATGTTCTCTACCATTCTTTTGTGTACAATAATCTATAATTCTGTGATGCTAAATAAAGTTATGCATTGAAACAACAGGGAAAATGGGAGCACTTTAACAGTAGCACCGCATAAAGACTGTACTGGATCGTTACTATGATTATTCTATATGGTTTTTGGAGATGTGTATCCCAGTTGGATGATAGCAGCCACCCTCCTCGCCCAGCCCAAAGATCGAACTCAGAGCACTGCAGCAGTCCCTGCCTCCTCTGTCCTTTGCTCTTTGCATCCCAGAGGCTTTGGGAAATGCCCAATGATTTCCTTCTCTCTGATATCTGAATACCGCCTGAGCTCTGGGCATCAGACTTCACCTTTTCAGCCTGGCTGTGATGACCTTAGTGAATTTTCTCACCTGCCTATTGGTTTTGAGGATCTTTCTCTTTTTCAAAAAGAAAGAATCAAAAATCAATAATCTGAGAAAACAAAAAGAAACGCACTAAAGGAGAAGACAAACCAGACAGTCAGTGTGCTTGAAGTTTAAATTAGAATACAACGGTTTAATGCTCCCAAAGACTAGACTATTGTTTCTTATCAGATTTCCCCTTGAACGAGCAATTGTGAAGCCAGCCTGTCCAGAGGAATGAGTTGTCATTCCGCCAGATGAGCAAACACCATCGATTTTAATGTGTGTGATGGAAACAAACATCGCAAAGCTCTCCCTCTTCTCGCCCAGCTCGGACATCACCATTCAGTGGAATGGGATGCCCCTGTTTTGTTAAGTATCCAGGCAAAAGCCTTAAGGAAGTGGTAGGGGAGTGTATACTCCTGGATGGGAGGTTATTACCACCCTGGCAGCTTCCAGATTGGTGAAAAGACTGAGCCATGCAACATGGAGACTCAAAGGTAGAAAGAACTGGAGAAAGCGAATCCTGATCCCTGTAGGAAAAGGAAGAATCTAGACATCTGCAGACAGCAGTTAACTGGGAGATATGCAATGGTCAGAGCAAGCACCAAGGACAAATGGAGCCAAGGATAATGGCAAAGAAAATCCAATCTCCCCAAGTTGCCATAATCTGACGGCTTTGTTTGGAAACATGGAATGCAAAATCTGTTGGATGGAATTTATAGGTCAGCCCTTAATGTGGACCTAAACGTGCTTGCACATTCACATGTATTGTCAGCTTGTGTGGGCTCCCAAGGAGGGTATTTATTAACTGCAAACCCAGACTGTTATGTGATGAATGTTGCAGATATGGAGAGAGGGTGTAGGTTCATCCTTTCACCCACATGTATCTATCTGACTACTTGCCTACTACAACATAATCCATTGTCAGAAGCAAGAGACCTACTGAGTAGAGTAGGCCTTGATAGAACCAAGCAAAGATTCTACCCACTTGCCTATTTTGTGTTTACCTTACTGTAGACATCAATAAATATTTACACCATTCACTGACAGTCATCCTATACCCGTCGAGAGGTTATTTAAGATAAACCCACAGCAATACTATCAAGGGCAACTGATAGTTAACAGGTGTTGAGAGATGGACTATGTAAAGATTTCATGAAACAGACAATATTGGACATTGATGACCAAGTAGATGTCACCTGCACTTCTCAAAGTAGTCGAACGTCCCTACACCCTGGAGAAGGAAGAGAAACCTTACCAGTAAAGGAAGGTCCCAGCCTCGAAGTAGAACTCTGAGGCCTCATTATTAACAGTGCATAATGATGACCCATCTTGATAGGCGTGAACAACTCTTGGGTGTTCTGACAGCTTTCATACCCACAGTTACAGTTGGTGAAGGGGTGACAGTGGGATGTTGATCGCCTGAGAACTGAGTGATGAGGGAACACAATTGTCCCTTGCGAATTAAACCAAGTAAAATCTCTACACAATAGAAATGATTAAGCAACCATGAAGTAAATGCAGAGATTATCTGTAATTGTGTGACTGAAGTGTTTGGGAACACCCAAAACTCAGTCAAGGCGATCTAGGAGCAATCTCAGAGAGAAAAAACTTGAAGTGAGATTGTAATTTGGTAAGGAGAAACCTAATCAGTCATATTGTGCCTTCTTAGGAGAGAGATCGAGTCAATGGCTGCCCTGTCAGGCTGGAAGGAATGTCTGTACATCTGACAGGCGAACACATACTGCGGACACAGATGCACAAGGCTATCAAAGCTAGAAAGACTGGAGCCAAAAAATTATTTTCTCTGGTTCTGATTCAGTGATTCTCACACATCATTCTGAGACGGTTCTCCTCCTCCCCCGTACAGCTTGCTTGCAGAGAAAGAATGGGCTGTAGGGGCCAAAGCAATGTGGGGCCAGTCTATCTGTACTGGTGTTTCTCCATTTGTCTCCCCAGCCTCTTATTAATGTGAGGCACTTGCTCCGAGTTTGGTTAACAATACAAGACTGATGATCACACAGTGCTGAGGTCCAGGCTGCAAAGGGTAAGGATTTGTTGAAGAAAATGTTGACCAGAGACGACAGGTTCAGATTTCAACAACTATCCTCCTAAGGCAGATATATGTTCAATTGATTTTTTTCTCCCAGAAAGGCAATATACATGTGTTTACCAACCGCCCCCCCACATTAGTTTTCCTCAACTTCAAGGTCATGTATTATCTGGATTTTGATTTTGCCCAGTCTTGAAGCTTGTACGACAGAAGCTTCTCTTCATTCTCTAACAAGAGCTCCAGGTTTTCCAAGAACATTTAAACCCAAGAAAATTCTCTTCTATTGTTGATTATTGTTATCCTCGCTGTTGGTGGTGGTGGTGGTAGTGCTGTTGTTTTGCAGTACTGAGGTTTGAGTCCAGAGTCTCACACAAACCAGGCAAGCACTCTATCACCTGAGCCATGTCCTCGGCCCAGGAAGATGTTCTTTGTTATGACACATCTCTTTTGAGCTAGGTATGGTAACACACGCTTATGATCCTAGCACTCAGAAGCCTGAGGCAGGAGGATCATGAGTTCAAGGCCAGCCTGGTTTATTTAGTAAGACTATTCAAAATTAAAATAATGGGGCTGGGGATATGGCCTAGTGGCAAGAGTGCTTGCCTCGTATACATGAAGCCCTGGGTTCGATTCCCCAGTACCACATATACAGAAAATGGCCAGAAGTGGCGCTGTGGCTCAAGTGGCAGAGTGCTAGTCTTGAGCAAGAAGAAGCCAGGGACAGTGCTCAGGCCCTGAGTCCAAGCCCCAGGACTGGCCAAAAAATAATAATAATAATAATAATTAAAATAATGAGAGTACTTTTAAGATGGCTTTATGGCCTCCTCTTGTATATTCTGGATGCTGGGCCTCTGGCCTCTTTTCTGGGTCCTCAGTTTCACTCCTAAGACCCCTCAGTTCTTCTTGCTGAGGGAAGGGGATGTGTTGAGATGAGGGCTCTGTCACTCCTCTCTGATAGCTCCTCAGTGTTGATCTCAACTGCAGACTTGGAGTCTTTGCAGTGGCAACAGCACTCAGGCTGGCAGCTGGGCCGTGGCGAGGAAGGAGAGAGCAGCCTGTGATCTCCAGGTACTCTGAGGTAGTCCTGGGGGCACGCTGGCTCTCCCTTTCTGGCCAGCTTTCCCTAGCCCTGGTGGGAAAATGCTCGTCATTCATTGGCTGAGAACCTTCCAGGGAGATATAAAGTAGGGTCATATAATCTCACAGTCTTTAAACACTTCTCTTGGACTATTCATTAGTGAGGTCACAGGCAGCAGGTCAGATTCAGAGCTGTGCCTTTCACTTTTCCCTTCTGGGTAGGGATTCCAGGCAGACCTGAAATCTACTCTCTGTGGAGACCAGGACTCTTGTTCCAAATAGTTATTTCTGCAGAAGTCCCCAAAACATCTGTTCTCCAGTCTCAGCAATCTTTCGAGCCTATCACTTCCATCTCTCCCTCTCAGTTTCCCCTTTGTATTGAATGGCAGCCTTACCTCCATTTCTTTAAAGTCCCCAGCAGATCCAGAATCTTAATAATGTCCCTGTTTCCTCTCCTCCTCCAGTCTCCTTCCTGGCCTTAGCATCGCTCCATCACCTCTTAAAGCATTTGTACTTGACTTGCAGGAATGTTTCCCTATGATTTATTTATTTATTTGTGAAAAATGAGGTTCCAATTATGGCATATCCATAGAGCAGAATGCTATGTAGCCATTTAAAATAATGGGGTAGAAGAAAACTTAATGAGGTGGAAAAATGTGCACCACAATACATTCAGAAGGAGGAAAAAAAGAGGCAACAAAACAGTGTGCTCCGAACGTTTGCATTTTTATAAGAAATGCTCTCATTTTTATATAAAAATGTGCGCATTTCAATCTATGTGGTTGAAATCATGTATGCCTATGTTTCTGTGTAAGTTCCCAGTGGTCATGCAGTCTCTGGACAGTTTGATGATTGCAAATGATACCTTTTACTGTGTGCTTTTCTCTGACTCCAAATCTGGTTTACAATGAGGAAATTTTATTTTTGCAATGAGACCAAAACATAAGGAATGTTTGGGGTTTTTGTTGTTGTTGCTACTGCTGCTGTTGTTTTGCTTGAGATGTCAGTGAGATTCCTTTTCTGTCCCCGGCCCCCCATCCCCACCCCTCCACCCTCTGTGGCCTTTCCATGTTTATCCACACTAGTGCATGTAGTTGTTATTCTCAGCAAATGAGCCAACTGAAATAGGACTCCATTTGTGAGAATTGAAAGTGGCTGTTGGGAGCCCAGACAATAGTTAACTCTAGCAATGTTTCCTTTAATAGTCCAAAAGGCACTGTCTTTCCTTCTCTAGCCAGAGTTACATTTAGGGTTACCCAGTTGGTCCCAATGGTGAATAAAATGCTACCCGAATCTTTTCATACAACTACAATCTTCTCTCCGCTCTGCAGTGTTCATTGTTGTTCATTGTTTTCTTCCCAGACTGACAACTTGGATTAGAGTTCCAGGCCTGCCACTTACTATGACTATTGACTTTCTGAGTCTTGGTTTCCCATCTGGAAATTGAGAGTAATGACAACATCCACTTAGAGAATTGTTTTGAGGACTAAATGACTAAATATAATCAAGTGCTAATCACAGTGTTGGCACATAGCAAGGATTCAACAGATAGGAGTCATTATTAACCTCTCATGCCTTACAGGAGCAATATGCTGAATTATTTTAGGCGTATGTGCTGACTTTGAATAAAGATCATAGGAACGGGTTTGCCAGTTCACAGAAGACCAATGGGGGATGGGATGAGAAGTAATTTTCTCTGCTCTGTGGCTCTCATCTCAGAAATATTTACAGATGCAGGCAAAGCACCTGAGCACAGTTCAACTTTCTTCAAAAGGGCCTTCTTTGAAATGTCTGATCTTTCAGTCCAGCTTGGCTGCATCCTGAGCATGAGACCAGAGTACAATGGCGACCTGCTTAAAATCAACCCAAGGTCTGCCTTTTTGTTTATTAAAACAGAATATGAGTCTTGAAAATATCCTTAATCCTTATCCAACCCAATCTCCAAGGTGATGAGTGTTTGAACCCTCCTTAAACAGACCTATTATTTTGTTATTGAATCTCTGCTTGATTATCTCCAGTGAAAGGAACTCTTCTCTCCCATGACAACTCACACCATGACAGAATCCTCAAAATAAACTTGGAATAGAAGTTCTTCCTTATGCTGAACCTAAATTTTTCTCTATGTATATTTCCACTTGTAATCCTGCTGCTAACCCCTGGAAAGAATATAAAAGTCAAGCCATTTCTCCCAGAGTAATCTCAAGTACCTGCAGTCACGAACTGCATTCCTCCCAGTTTAGCTTCTCCATGTGAGACATCAGGAACTTTCAAAATGGCTTCCTATCTGTAAGGCTTTTGAACAACCTCACAACATTTGCTGAACAGGGTCTTACACTGTGTGTATCAGAATATATTTTGCCCGGGTTATTATAAAATGATTACTTCCATTACTATAGACATTGCAATTTTCCTCACATAGCCAAGTGTCTATTTGCTTTTGGATGACCACCACCAATTTCCTCTCTATTAAATCACATATTGTATATAGGTATTCCCTTCACAAGTACTAGTTCTACATTACAATGATCTCATTCTGAGAATGCACAATTGCTTTTCTCAACTTACTATAGGATGTTATATTCTCCTGGGTTAAATTCTATTATTTTGGATTCAAATCACTCTTTCAGCTTGTTTAAAACTTTTAAGGACCTGATTCTGTCACCCAAAACATATGTTAACCATCTCAAATTCATGTCACCCACAAATTTGATGACTGTGGCTTCTGTCTTCGTAGAAGTCATTGATTAAAATTGTGGCTAGCACTGAGAACCTAAATTAGAGCCTTGGGAAAGTTCACTAAAAACTTCTCCCTAATTTATCACCGATCTAAATCGTCCAATCCTTCGCTAAGTTATTATCTGCCTAAGAATCCTTTTACCATTTCTTAATGTATCTTAGGGTATGACAGGATATTGTATTTGATATGATTTGCTGTGAATTTTTTTCTCAGAATGTGTTAATAAAATCCAGAGATACATTTTTATACTATACCCATCTACAGTCTTTCCTGGCAAAATAAAGTTAGGAAGTCTGACAGAACTCACTGTAGGTTTTAGAATTCTCTGATTCTTCTTCTGCACAGTTTCAAGCTATCCTTTTGTTATTATCCATTTTGGTATTTCATTTTTCTTTCTTATTTTCTTTTTAGAACATTGGCTTGGCAGCTTTCCTCGATTCTTGACAATTCTTCCTGCTCCAAAATTCCTTAGGAATCGTAAGAGCCACCTGAGAATTGCAAGTGGAACAATTGGGATGTAGAAGCTGCTGGATCTAAGAGGTTTGTTATGTTTGAATAAATCAGATATTATGCCACTGTTTACTTATAATGAGCTGACTGACAAAAAGCTGACAGAAGTAAACAAATAAATGAATAGAAGAAAATGTTGAAAATGAACCTGCTATCTTTAACTGGGAATAATTGCTTGACTATAATACCAAAGACTCCAAAAGCAAAAGGTGAATGCTGATGGATAAAACTAATTGGGGACATTTCCCAAGGGCCAGCTGGCTTCATGCTCCCTGTGGAGTTGGCTGAGGCTTCAGCCACACTGTGTTACCGTTTCACACCTTTCTTAGTCCAGTCCTTCATCCCTCATATCTTACAGGCATGGCTCCCATGAAGGTGATCGAATAAACCTCCCGCAAATCTGGGAAGGTGACACAAGACAATGTCAAAAATCATTTTGTAAGAAGGATTCTGGAGCTACATTACCCTCTTTCTAGAATCACTTGTAAATAAGAATTCATTATTAGTGGCCTCTGGATCTCTGGTATTCTGGCTTGGCATCATTATTAAAATCTTTATTGGTAACAAGCTGAGATTAGATACCAGTGGAATGGTGGAGCCTACACCTCAAGCATCAAACACGTGCCAGAAAATGGCAAATGGGTATTGCTAGATGGTGCTGATGGATTGGAGAATGATGATAAAGAGCAAGAGGGATTAAGCGACAGGTTAAGGTACCCTGTGAAAGTTAGGGGGCCTCCTGGGTAGCCCAAAAAGAGAACAGCAGAAGCAAGAAAGGCTGAAGATAAGATGAAAGCTTGATTTCAAGGGTAGCAAAGGGTTAGGGGAGTTTGACTTCTTCACCCCAGAAGTGTGACTGGGAAGGAGTGGGAACAGGAGTAGTTGGAGAGGACATTTATTAAACTTAGCAATCTTGAAACTTTCGGTTCCACTCAGCTCTCGACACAGGTATCTCACTCCTCTTTACTGGAGGTGGGCGGTCTTCCTCCTCTTATTTTAAAATGTTGTAGAAGACTCTAATTTGAAAAAAAAAATGAACATGTTTGGATAAACTCAGCAACAATCCACACGAGGTAACTCACGGCCAGGCACAAGCAGAGCTGTGGCATTCAGATAAGCCGTATAAGTGAGTAGACTGGATTCCTCTATTGTGTGTCACTGTCACCCTGGCCCTAATCCAGTGACTAGCAGATATAAGGCCCAACCCACTGGCCTTACTCTGGAGCAATTCTGAAGAACCCCTTAATCCCACTGCTTCTTGTGAGCTTGGCCAAAGTTTGTAAGCTAAAGTATGGCTTACAACTGTATCACAGCAAATTTCCCTCTGCCCACTTCTGATCTTCTCTTTCCATGAGAGATGTTACCTATTCCAGTCTCATTCTAATAATAATTCTACACACAAATCATCTCAGAATCAGCTTCCAGGAAATTTGGCCTAAGACATCAGTCATTGGTCTATAGGGATATCAATTTACCCACTTCTGTGATTTATTTTCATACTATGCTCAGCTGATTACCTATAGAAAGTGCTCTTTTTCTAACAGTATTGGCATTTTCCAAGGTCAGAAAAAAACAACAACGTAAGCAACAGTTGATTTGGGGTTATCTGAAGTTAGATTGACTAAAGTCATACTATAAGAAAGTTAAGTTCGATAAAATTGTAAAGGTGGATGAAGTGAAGATGGGAGGTGATTGATGGATGGAAATAGGGCTATAGATTGGAAGGTTTAGATCGACATTGACATGCAGTGGAAGCATTTGGGCTATGGCAGTAGAGGATAGCAGCATTCATTACCAACGTAAATATCACTAAGTTGATGATACAGGAGTTGGGGAAAGTTCTATTAATGATGTGGTAAAGTTTCTCACCATGGAAGAGATATGCCTCAGGTGAAGTGGAAAAGTTTACTGGCCATGAGAAATTCACGACAGATCCAACAGATAGCTAAGGAACCAGTCCATATACGTGTTAACTTTGTCTAGGACAGACACATGAGTCAAAATGCCAAATATTTAAATCCAAGCCATCTGACTCCAGATCCCACCCACTTAACCTCTTAACCTTAATTTAGTGTGATTCCTGCAGGATTGTCACAGAAGAAAAATATGGTTTATGCTGGTTGATCAATTCAATGAAGCTAGATATACTTTTGTAAGTGCTTGGTGGTCAAATAAGTTTGAGAAGAGCTGATACAGGCTACCGTGTTTGCAGAACCAGTAAAAGGCCCTACTTATGTAGATGTTGGAGAGCTCAATATCATAGAAAGGATTGATGACATGCTATTAAAAATACTAATGCACTTAAAGGCT
Organism: Perognathus longimembris pacificus; assembly: GCF_023159225.1. Taxonomy (NCBI): domain Eukaryota; kingdom Metazoa; phylum Chordata; class Mammalia; order Rodentia; family Heteromyidae; genus Perognathus; species Perognathus longimembris. The sequence goes on along the minus strand of NC_063181.1, from coordinate 9,449,039 downwards.
CTGATCTCAAAAAGATTTATGCATTCACTGTTGTCAGTCTCAGACTTCCTTTTACGTTCTTTATCTTAAAGAGCTGGGGACCCTCATACTGTCTTCACAGAGTCATCCAGTAACTATGCTCTCCAGTTGGAAGGATACCTCCTCCTTATAGAACACTGCACTGTGAATCTTACTTTCTCTTTATACTGTCGATACTTCAGTAGAAAGTCCATGTTAAAACAGGGCATTGTCAATAGACAAGCTTGCTAATACTATATGCACTCAATTCTTTGTGGTTATCTCATAATAGCTTTTTGTTTTAATATTTGAGAGAAATATAGAAATTGTAACACACAACTGGTTAATGAATCTTTAAGAAGAGTAGTTTTGTTTGATGGAATCAAATATGGTATTTAATGAATTTAATCTTTTCTTAGTTAAAGACTGAGTATTATGTTGATATTCCTTGTAATTGTTTTAATATTAAAATGATCATGTGTCTACAAGAGATGATATAGATATTAATTATTATCAGACTAGAAAATAAACACAGAGGATACTTTATTATTAAGGAAGTTGAAAAGAAAGAGAATAGTTGCTAAGCTAGTGGTCAAAAATACAAGTTCTCAGCACAATGGTTGTGTAATAGTGGAAAGTTTGGGCTCCGCTTAAGAGTGCTAAGGATTTATGCCTGAGAAGATTAGATAATTATTGTTGCCTTGAAATCTCAGGATCTCTATCTGCATTTGAGGTCCACCTGCCTCTTGCTTCCTTCCAATCATCCATCCCTTAACAGGGCTGAAACATGTCTAGCCCAAGAACCATAAAAAGCCCACACAGTTCTAGATATGAGGATAGAGGTGAGTTAATTAAACATATGACCCAATATAGGGGGCTAATTCTAATTTTTAAATTGATAGGTTTAAATTGATATGACCTATGAGTGATATTATTACTATCCAAGTGGCCTTTGGCAAGAAAAATGTTTCCCACACCTTCAAGATGATAAAAGGCTACCTAGGGCTGCAGAAATTAGGTTCAAGCCAGAATCACTTTTGTTTTATGTTCATTTGTTCTCATAACATGGGACGAGCTGGATATGGTCTTGAGGAGAAGCCCATAGTCTCAGTGTCCATCACTCTGCATTATCCTTTGGTGGGCAGAAGCTAAAAGTAGTGCATCTTTGCTTCCTCTTGCATAGCCAGCTGCGGCCTTCGTAGACCATCTTGCAGAGGAGTCTGCAGCTGAGGAGAAGGACTGTAGGAATTGATGGACTGTTAATGCAGTGAGACAGTTACAGTGTCTCATCCTGACAATGCTGGCATTTAACACCCTCATGGGCGGGCACCATGACCCAACCTCACAGCTAATGAGGCTTAGCCTGCCCAGCTCAGTCTTATTCCAATTCTTACTTAACTTCAATGTTTGTAAGCACAGACGTTCTGCCAGCCCATGGTGGTGCGGAATGGAGCACACTGGCTCTTGCACTGGAACCTTCAAGCTTTCGGAGAAAAATCAATGCTACAGATTAGTGACCAGGAGGGGCAGAGAGATGAGGGTTTCATCTCTCACTCCTCTGACTTCTCCTCTCCTGCAGTATTCGCTGAACCTTTGCGTAAACATACTGGTCTCCATGTGGGCACTTGGAAACTGAATCTTGTGTGTGTGTGTGTGTGTGTGTGTGTGGGGGGGGGTTTTTTTTGTGTGTGTTTTTTTTGGCCAGTCCTGGGGCTTGGACTCTGGGCCTGAGCACTGTCCCTGGCTTCTTTTTGCTCAAGGCTAGCACTCTGCCACTTGAGCCACAGCGCCACTTCTGGCCATTTTCTGTATATGTGGTGATGGGGAATCGAACCCAGGGCCTCATGTATATGAGGCAGGCACTCTTGCAACTAGGCCATATCCCCAGCCCGATCTTGTGTGTTTTTAAGCAATCTTTAAGTTGCTTGTGGAAGGAGATTTTGTCTCTACTTGAATGTCCCATAACAGAGAGCCAGATCACAATGCAAGCTTCATGTATTCAGTTATGTTGCAAGCATATGTAGGTATGTGGCATCTTTGGGTTAGCATTTATTGACACCTTTGGATACACTCTCTGAAAGTAGCCCTGACAATGCAGAAAATATCCTGTCATTCTTTCTCTTTTCTTTTTTTTCAATCCTCAACTTATTAGATATAATTGGTAACTAAACTCACACATGCTAATGTGCAAAACATGATGATTTGCTATACATATATGTTATGGAGTGATTTACATCACTGAGTTAATTTGCAAAGTCAAACATCCATTACCTGAAAATACTTTAACTTTTACAAATAAGATTCTCCATCAAGAATGTTTAATCTTTCTCTACAGCAAACTTTAAATTTGCCATGTGTACTGTCAAGATTCTCAGAACTTGTACATGTTATCAAGTCTGTTAGATATAAACACAAGATCAAAATATAGGTTATCTAAGTGTAATTGAATTTCTTTTTATATAAATGGGTTTAAATTGACTTTCTTCTTATTATTTAGAAATGTATAACATCTCTGCTTTAATAAAGTTTGATGCATCTTCCAAAAAAATTCATTTAATATGTTGAGAAGGAAAAAATTACTTCAAAGTTAAATGATACAACTCAAGTTTAAGGAACATAGTTTTCCAATTAATATCCTATAATTCTTAAAGCCAGTTGTGGTGTCAAGTCCCTATTAAGCATAAACAATCTGAAGGCCACTTATTTAAACAATGTGCAATGTAATCTAAATGTCACAAATCAAGGTAATTCTCTAGAAGTTACCATGATACAGTAGGATGTACATGGGAAAATCACTTTGAATTTTATTCTAGGCTGGTGTATTACCAACCTTAAGTAATCAGTTTCCAGCTCTGTACTAAGGTATATAAGCTTTCTGAACTCCACTTTCTATTTTTTATTATCTTTAAGCAATGGCACAAAGGAGTTTCCTTTTGATAGAGCAGTTTATGAATATAATATATCTTCCTCCATGTCACCTCTTTCAGTGTTGTCACACATGCTTCCCCAAACCATCCCTTCTCTAACTCTTCTTAATTTTGTAGGATACGCCTTGCATTCTTGACTACATTCTTCCCCTCTTTTCCTCTTGTTCACCCCATTCCCTGTGACCTCATCCCTCCCCATTTAAAGACCCACTTCCTGGTGTTTCATTTGGCTGAAATTTGACTTTGCCTTCCTAAGGAACTGCTCTATTTGAGTTCTCCCTGAAGCTACCACATTTCAGTTAACACACAGAGAGACAAAGGATGCATATTTACGCTTATATGCAGAAACCAGATTTAGCTTATAAATTCCACTTTCATTTGTTATAGGATTTATGATCACCTTGCTTTTAACAGAGAGGTGAATGGATTGTGTGGGAATGTGTGAAAGTACTTAGTGTGATATTTAGGATTTGTTAGGCACTCATTACACATTTAGTTTCTTCTTTATAATTAAGCCCCCCTCAGAAATAACTCTATGTGCTGTCAGCCGGTGTCTGCTTCGTATTTTATTGTGGGACCAAGGGTGAGAATAAGTACTAGCATCTTTTTTACAGGGACAGAAACGTTCACTAGCTTGGAAACATTTTCCTTGTTGCAGCACAAGTTACCTTCTAATGAAAATGTTCTTTTTTTCATCTCCATACCTCTGTATCTCCCCTAATCTTTCCAAATGTGGGGCAATCATCTTTCAGCTGCTGGCAAGCCAGATTCCTGCAGGTCTCCCTGTGAGCTCTTGATTTCCGGCTGCAGAGTTTGGGTCAGAGCTTCTGGAGCTGGCAACTCAACAAGCAGTCATCTAGTCAGGCAGATGATTTGAATTTCTCTCCTTTCCCTGGGTCCCTTTAAAAGCAAGTCTCTATGCCCACACAGAATAGACCTTGACCACAATGAACTGTTAACTTGGGATTATTCATACAGCTATCCCTAGAATGGAAAAAAAAAATCACAGTAGATGTGGGCAGCTTAGAGAGTCCAGGAAAAAAAAAAGTTAAAAGAAAATGTGTTACTTTTTTATTACCTCAACCCATCAAAGAAATTGGGTTGTCAATATGGTTGTCCATGTCTTGGAAGGCTCATATAGTGATTTTCTTCCTCAATTCTGTGAGGAATAAAAGGGGCATCACAAGCCCCATCTGGAACATTCACTGCTATTGCCATGAATGCATCACAGATTTCTTCCTTTCTGCAAGAGATGTGGCATTCCCCAGTTGTCGATCTTTCTCTCAAGCTGTGCATTAGCTATGATAAGTGATAAAGTGAGGGTTCCCCTCTGGTAGATCACCACAAGCAAGGTTATCTCCTGACAAACTAGAGGATCTGGTGGGAAGGAATAGGCCTGGGGAAAGCTTTGTCACCAATCTGGTCTTCCAGATAAGCTTAGTTAAGAGAATCAGGACTCCTGGCAGAGCAGGGAACTGCTCTGGACCAAGTTATAATGTTCCAAGTTCTAGAACTCTGGAGTACAGTTGAAGCCCAACACCCAACCTCAGATCTCTCTTCCCCATCAGAAGCTCAAAAATGCATCAGCGCTCAGTGCTCTGGAAGGCAGAGATGTCTGGGTCATTGCTTGTCTCTACCTTTGTGAGTAGATTGTGAAGTCACCAGCTCATGGAAGTAAATGTTGTTCATCTGTCTGTCTTGACACGAGTCTCTTGAGATCAAATAACCTGCATGCTTAGCACACAATTTTCCTCAGCAAGTGATGATACGTCACTGCCATCAGTGGTTGAGGGTAAAAGATTAGAAGGAAAAGTCGTGATGATTGTAGATGCCCAATAATGGAGCCAAATGGCCAATGAGATGGTGAGTTCCCCATCAGTGGTCTATGAGGGACCTAGCAGGGTTGTGCTTGGAGTATTCCTCATTAGATCAGAGACTAGACTAAGTGATCTTGAGTGTTAAGCATCTCTGACACTTATCTTCCTTTTTTTTTTTTTTTTTTTGCCAGTTCTGGGGCTTGGACTCCGGGCCTGGGCACTGTCCCTGGCTTCTTTTTGCTCAAGGCTAGCACTCTGTCACCTGAGCCACATCACCCCTTCTGGCCGTTTTCTATATATGCGGTGCTGGGACATTGAACCCAGGGTTTCATGTACACGAGGCAAGCACTCTTGCCACTAGGCCATACTCCCAGCCCGACACTTATCTTCCATAGGAAAATGTCCAGTTACGATAGGTATGGAAATGGCAAAGCTTGTATGCATTTCCTGTATTCAAGTCTACATGCAGGTAGCCCAGGGCTTTGTATCAGAACCTGTATGGTAGAACTTACTCTTATCCCATCTTCTCTTGCCTACTTAGTTGGTTCCAGACAAGTCTATACTCCTTCCCTTCTTAGAGGAGAATATCAAATGCTAATGACATCCTTGGTATCTCTTGTGGTTACTTAGAATTCAAACATCTTGCTTGATATAAAGTAAAGATGTCCAATTTTGCTGACTTCAGCCTCTTGCTTTCTGTTTTACTCCTGGAGTCTCATTGATCTTTGAAAAGAGATCTAGTTATTTTCCCAGAGACTCTTCCTGAAAGACAATGGACCCATCCCCCTCAGTGCAACAGAGAACAGTGATTGCTGCAGTGTGGTTGTTAGAAAGATGCAGGCTTGGATGTTAGCATCCTCACTTAACCAGGTGCCAGCTGTGGTGTGAACTGGAGCAAGTTATTTCTGCTCTCTTAGCTGCAATTTCTCTATAAGTAGTGGGGGTTTGGTTTGGAAATAACTTCATAGGGATCTTTTTGTTATCACTACTATATATTAAAAGTTAACTTATGGGCTGGGGATATAGCCTAGTGGCAAGAGTGCCTGCCTCGGATACACGAGGCCCTAGGTTCGATTCCCCAGCACCACATATACAGAAAACGGCCAGAAGCGGCGCTGTGGCTCAAGTGGCAGAATGCTAGCCTTGAGCGGGAAGAAGCCAGGGACAGTGCTCAGGCCCTGAGTCCAAGGCCCAGGACTGGCCAAAAAAAAAAAAAAAAAAAAAGTTAACTTACTCCCTTCGCTTATAAAATGGGTAATTATAACTGAGCAACTTATAGAGAAAAGAAGTTTGTTCGGCTGGAAATGTAAGGGCATGATGCTGGCATGTAGTGAGAGTCCTTTCCTATGTCTTGCCATGGCTGGAAAGCAGAAAGGGAAGTGGGCATCTCTACAAGGTCTGCCCTTGAATGATGACAATGAGCTCTCCCAGGAAAGGCTTTAATTCCCCTTATAAACCTAATCACATCTTAAAATCCCCAACTCTACCAACTGGGAACTAAAGATCCAAACTTGAGCAGACACACTCAGACCACAGCACACGCTTGCTTAGCTAGTCCTCCATGTGTAATAAAAAGATTTATACCCTCACACTCTTCCCACCAGCAGCATTTGTCTGTGGTCCAACCCCATCCCAAACTCGGTCCCCACCAAAACCAGCCTCTGCACTCGCCTTCAGTCCTCTCTTACATATTGAAAGACATTACTTCTGCAACTCTGGAAACCCCTTGCATATCGATTTTTTTTCATTTTCTACTGAAACAGTTCCATCAATGTGCAAAAATATTGCTCCACTGCTATTTCTCTCATCTAAAAAAAAAAAGAAAACTTCTTGAGATTCTCACTTCCTGCCAGCTACTAACCTACATTTTTGCTCTTCTCTGCAGGAAAAAAAATCCTTGAAAAGAGTTGTCTCTCATCACTGCTCCTGATTCTCTCCTTACCATTCTCTCCTAAACTCACTTTGATCGAGCCCTAGGCCACACCAGTGTGCTGAAACTGCTCCCATCAATGTCCCTAGTGACCTCTGCATCACTGAGTCAATTCTCTCCTCAGGAACAGTGACCCTTCAGTAGGCTCTGGCCAGTGAGTAACACCTTCCTTATTTTGACATTTTCCTTACCTACTTGTTGGGACCCATCTCCCTCCCCCCCCCCCGCCCCTTTCTCTCATTTCCTTTCTGCATCACAGTCCATACTTTTTCAAATTCCCTTGCTATCCAACCAATAATGCAATGCCATAAAAACACCTGATTGGTCAGTTTTACCATTGCTGTGACCAAGACCTGAGGGGGGGGGGGACGGTGGTGGTAAAAACAATTCAAGAAGGAGGGATTTATTTTGGCTCATGATTTAGAAGTTTCAGTCCATGGTGAGTGGGCGCCATTGTTCCTGGGCCTGAAATTGGGCAGAACTTCATGACAGAAAGATGTAGTGGAGAAGAGTTGCTCACTTCACAGCCAAAGGAAACAGAGAGGGGAGTGGGACGTGAGCAGAACACCCTTCAAATGCTTGCTCCATTGGCCTACTTCCTTGAGCTACTCCCCACCTCTTGAAGCTTCTCCCACCTCCCACAATGGCACCTCCAGGAGGGGATCTTCTTCGTCTCTATCTGTTGTCATCAAATGTAACCTATAGGCTTATGGCTTTCAATCATGTGTACACTGCCACTTACCCCATGTTTTCATGTCCATTCTTACCCTCTCTTTTAAGCTAGAAGGCTAACCTGTCAGTCTGCACTTAGGTGTCTAAAAAACATGCTAAAACGTTTAAGCCCAAGACTAAACTCTTTATGTCTTTTCTTAAGAATCTTCCAGATTCTTCTCCAGCTTTGTGAATGGCAATTCCATCCTTTCCTTTATATTGACCAAAACGTTTTTGGTTAACCAGCCACCGGTGGCTCCCACATGTAATCCTAGCTACCCAGGAGGCTGAGATCTGAAAATTGCAGCTCAAAGCCATCCAGGCAGAAAAAGTCTGAGACTCTTATCTCCAATTAACTACTCAGAGAAAGCCAGAAGTGGCGCTGTGGCTCAAGAGGTACAGCATTGAGCACCAAGAGATGCGTGGACAGCACTTAGGCATGGAGTTCAAGCCCTGGGACCAGCAAAAGATAAAAACTTTTGAGTCATCTCTGTCTCTATTCTCTTAATATGTCAGCTTTTAACTATGATCCTCAGATCTCAGCCTCCTTAATAGATAGTATTACAGGCATGAGCCACCAGCACCTGGCTTATTGGTTCCATCTTTAAAAAAAAAAAAAAAAAAGAAGGATTCTGACTGCTTGCTTGTTATCACTTCTGTAGTGCCTGCCCATGGTCTAAGCTAACATGAACTGTCATCTAGATGACTCCTTTGGCTTCTACCCTGTCTCCCAGCCTCCACTCCCATCCTCCTTCTTTGTAATATCAGCCAAGCAATGGAGTTAACCCCTAAGAAGCAAATTAGATCATGCTTCTCCTCCGTTTCTACAAGTAGTTTCCGGTCCTACTAGGAGTAAACCCAAAGCCTGCACTGTTCTACAGAATTTTTCTTCCTGATCTGCATCCTTACTGACACTTGGGTCTCACTTCTCACTATCTTCTCTTTTGCTCTGCCTGTTTCAATCACTTTGACCTTGGCCTTTTGCTCTTTTTGAACCCTCTAGGAATGTTTCTCCCTAAGGGCCTTTTCATGAACTCTCCTTAGGACATATGTGGGCATCTCTTATTTTCTCAGCTTCTTTGCTCAGAAGTCTTTTCTCAGTGTAATCTTCTACCACTCTATTTGCAATTTTAGCACCTTGTTTTCATATAGCACTTCCTAACTTCCAATCTCTGATATTGTGTCTAATTTTTAATTTTCCTATGGCACTTGCCCATTTTTAATTATTATGTTTGAGTCTTCATCACCTCATGCACACATACTCCTTGGTTAAAAGCATCATCAGGGCATGAGTCTTTTCTTTTGCTTATTGACATATTATAGAAATACACAAGGGTACCTGTAGAGCAAATAATCAGCAAATCTCTGACAAATAAAAGAGTTTATTATTAGTTCTCTATTATTGGAAAATTTCAGTTTCCCACACAGGAACACAGCTAGACACAAGCCTAGCACATAGACGTATGTGCCAAAGTCCATTTCCAGCAAGATCTTTGTACACACTAAAGATAAATCAGGTATTCCATATGATGTGTGACAAATAGGTCTAAAGTGGTTGTCTGTACTAGACATTGTATTTGAAGGGGCCCGGATTATCCATCTGTATGTAGATAGATTCTTGATTAATCAATGCGCTGAACCACTGTGCTCCTCGCTGTGAGAAGACAGGAGAAGTTAAGGACAAGGTACTTGTCCAAAAGGCACCACTTAGCCACATAAAACAATAAGCAGACAGTACCAGGCAGTATATCATCAAGTGGTAAATTGGGTATTATTGACTCTAAGTGCTGTTGGAGTTCAAAGAGGGGAGAAATCAATGAGCATAAAGGCCTGCACAGAGCTCTGAGCCATCACTCTCCAAGTTCCTTGAGGGCAGGGGGCGACACCATCTTTTCATTTTCTTCTGTTTCTTCCTCTTTCTTCCTTTCTTGCCTCTCTTCTTTATCTTCCTTTCCAGGTGCCCACCACAGTGAAGTGCCTAGCATGAATGTGTAACAACTTAGTGTTATATTTCTCCTAACTCTTTTTAAAATGGATTTGAAGCAGCTTTTAGGGGGTGAAAAAAAAAACCACAAAATAAATAAACATGCTTTACAGAAGGCAACCAAAAATTAGAAGAAAACAAGAATAAAGGCAGATAATAAAAGTAGGAATAAGGCAAACAGTATGATAAAAGCCATAGCTGCTCACATCATTGCAACTGATGAATCACAAATTTGGTTCTAAGCTTTCAGTGGATAAGTTAAAAAGGAAAAAAAAAACTGATTAACTTTGCAATTTTAACTGTCCTTGTGACATATAGAGACCAATTGTTTAGCAGATACAAAACAATTCTGGATACCCCCAGCCGTGCATGTATTACTCCCTAGGGTGTTCATATTACAATACAAAGAACAAAACTGTAATAGAGCTAAACAGGGCCAACTCGGGAGTGGGTTTTACAAGGCTGTTTGTTCTTTGCATATTTTCCACCATCTAGAAGTATTCTTTTTTTTTTTTTTTACTAATCTTGGGTATTATATATGAGACAACTTTACCATTTCACTGTAGCCTGAATAAACTGCTTTGTTAAATGGCAACTCTTTGTACAACTACCTAAAGATATATATATATATATATTTTTTTTTTTTAAGAAAGTAAGATAAATTTGTGTAGAGAACTGCTCTTGGTAATTTATAGGATATAAACTAATAGATCCTACTAGACACACACACACACACACACACACACAGAGTCAAAGAGGAAGTAAAGTATTATCTCCTGCACAAGCCACAATGAACTTATTTTTTATTGACACACAATAATGGTACACATTCAAGGCGTTGGTGTGATAATGAACAGATCTTAGTTACTGATTTATCAGTCATCTCAAACATTGATTGTATCTTGTGTTGGGAACATCTAATTAGTATCCTTTCTATAATGTATTTTGAGTTGTACATTTTAGCTGTTGTCAATCATAGTTACCCTACTGTGCGAGAATATTGAAAGGGATGACATTGATCAAGAAGCACTATATTAATAAACTTCTTTGCAGAATGGAAAATCCTTTGTACAACTACACAAAGATAATAAAATATTTAATATTTATAAAAAATAAGTGACTTCTCCTGTCTAGCCAAACCCTAGGCCAGTTAAACCTCCTCTCTCCATCCGCCCTACTCCCAGGATCTGTAGACCCATACTCTTTCTTTTATTTCCGTGAGGTCATCGGTTTTATCTTCTGCCTATAAGTGAGAACAGGTGTTTCTTGTCTTTCTGTGCTTGACTTACTTCACTTATCATTTCATCCTATCACATCCATGTTATCACCAATGACAGGATTTCATTCTTTTCCAAATTTTCTATTTTATGGCTGACTAATACTACTTTTTATAGCTACCACTGAAGTGCTGCCTGGGCGTTACTGGTTTCCCTTGCTAGAGTTGTGCTTATTATAGCTAAGTTCAAAATGGAATGCATCTATTTATTTCTCATAATATCCAACACCAGGCCTTGCCATAATTTTTTTAAAAATCACTCAACAAATTTTTGTTGAATGTGTACTTAGTATGAAATATTTTCTAGCAATAAACAAAAAAGATAAAACTCCTCACCCTCAGAAGAATTTGCTATCAAGGAACAGATGACGAGCTGGAGGAAAATAAGCAACAAGTGAATTGTAAAAAAGTTAAACTGTAGTGTGGAACATTATAAATACAGTGTGATGAGAAAGATTAGGAAAGAGAGGGAAAGAGACAGAAACACAGAGAGAGAGAGTGAGAATATAAAGGTAGAGTTGGTGGAATCTGTTGTAGGAGGCAGTGCTTGAGTTTGAACTCAGGACTTTGCACTTGCTAGATAGGCAATTACTTATTGGTTCATCTATGCATTTATCTATTTATTTACTTAGAAATACTGGGTTTGATCGCAGGGTCTACTAGGGAGTCACTCTATCACTTGAGCCATGTCGCCATCCCTTTTTTGAAAGTTTAGTTAGGTAGCTGGGAGAATAGGTATGCTTTACCATGCTTAGCTTTTATTAGCTGAGATGAAATCTCATGAACTTTTTGGATATGTTAGCTTTGAACTGCACTTCCTTAGCTCTGTGCTTCCTGAGTACCAGATTATAGGTGGGAGCCACTATGCCTTGCCCAAATTGGTGGCTAGAATAGTCACTATGGGCTTTATTGAGGACATGAGAAGTTCCACTTTGACAAGAATTTAAGATAACATTTAGGAAGTCTAGGAAAAGACCATTTTAGCCAGAAGAAGTAGCTAATATGTGTGTATGCATACATATATATATGCTTATTAAACATTCTCAAACCTTAAAATGGTTGTGATTTGTTATACTGTGTTGGGTATAACAGTGTAGATATAACAGAAACATACAAAAAGCCAACTGTGGTATCATAAGAATGTCTATACTGTGTCCTCATTATAACCATTTTTCAAAAGGTAGAACAATGCAAAGAAAAGTAGTATTGACTATTAT